>NC_059425.1:111587730-111900197 GCF_021028975.2 Sphaerodactylus townsendi | reverse complement strand
TTGGCTAACAGTATTTTTCCATCAGCTGCAATAAAGTTCTCTCTCTGGGCCAAATACTTCATTTGCTACCTTAAAAGTACTGAAGGGTATTGAGACTTGCTTTTACTCTGTGATGCTAAATGTGTCCCCTGTAGCATACACCTGTTCTTACTGGCCTTTCCCAAGTACTGAGGTTGTGCCAACCCATATCTAAAGTCATTTTGAGGCGTGGCCATATTATAGCTACACACACACTGGGCTTGTGTGCAGCACTAAATAACTAATAATGTTTACTAGGTAACACTGACAACATGTACTGAGGCTTCATTCATTTAGTAATTCTCCACTGGTAGTTAAATTGATTTAATATGTTATGCAAACTAATCCCTTATTTCATTTTTAAATTAGAATTTCATTAGTAGTTTAAAATGTTGGCGCAAAGAAAGACAGTAATTAGAAAATGTGAATACAAGGTGGTTAATAAAAATGGCAGGTTTTATATCCTCCGATGTGTAGGGAACATCTAGTCTTAACTTGGTAAATGTTTAAATTACACAGAAAGAGCAAAACAAATGTTTAGGAGGGCATTTTTTTAAACAGATCAGAATTGCAGTGTAAGTGAACAGTCCAGGAAGATGCTTTTGTAAGGGAATGGGATTATCTGTTTCTGTGTCCCGTCTTGCCCTTGTAAGTCACTCCCTGAATTGATTATGTGATAGTCAGCCGACAGATGGGATCTGGAGATCCCAGAACTATAATTCATCATCATTGATCAGTTCCCTATAGAAAAAGCCTTGTCTGGAGGGTAGATTCTGTGGTGATGATGATGATTTTATTTATTTATTTATTTATTTATTTATTTATTTATTTATTTATTTATTTATTTATTTTCAGACTTCTAGACCGCCCCATCCCCTAGGGGCTCTGGGCGGTGCACAACATAATGACCATCAGGTACAGTTAAAAACAACTAAAACTTTTAAAAGCAGCGGTAAAATAGAAACTAACTATAATAGATAAATTAATGTATAAGATGGCATCCGCAATCCCAATTTCAAACCCTCTTATGGGAGGGAAGAGCAGCAAATTCCAAGATGACAGGCGCAGATGTACGGCCATGGGAGGGGGGGGGGCACCAACAACGGCTGGTACCTCCAAAGGCCCGGCGGAACAGCTCCGTCTTACAGGCCCTGCGGAACTCTGTCAGGTCCCGCAGGGCCCGGACAGCTGGTGGTAGAGCGTTCCACCAGGCTGGGGCCAGGGCTGTAAAGGCCCTGGCCCGTGTGGAGGCCAGCCATATCATCGAGGGGCCAGGGACCACCAGTAAGTTGGCCTCTGCTGAACGAAGAGGCCGTATTGGGACATGTGGGGTGATGCGGTCCCGAAGATACGAAGGTCCCAGGCCGCGTAAGGCCTTAAAGGTCAACACCAACACCTTGAAAATGATTCGGAACTCTACTGGGAGCCAGTGATGATGATGATGATGATGAGGATGAGGAGGAGGAGGAGTTTGAATTTATTCCCACCCCCCCTTTCTCTCCTGTAAGGAGACTCAAAGGGGCTTACAATCTCCTTTCCCTCCCCCCACAACAACAAACACCCTGTGAGCTGGGTAGGGCTGTGACTAGCCCAAAGTCACCCAGGTGGTGTGTGCTGGACTGCACAAGCTAATCTATTTCCCCAGATAAGCCTCCACAGCTCAAGTGGCAGAGCAGGGAATAAAACCCGGTTCTCCAGATTAGAGTGCACCTGCTCTTAACCATACACCACTGCTGCTCCATTATAGCTAGCTGAGCTTCCACCCCTCTCTTCCCAGGATCTACCTCCATATCTCTAGAAATTTTCTAACTTGGAGTTAGCAATCCTAAATCAATATGTCATGCATTAGAAAGTTTTCTGTTCACATTGTTTCCTGACTTCTGTAATCCTAGGCCTATTGCATTGTAATCTGATGTCTTGTGCTGTCTGAATTATTTTCTATATTTTGTAATGATCCTTAAGTATCAGTGAGAAAGGTGAGCTATAAATGAAGCAAATAATACTGAAGATTTGTAACAGCACACTGGGGAAAACCAGAGTATCTGTATGCCTCAGTTTATTTACAGATAAAATTCTGGAATATCAGTCTTGAATTATATGTCTTATGTTGTTGATTTTTTTTGTCACTTTCTTCTCCCTAAAAGCCTGTATTTCAAAGAATGTTTTAAACACATACATATACATTGTGTTGGCTTTTTTATTTTTGTCTATGTGTGTTCTCACAAGGACAGCATAATCAGGTGTGACTAAAATTCTCCTTCTCTGTTCAGCTCACTGAATCCTTCCTATTCAATTTCATTTTCAAATTAGCTGCTGTGGTATTAGAAAGATTTGTCTTCAAGTGTAGAGTGGAATGGGCCTGTGCATTCTCTGATAACTTGCTTCTTTCTTTTGATAATCTGTGTCGCTTTCAGAGGGCGAAAAAGAAGCTAAAAGGTTTTTGTTCACTGTGTGAAACTTATAATTAAGTCCTATTGGAAACCAGAGATGCTCAATTTATAGAATGTATTTCTCTAACATTTTCTAAAAATAAAGTGAGACAATTTTAAAATAAAACTAATACTGTCCACTTTTGTTTTTTGGTTGAAATTACAGTGGTGAACTTACAGAAATTACAGCAATGTTTCCTGGACAACAGCAGATATTTAGACCAAGAGGGGAAGAGGTCGTCTTCACTACCTGAAAATGTTGTTTAAAAATGAATGGTTTTAACTCACCAATAAAATTTATGCAAACCTGAAGATTTATTGAGTAATACTTAGTAATCCAGTATTGTCTGAAAGGCACAAATCGTAAGAATCAGTTACATATATAGATGTTTCATTTTCACAGATCAAGCAGAAAGCTGGACAAGAAAGGATTTGTGCTAATGCATGTTTCACATGATGGTTCCAGTAATGCCACCTTACTCTGAAGGTTTCATCATGCATGCATATCTTGTTTGTAGTAAGCTTTTTAAAAAGCTGAAAACATTAACCCTCAATGGACTGTTGAAAGGAAGAGTGCATAGAAGCCATAGGGATTGGAGGACATGCCAGATAGATAGGGAAGAAGGGGGGCAGAGTGGTAAGTAGACAGGGGCTTTTTTAAATATTAGGATGTAGATGATATAATGGTTGAATGAGGGAGGTACTCTTCCATAAAATTTCAGAGATGTTGGGCTAAATTGTATTAAGGTGTGCATGTGAATATGCAATGGGAACCTCCAAGAATAAAAAGTAAGGCACTACCTTTGTAGACATATGTGTCTAAATCCTGGCTCATCAGTCATTAGGCTTTTATGAACATACACTTTGAAATGTGTTTCAGGCATTGTACTACTCCACACATTGTGCCTGGAACAGCCTACTTCATCTGACAGGCTGAATTTCATAGATTTGCTCAATACGAGGTGAGTGTGCTTGTGTGTGTGAGGAGGGGACAAGAGACTGATATTTTTAATTGCTGATCCTGACAACTGGCAACCACAGAACTGGGGTGAGGTGGAGGAAAATTGTCAGATTGTTCAAATCCCTGTGGAGACTTGGCACCGCAACTGTACTGAAGAAAGCAAGGAACACAAAAAATGGGAAGGTCTGAGTTCCGCTGCTATCCCCTTACTGTGTCCTTGACAGTCTGGAGCAGTACGAGGGCAACCCAAGACAGCTCCATTTGGAAATGTTAAGGAGTTAATGTGCTATGTCTTTGCATTGCAGTTTGGTGGCGAGCAGATGGTGTAATTAGCCTACAGCAGTGAAGCACTGTTTCTCTGCTAGGGTAAAGGGAAGAAGCAGTGGGTGGTGGACAAGGGCTTCAAAACTGATTGATCCTAAATGTGTTTATAAAAGCATGTTAAACATATGCCTACAATAGTTTGCTGTCAACCTCAGTGCTACTTTACTATTGTTTTTGTTTAAAAAACACACAGGTATCCAAGAGTAACCTGTAAAGGCAGATACACTGCTGTTTGTTTTAAGTCAGCCTTAAGTAAATAAATGAAGCAAATGCAGGAATAAAGCTTTTTTAAACCACTCCCCCCACCCGGAGGTATAGCAATTCCAATTACTTGGAATGGAATATTTGGAAGGACAGAAGCCTCAGTATAGCTGACTGTTCTCATTGCATCAGAGCAGATATAAAACTATTGTTGAATTTCATCCATTCTAAGCAGGCTATGTGAGCATACAATCTTTTATGTACTTATTTGTATATTTTTAACCTATTTAAAGTTCACCTTTCTCACTGAGACTCAATGCCAATCACACAGTTTGACTCTATATGATCAACAAGGTATAATAGTCAGCAAATATTGTCATAGGATTTTAATTGCAGAAATCCGAAAAAAAATCACACATGCATGATGCATTAAATAATGCAGAAATTACATAGCTTCAGCATACTTAAAGCAAAAGACAGTACAAACTGTATGCAGTAGTATAGTCCACAGTCTCTACCCCCTTTGCCAAAGCATGTTTCTGGACCATTTCTGGGCCATTTCATTACAGTTGAGTCCTGTTAGGTGTGTAAAAAAAGCTCTCCTAAATACTTCAGTTGTGCCTTGCTTGCAGAAAACTAGAATGGTGGGAGCCTTTCTGGCCTCATCAGGCAGGCCATTCAATAATGTGAGGACTGCAAAACAGAAGGTATGTGTACAAGCAATTATTGATTTTCCCCATTTGCAGGGTGGCGCAAAACTGTTGTGGTGAACTTAAGGAAAAGGTTGGTCCTACAAACAATGTCTTGCAGATGGCAGCCAGTACTTTGAACTGAGAAACTGATGGGATGGCAGTGTGGAATGGCCTGATGGGCTGCAGAATGCAAGTAATATACATGCTGTATCTATTACCTGCTAATAACCTAATCATGGTTTCTGTATCTACTGGAGTCTACTTTATATACTGGATGTGACTTTGAGTGGAGACCTATGTAAAGTGGATTACAGTAATCTAGTCTTTATATTATTATAGCACATATCCAGGCAAAACGGGGGCGAGGGCTTTTTTTTTACTGGGCTGAGTTGTAAGAAAAGGATCCATTGGATACTCACCGTGAAGGGTCTTTCTACTGTAGGTTAGTGGGGCATCTTGTATGGGTGTCTTCTCCACCAGTTGCAGAGAGACAGGAAATGACAAATTAATTATCCTTGTGCTTCCTGTGCAATCTCCGGGGTCGCTTTCCCTCAGTTCCCCCGCCTGGCACAGTAGTATTGAACATGTAAACACAAACATATAACAGTAACATGGAGACAACAACGGCTGAACAATAACCCTAAACTGTTGTCCGTCTGAGGCCTTCCCTGAAAGAATTTTAAACAAATTTCTGTAGAGAGCATGATCGGGCACTAATAGAAACTAGGGAGGGCCAAGATGCCCCACTAACCTACAGTAGAAAGACCCTTCACGGTGAGTATCCAATGGATCCTTCTACTGTAGGTGTGGGGCATCTTGTATGGGACCTCCCAGAGCAGTGTCCCAAATTCGGGTGGGTTTCATCAGTCCCCGATAATGCTCTCCAAAACCCTTCTGCCAAAGGCTGACTCTGCCGAGGCCAGGGACTGAATTTTGTAATGTCGAACGAAGGTGGAAATAGACGACCAGGTCGCCGCTTTACAGATGTCTTCCACCAATGTGTGATTTCTAAAGGCCGCGTTGGCAGCTGCATTACGGACTGAGTGGGCGGTGATTCCCAAGGGAATGTTGAGACCAGAAGCTTTGTATGCTTCGCATATACATGCTTTCAAGGTGTTGCTAATAGCTGCTTTGGACATTAGTTCCCCCGACTTGGGAGGGTGAAGGTTTGTGAACATACTTTCCGACTTCCGAATGTTTTCCGTTCTGATAATGTATGCTTTTAGGGCGCGGCGCGCATCCAGTGTGTGCCATAATTTTTCTTTTGGATGAGTGGGATTTGGCATAAAATTTGGAACGACGATCTCCTGGCGAGCGTGAAACTGTGAGTTCACTTTTGGAATAAATGTGGGGTCCGTACGGAGACACACCCTGTCTTTATGAAAGACACAAGACTTATTGTTTACTGATAGAGCTCGCAGTTCAGAGACTCTTCTTGCTGACGTTATGGCGGTCAGAAATAAGGTCTTCATCCTTACCCATTTGATATGTACCGTTTGGATGGGTTCAAACGGGGGCTTTGTGAATGCCGATAGGATTGAATGTAGACGCCAGGAGGGAAACCTGTGGATCACTGCTGGTTGAGATAATTTGACTCCCCTCAAGAAATTCATGATATCTGGATGTTTGGTGATTGGATTGTTGTCTGTGAGGGGGAGGACTGTAGCAATTGCTGCCAATTGTCTGCGTAAGGTGGAACATTTGAGACCTATGGAGTAACCATGTTGCAGGAACTCCAACACGACTGTGGTTGCCGGTTCTATAGGGTCGTGTTGTTTACGTTGGCACCACCTGACGTACGCCTTCCATGAGGAGTTGTAGATTCTGACCGTGGAGTTACGTCTGGCCGCTAAAATTGTGGCTGTAACTTGCTCCGAGTACCCTTTTCTTCTTAGGCTTGTCCGTTCAAGTTCCACACGGTCAGCTTTAGCCATGTGGGATCTGGATGTACAATAGGGCCCTGAGTCAGGAACTCGGTCGTGATTGGTAGGGTCAGTAGCTCTGAGACTGATAGTTCCAGGATCGTGGAGAACCATGGTCTCCTGGGCCATCTTGGAGCTACTAATATCACTGATGCGCCTTCCGCTATTATCCTGCGCAGAAGTCGAGGGATTAGCGGAAACGGAGGAAACGCGTAGAGGAGAGTTGTCGGCCACACTGCGTTTAGAGCATCTGAAGCTGTTGCTTGTGGATGGTAATTCCGAGTCATGAAGTTCAGGAGTTGTGAGTTCTGCTGTGATGCAAACAGGTCGATCTCCGGATGCCCGAAGGTTTTGCATATGAGGTCGAAGACAGATGGGTCGAGTCGCCATTCGTGTTCGCATATTTTCTGCCTGCTTAGCCAATCTGCCGTGAGGTTCTGAGACCCTTTGATGTGTAGTGCTTCCAGGGATGCTACGTTTGTCTCTGCCCAGTGGAGGATTTTCGTCGCTTCCCTGTGAAGCTTGGCTGATTTGGAGCCGCCCTGGTTGTTGATATGCATTTTGGCGGCTACGTTGTCTGTTCGAATGATGACATGTTGATGATGAATTTGGGGCAGAAAATGCTGAAGAGCTAGGAGGATTGTTCGAGTCTCCAGTACGTTGATGTGCAACTTGGATTCCTCCTGAGACCAGATGCCTTGGACATATTGTTGGTTGAGTGCGGCCCCCCCCCAGCCCTGGAGGCTGGCGTCTGTAAATATTTGTTGACGATGAGGATGTAGATATCGTTTCCCTTGTCTCAGGTTGGACCGAAACGTCCACCATCGCAGACTTTGACGAACTTCTGAAGATAGTGTTAGAAGCTTGTCTTTCTTGTTGATGATGTCCAGTTGGTATGCCCGAAGGAAGTGTTGTAGTGGTCTCGCATGTAGTCGTGCCCACTGAGTCAGATCGATTACCGATATGAAAAGTCCCAGCAAGCTTGCGAGTTTCAGCAAGGAGTTGCGTTTGGCAGACATGATTTCCAATGTTGTCTGGCGGATTTTTGTGATCTTTTCTTCTGGAATAAAGAGCATGTCTTGAGCTGTGTCCAACACGGCGCCCAGGTGTTCCAAACGAGTAGAGGGAGTTAAGGAACTTTTTTCTTTGTTTATGATAAAACCGTGTTGAGACAAGACTTTTTGTACTACGTTGGTATCTTCGATGGCCTTGGAGATAGAACGTGAGCGTATCAGCAGATCGTCGAGGTAAGGGTAAACGTGTACCCCTTGTTCTCTTAGTAGAATGATTGGGGCCAGAAGCACTTTCGAGAAAGTCCGAGGAGCCGCGGCCAGCCCGAACGGTAAAGTCTTGAATTGGTAGTGATGATCCTGGACCGCGAACCTTAGGTATTTCCTGTGGGATTTGTGAATTGGAATGTGTAAATATGCTTTGGTCAGATCCAGTGATGTCAGCAGGTCTTGATGACGAAGCGAAGCTGTAATCGACCTGAGAGTTTCCATTCTGAATTTTGGGACCCGAATAAATTTGTTGAGACGTTTCAAATTCAGAATTGCTCTCCAGTCCCCATTCCATTTGGGGACTGTAAAGAAATGTGAATAAGTCCCTAAGAACAGTTCCACTGTAGGTACAGGCTCGATCGCGTGAATTTTTGATAGGTGAGAGATTGCTTCCAAAGTTCTGTTGGCTTTGATCGGGTCGTTTGAATGTGGTGAAATCATCACATGATGGCGTGGGATGATATTGAATTCTATCACGTAGCCTGTGGAAATGACTTCCCATGTCCACCTGTCCACGTGATTTCCTTGCCAACTGTGCTGGAAAAATTGGCGGCCTCCCACTGGAATGGCTTGGTAGCATTTGCTTGTTTTTGTTGGAGTTGAAGGTTCTTCCTTGTTTGTTGAACTGCTTAGGTGGTTGTTTGTAGTTCCAAAAGGACTGCTGGTTTTGCCAATTTGTTCTTTGTCCATCGCGTTGAGACCTAGGGAGGGTCTTGTGCGATCTGAAAGTAACTTTGTTAGTGTTTGACGATCTGTCAGGTCCGCGGACAGATTTTGGCATTGTCTTTTTGTTATCTTTTGTTTGGACAAGTACTTGGTCCAACTCTTTACCGAATCATGCTTCTCCATAGTAAGAGTATCCAGCCACTACGTGCTTAGATTGAATGTCAGCTTGCCACGGTCTGATCAATGCGTTGCGTCTAGCAATCATGTTGGAAGCCATGGATCTTGCCACTAAAGCCATGGCATCGAAGGTGGCGTCTGCTATGAAGGAGTTTGCTGATAGAATTCTTTCTATACCCTCCCTGACACCTTTAGCCTCGACTGGGATCATTTCCAGGAGTCTTTTCAGCCACACCATTGTGGCTCTGGCCACTGTGGAGGAGGGGGTCAAAGTTTTGATGGCTGCTGCCAACCATTCATGAGACCTGCGTAATGCCGCCTCTGATCTCCTATCCAGAGGGTCTTTGATGTTCCCTTCCCCTTCTTTGGCTACCAAGGCTCCAGAATGCAAAACCGTCACAGGGGCATCCACGGGAGGGTTTTGGAAGAGAACGTGGAATTGCTGAGGCATCAAATATTTTTTCTTAAAGTTGTTGGGCAAGCCTTTATGAGAGGTGGGATTCATCCATTCCCTTTGAATCCTTTTTAAAAAGCATTCAGGAACTGGGAAAAACTTTCCTCCTTCACTATCCTTGGGTAAATAATCAGACTTCCCTTTAGGGAACCCTTTAATTGGTTTCCTGGGGGCAGGTGCCGAGGCTTGAGATAGGAGTTCTTCTGCGTCTTCTGGATCGTGGAGATCCAGGGCAGAAATAGTTTTGGAAATTAAGGCTTGTATTTCCTCTAGATTGAAAAACTGAGTGGATTGTTCAGGGATTGTTTCAGTGGTCTCCTCTGAGTCAGAGAATTTTTCCCCATCAACAGTTTCATCAAGGCTAGATAGCCCTTCTTCTTCCTCCTCTGGGAGGGCTAAGGGGTCCCTTCTGTGAAAAACGGAGTCCTCTCTGCGGGGACTGCGTGATCTAAAGGATAGAGGCTGGGGTTGGCCGGCAGCAAGCCTTTGATCTCTAGCATCCAATGCTTTGTCAATCTCCCTCCTGAGGAGTTCTGCAAAGGCTGCAGGGGGCACATTCATCCAGCTTGAAGCTGGAGTCATTTGTCCTGGAGCTGAGTTCCCCTGCTCTGGATTTTGCGGGTCTTGCCTGAGTGACACACAGGGAAGAACCGCGCGATCGTCTATGCCAGCCTCAGAGAGGCACGACTGCTCCGTAACCCTGGGAAGGCTGGAGGAGTCGGCCGTGGAGTTTCCCTCAAGGGGCGCGCCCTGGGAAGGCGCGAAACTCCCGTCCGTTTGCAGACGTCTCTTCTTGGAAGGAGGCGATGGGCAAGCAGCGTGCTCCTGGGCCCGTTCTCTCCAGCCCGACGTTTTGGCGGTTGTTTTTGCCAAGGTGGACTTTGCTCCCCCTGACTTTTTCTTGGCTTTCCCGGGGTTTGCAGAGCGAGTGCGCTCAGCAGCGGAGGTTGCAAAAGTCTCCCGCTCTGGGGAAAAAGACCTAGCTTCCTTTTTGGCTTGGGAGGGGCTCTCAGAGCGAGGGGTTGCCCTGGGGCGTTTTTGAGAGTTAATCCCCTATTGAGAGTTAATTGTTTTGAGAGTTAATCCTGGAGCACTTCCCTAAACCGGAACGCAGCACTCACCCGGTTGTGAGACGAACAGAAAACAGAGGGTTTTTTGCCAGAGTCTCCAAAAAACACGTCTGCTCTCTGCAGAGACAGGAAAATACTGGGGGAAAGCGACTCCGGAGATTGCACAGGAAGCACAAGGATAATTAATTTGTCATTTCCTGTCTCTCTGCAACTGGTGGAGAAGACACCCATACAAGATGCCCCACACCTACAGTAGAATGTTTTATTGCAGCCTCATTAACCTGTTTTTCCAGCAGCAGTGATAGATCCAGTATAACCCTTAGGATCTCAATTGAGTCAGCAACTGTCAGCTGAACCTCACTGAAAGTGGGAGCCACAATGACCTTCAAGACCTGCACTGTCCCAACCAGAATCATTCAGAGATAGAAATTAGTGTAATTAGCATATTATTATATCCAAATTCTAAATCAATGAATGATTTATCCTAAAGGCTTTATATAGAGGTTGAATGGGGAATGACAGCCACCTGTGGAACTCAACGAGACACATCCCACAATTAAAATAGCTGGTCTCCAGTGACAAACCTTTGAATCTGATTTATGAAGAACAGTTCAAACTCAGTCCACGTTTTACCCTCTAATACTTACTTCTGCCTCCCGATGACTCAGCAAGATGAACTGCAAAGGCTGCAGATAGACCCAAAGAAGCAGCAAACATTTGCATGGAGGTCATCAACCAAAGCCACTGCCAACTCTGTCCCATAGCCTGACCTCAAAGCTGACTGAAAAGGGTCCAGAGTAGATTTGTTATCCCAGAAGACCTGGGATTGGTCTTCTACAGTTCATTCAATCACTTTGCCTGAAAAGGGGAGATTAGAGACTGAATGATAATTGGCTGCATTGTTTTTCATCAGGATAGTTTTTAAAGTAGTGGATAGTTGCCTCTTTGTGCCACCAAGGGAAGGTGCCCTGACTTAAAGACTGTTTTATGATAAACATCAAGAACTCAGTAATGTGGTCTTTACATGATGTTAGCAGCCAGGATGAGTTAGGGTCCAGTACACAAGTGTTGGGCTTCACAGATGCAGGATCCTATCAACATCCATCATGCTAAGTCCATAAGCAGGCCAAATAGTGTATTAAACATTTTTTTCTTATCAGTTTACATTACAGCCGGCAGTCAAATCAGAGTGTATTCATGTTATTTTAGAAGCAAAAAACACTGTGACGGTATCACAAGTGTTTGTTCCTGAGAGAGACAATGTTCAGATTTAGGAGTCAGCAGATGTGAAAGTATCTTGAACGACTGGGATGGTTACATAGCTGATGAAATGGCTGTAGAGAAATGAAGTCTCTTTGCCACTATCCCTGCTGATTCATAGATCTTCCAGTGGACTTCACAGCATGGTACATCAGATTCAGTGTGAGTTTTTATGCATCAGTCTTCTAGACAACTTCTAGTCTTCTTTAGACCACCCAGCTCCATGGTAAACTACAGAGCTGGCTTATGCCCAAACTGCAGGAGAGGTGGAAGAGAAGCAATCTTGTCAACAGGTTTGAGGAGTTTCAGGTTGCACGGTCCCACCACAGCCTCAACAAAGTACATGTATAGAATCCTAAAATCCCCCAAAGAATTATGGAATCCAGAAAGCTTTAAGAACCTATGTGAGTGGACACATTGCAGGGCAATGGTGTCAGCTGTGAGGCCATGTATTCATCTCCTTGCTCCATATCCATCCTGGCTGGTTAAGATGGGGTGGGGGGGGGGAAGTGTTTACGGGATTGAGCTTTCTTGGAAGATATTCTCAATTTACCCCTGAAGAATCCTCCCAGGAAAACTGAAGGAGGCAGTAGAAAGCCAATGTTAAAGAAACCATCTCTAGGTCCTTTGAATCTAGTCAGCTACCACCCAGTTTCAATTCAGTCATCACTGGGCAAGGTGCTTGACTGAGCAGGAGCAGAGCAGCTTCATGCCTTCCTAGAAGAAGCATCGATCCTAGACCTATTACAGTATTCTGGTCATGGGATGGGGGCTGTGCTTATCACCCTCAAGGACAATCTCTGTAGACAGCTGGATCAGGATAGGTTTGTGCTGCTGCTGTTGTCAGATCTCTCAGCAGTGTTTGACATAGTTGACCATGATCTGTTGACCCACCGCCTTGCTGATGCTGGAGTGCATGGGACAGGCCTTTGATGGATGATCTCATTTCTCCAGGATCGGGGACGGGGGGCAGCACTTGAGGAAAGGGTCTTGTCATGACATACTCTGCTGTGTGGTGTCCTGCAGAGGACAAGTCTCTTCCCCAATGCTTTTAAATATCATATGTTCCTCCTTGCCCACCTGGTCAGGAGTTTTGGGCTTGCTTTAATGTTGCTGTTATTTACACTGGTGTTGGAAGCTGCCTTGCCCTGAGACTTTCACAGGGTCAAAGAACACCTTAAACATGAACCAGATTTATTTCAGCATAAATCTTTGTGACTTCAAATGAGTGAAACATGCAACCATAGGGCCTGATTTTAACTAGAGT
The DNA here is from genome assembly GCF_021028975.2 of Sphaerodactylus townsendi. Classification (NCBI taxonomy): domain Eukaryota; kingdom Metazoa; phylum Chordata; class Lepidosauria; order Squamata; family Sphaerodactylidae; genus Sphaerodactylus; species Sphaerodactylus townsendi. The sequence continues at coordinate 111,887,476 of NC_059425.1, read as the reverse complement.
GGTTGAGATGTATATGTTACAAAGGTCAGCGTAAAACAAGAATGTGTGTGTGTGCGCGCGCGCGTGTGTGTGTGTCATTTTAAAATATTTTATGTCATTTGTCTGCAATCCATCTGCCATTATTTCCTTCGGCATGTAGAATTGTAGAAATTCATGGATTGATTTTTGTGTATGTTCAAACTGCTGGGTTTGGCTCTAGAGAATGTAGTGCCTTTCCTGAATTTCCAGATCAGCCTGTTTCCCCAGCGCCTTATATTGTCTTTCATAGACCTCCAGAATTGATCTAGTGGGTCTTCAGACCTCCCATTAATTTGAATTTAGCTGCAGGTGGTTAGGAATAGGAATCTGTAAAAGAGTGTAGAGCAGAAAATTAGCCAAAAGACATAGGTTTGTTTTAATAGGCCATAGAGATGGGAGTCATAGACATGTGATGAGATAGCAACTCCAGCAACACAAGTCCTCATTGATTAATCATAGGCATGTTTCTGATGATGTATGTGAGTTATGGCTGTACGGTAAAATCTGTCTTTTATTAAATTATTGGAGTGGACGTTTGAATCCTGAACATTATTCCTTAGAAGACTATGTTTAACTATAGCCTACAATGTGAAATGAACACACACTAGTATGTGGAAGCAAAAACGAACAAACAAATGTTTGACTCATCTGAAAATACAATTGTAGATAACTCAGTTATCCTGGACTTAATTTTGATTTTGTAAATTATGATCATGTAACACCATTAAACAGCTGGTCAGGTCTGCAGTCAGAGAAGTTTTAATTTTTTATTAGATAAAAATGACTTCCAATTCCTTAGAGCTCATTGTTTACATTATTAATTGTATTGATTAATGTATGTACTTCATTTATAATCTTTCCTGAGCCATTGTGGCTTCTTGTCTAGCTGCACCAAGCACTTCTCCCACTTCTTCTAGGTCACATAGTACGTTTAACCAACAATGCCATATTTCTCAGTCTGAATTTTTCATTAGATACCTGCGGTCTACTATAGCAGATAACACAATGAATGTTGCAGAGGATAAAATTCTTTTGCTCATAGGGTCCCCGTGTGTAGGGTAGGAGAAGACTAGTGATTTCTACTGGCATACTTTTTTAATTTGTGGAAGAGCATTAAAAATGTAGCTCCTTGTTTGAACCCTCAAGTTGTACTGTCTAAGAAAATATTTGCCAGTTAAAGCTGCTGATAGTATAAGCTTTTCCACAGCTCTGTAAACAAAAGGCCTAAAAAATTACTTTTCAAAACATATACTCACTGCTCTAGCAATGCTTTACAATCACTAATAAATAGGCTGCACATATGAAAGCTGAACATATTTTGCACAGGACACAAAAAAATGCTACTTAGGTTCCTTTCTATCACATGTGGTATACTACTTACGACTTCTGTAGTACCTTCAGATAGTTCTTAGTGAGTCACAGTTGACCAGGGAAATGGTTCTTAATTAGCCAAGGAGGATCATTCAGGGATCATTTTTAATGGCTGCCTTTCAGATAAGATTTTTTAAGCTGGGGTGCAACTTCAAATAAATATTCAAACCCTGTTTTGAAATTGCAGCCTTTGACTTACACTCTTTTTTAAAACTTTCTTATGCCTTTGGTCAGTTTAGTCACTTCTGCCTGTGTCCACTGATTTTTAACAGTAAGAATTAAATTTCTCAGACCATTAAGAAAGGTATTAACTTCTAGTAAGATGCTGAATTCCAGAATGTATACAACATTTTAATTAAGCTTAACATAAAATAAAAGAATTTTCCCTGAAATATTAACGGCAGCCACTCACACTTGAATTTACATTTTCATTTCATGACAAAAATATGTTCTGGAGTCCCATGAACGATATGTAGTGATATTAGGACAGAGAAATATCTGTAAACTGAATGCCTGGGCAAAAGCGTCTGGAAAACTTCATTTTGAAATGTTTGGAGGTTAATAAATCTAAAACAGGCAAGCATGTGTCTGACCGTCATAGTTGAATAAACGTCTTGAAATATGTTTTCCTGGACAACTTGAGTTGGAAGATTAATAACATTACAGTGAACTGTACAACTCCCTCCTCATTTTTTTCAGGTACTTAGATAAAATATTGAGCTTTTACTGTATCTTCTAAAAATAAGAATCAATTGAACAATTATACCTTTCCACCTTTTCCCATAATCACACCGAAACACTTGTTAATATGCTTTAAAACAGGGTCCTGGAGTAGATGGCAGCTAAATAGGAAGTGATTTAACCCATTTTTTTTGTGGCTTGCTAGTTTTTCTACTTATATAAAGTGCACATACCAATCAAGAAAATGGCTGGAGATATCTGTATGGTAACATAAGTTCAAGTGACAAATTCCAAAGTGGTAGCCCATTTTAATCTACTGTAGCAGCAGTGACCACTTTTATCTCTTCAGATGATAGGTTAATTCATTCTGGCATATTTTTTCTGCACCTCTTGCCCATAAAAACTTGTGCCACAATAAGTTTGTTCCAAAAATATACAATGTGCTTTCATCCTATATATAAAACATATTATTGTCTTGGTGGCATGTGTATAGCACCTGCTTGCCAAGTCATTCAAAGAGGTCTACAATTTGAAATTCAAAAAGACAAAACAAATGGCAGAAATGGGCCCAGCCCATTGGTTTACTCACTTATTTTTATAAAATTCTATCCTATCTTTCTACTTTGCAAATTCAGAGTCCTGCAGTGAAAAAAACAACCCAAAATCAATTTTTTCAATAATAGCTACAAAAAAACCCCCCACCTAGTTAAGCAGTGTAGATTGCCTCTGTGATACAGAAAAGGTTTCTGGCAGTGATCAGAAAGATGCCTACCATACCAATTCTAGAAAACGTCAAGAGAAAATTTAGAACTTATCATTGGGGGGGAAAAACCCTAAGAGTCTTTTTTACAGCTTCACAGGCAGAAAAATATAAGAGTCTGTTCAAGTGAACAGAATTTGAATGGGGAGAGGTGAGACCTTCTCATATGAGGGTGCTAGGCTGTAAAATGCTTTAAAGGCTACAGCCAACACCATGAAGTGAATGCGGAAACAGATATATAACCATTGCAAATATTTGGCAATTGCTATACCATGTGTAAAGTCCTGTCAGCAATTGGAGCACCCTCCCTAATCCAGGTCTTGGTCATGCATACCAGGTCCATATGTTGGGCTACAAAATAATTTTGTAGCATGCTGGTCTTAATATTAATTGACCTGGCGCTGCACAACACCAGTGTCGGAGAAAGGGATTTACTCCCAGATCCTCTACCATCATGTCTCAGGATGGGACAAAGGTCAGAAGGTGGACAAGCTTTACTGTTCTCAGCCGCCTTCTCTCATATGGCCTTTTCTGCTATATCTCCTCCGCCCAATGACCATTGGGATGCACAGCTCTATATTGGCTCCCTCAGATGGAATAATGGCTTTTCCTTCTCTCTAGAATACAATTATTTACTAAAACGAAATATAAATACAACCAATACAATTCCCGTCCCCTTACAGACCTTCCCCAGGTTTCAGATATTCTAAACCTAAAGTAGAGTCTTAGTGAGCCACTGCTGGTAGCCGATTGGTCTTACAGCAGATAGCCACCAACTAGGCTTTTATAGCTTCCTTCTCTCCAGCCCCATCCCTGAGCCCTCCCCTTTGGATGGGCCTTCCTGGACCTCTGCCTTGAAAGCTCTGCTGACTCTTCCTCTGCTCTTTGGCTTCTAAGAGGAAAGGGCTGTTGCTGAACCTGCTTCCTGCAGGGCAGGGCTCTGAAACATACCCTGCCTTTGCTGGCCCTGGTCTGAAATAGCTCCTGCCTGGCTCTCCCACCTCCTTGGGCTGCTGCAGCTTGCCAAGTCCTGCAGGTAAGTGACTTGGTGCGGGGTTGCTGGGGCGGCTTGGTAAGTCCATAGGCCTGTGCCCTGGACATCATTTACTACACTGTTTAACATATTTTCCCTATCATTTCTTTTAGCTGCTGTAAGCCTATTACATTGCTTATTAGACTGTTGGCTGGTTGTGAACCCCAATTGTATCAGTTTGGTCACTGCAGCAAGCTTCTGTTGTGGCACAAATCTGTTGCGCAAATCTGTCTCTTCTATGGGGTGGTGAAGATATAGAAATGAGTGCAAGACTTTAGGAGGGGAGGGAGGGGTGGCATGCATGGGAAGGGGAGGGAGGGGGAGGGGGCCCACATCTGGACATGGCCCACCCACCCTAGCAGAGGGAGGGGAGGGGTGGCATGCAAGGGAAGGGGAAGGAGGGGGAGGGGGCCCAGCATCTGGACATGACCCACCCACCCTAGTGAAGGGAGAGGGAAGGGAGTGAGGGGAAGGGATGGCATGTAAGGGAAGAGGAGGAAGAGGAGGGAGGGAGGGGTGGCATGCAAGGGAAGGGAAGGGAGCAGGAGGGGTCCCGGCATCTGAACAATCTGTCTTAGGTCTCAGTGAAAAAAACAGACAATAAATAAAATAAAGTAATTAATTTTAAAAAATGAGCCCCCTTGGAACAGCCCCCCCCCCCCGCTAAACAGAGATTTTGAGGACAAAATGGGAAAAAAGAAGAGATTATGTATCCCACTGTGAAGTTGTCAGAGAAAGGGCAAGATAAAAATATGCTACAGGGGACTAAGTCATTTTTGTAATGGCTGAAGCTCTGTTCAATAGCAAGATATTTTGAGGTATTTACCATTTTCAGTAACAAGTTTTTTTAAAAATAGAACATATAGTAATTTTGATGTGCAGCTGAACATGGCTTCTTCCACACACCTCTTGCACAGAATTCAAAGCTTGTTCACCCACAACCACCTTTAATTTTCTTTTCATTTTCTGCCTTCTAACAGTGGGATAAGTGTAAGTTATGGCATAAAACAAGTTATGGCATAAAACTACACAAATTCTTAGTGTGAATGACTGTAGTTTACTGGAGAGGAAAAAAGAACATGGGTTACATAGGCTACAAATGGAAAAGATTAAATCCAATTTGCTGCTTCCCTCTCCTAAGTTAGGTTTTTACACTAAAACTTTCCTCCAAGCCTTTGCTACAGGCAGAAATAACATGCTCATTTTTTTAAAAAAAATTAAAGCTACTGAAAGCAAACATGACCTTTACCCAAAGGAATCACATTAAATATGATATGCACACATACACAACTTCAACAGGCTCCCATCCCCTTTCACCCACCACAAAACCCTTTGATAGCTAGGATCTATTAGTAGTGTTTCTTAGCTGGGAAAGGGCAAAGCAAATGGTTCAAATTCAATAAACAGCCTTTAACTACAGCTTTGAAAAATCAGGTGTTTGGCAAAGGAAACTGACAGCCATTCTCAGAGGCAAAAGAACAGCAAATACTGTTGAAAACAAAAGGAAAACCAAAACAATTCTCAGAAAGCATATTGTAGCCATTATTAGACCATCTATAATCCCAAATCATAGTCTATTAGTTTTGAGATGTTTATAAACAATCAATTCAAAGCTCATAATTATAGTATCACAGCTAAATTAAATTTGGACTCCCAAACTTTAAGATACCTCGCATACTTGAGATTAATTATGAAAATTGTTTTCCTAGCCATCTGTTACCAAATAGTCAATCCAGCCATGTCATATAACAACAGGACAGCTGAAAATATCAAATAAAACACATAGTGCTCTATTACAGAAATCAAAAAAGAAACCAAGGCTTGAAAGCTGACAATACTTTTGGGGTTGCCTGGGAACCTCCACAATAGCTATGAGAGACAGCATTTGTTTCCTAAAGCTTCAAGCGTAGTTTCTATTACCAGGTTAAACAGACAATGCATTTTGTTTTTGTTTAAAAACTCAGATTTTTCTGCATACCTGGGGCTTTTTCAGATTAGTGAAAAGATCCGCCTTGTCTGTTCAGGGCTCTGGTCTCCAGCTTGAGATGTTCACACATTTGGCCATGTCAAGAATCAGAAGTTTTACCGTACATGCTCATGTATAAGTTGACTTTTTCAGTACATTTTTAATGCTGAAAAAGCCTCTCTCGACTTATATGCGAGTCTTATACTGTACTAGCAGGGCCCAGCCACGCATTGCTGTGGCTTACTGTGGTGAAATGGGAAAGGAACAGTAGCAGCAAATCAATTGCAGAGGCCAGCAGGACGTGCTCATGCAAACATGCAGCCTGATACTGTGCGATGTCATTGATGTGTGTGCGCGCATTCCTGGGGGGGGGGAGAATGGAAAGGCCCCCCTCCCACACATCTAGGCTGGCTGGTCATGATCCTTTACCTGGGATTAAGTTTGGTTGGTGGCAATGGGTGTCGCTTCTGAGGAAACCCTCTGAGGGGCACGATGCAGCCATTCAAAGTATGTCACAGTTGCTGTACCGAGCTTACTCCTGAGTAATGCGTGCCTGGTTTTCTTAACTGTAACCGCAGTATTCAGGGAATCTAGGGTGCCTGGCCCCTCCCTCCCATCCCTTGCATGTGGCCCCTCACTCTCTCCCCTCTCTCACTTCTCTTCCCTTGCATGCCTCCCCCTCCGTCCATTTCCTCTCCCTCCCTCTCTTCCCTTGCATGCCACCCCTCCCTCTCCCTTCCCTCTCCCTCGTGTGTATGTGTGTGTATGTGTTTCACTTACACTCAAGTTACTGCCTATGTACTGTTTCCACTGCTCATATCTGGCCATCTGAGTGAACATTCTAAGCAGCACGAACATTCTAAGGGTGACAGTTGCACACAGGCAGCTGCATGCCCTTCACCATGGCGCAAAAGGGAAAAGGCGTTTTACCTGGGCCAGGTGTGAAATTTCAGGTATGTGAACATCTAAAAACACTTTCACCTGGCTGACTATAGTGGCTTGGAATTTTCAGAGGAATTGGCCCAGCAGTTACTGAGTTATACTATCATCAACAAAAACACTGTTCGCTTTTTATAGAGAGAGATTATACGGTATTTGCTGTATGTGCCATTAGGGGGAGCTAAAGAGCTCAGATTTTCTTCATAAGGAAGAAAATGCTCCATTTTCTCAACTAAGAACTGCTATTTAAGAACATAAGAACAAGCCAGCTGGATCAGACCAGAGTCCATCTAGTCCAGCTCTCTGCTACTCGCAGTGGCCCACCAGGTGCCTTTGGGAGCTCACATGCAGGATGTGAAAGCAATGGCCTTCTGCGGCTGTTGCTCCCGAGCACCTGGACTGTTAAGGCATTTGCAATCTCAAATCAAAGAGGATCAAGATTGGTAGCCATAAATCGACTTCTCCTCCATAAATCTGTCCAAGCCCCTTTTAAAGCTATCCAGGTTAGTGGCCATCACCACCTCCTGTGGCAGCATATTCCAAACACCAATCACACGTTGCGTGAAGAAGTGTTTCCTTTTATTAGTCCTAATTCTTCCCCCCAGCATTTTCATTGAATGCCCCCTGGTTCTAGTATTGTGAGAAAGAGAGAAAAATTTCTCTCTGTCAACATTTTCTACCCCATGCATAATTTTATAGACTTCAATCATATCCCCCCTCAGCCTCCTCTCCAAACTAAAGAGTCCCAAACGCTGCAGCCTCTCCTCATAGGGAAGGTGCTCCAGTCCCTCAATCATCCTTGTTGCCCTCCTCTGCACTTTTTCTATCTCCTCAATATCCTTTTTGAGATGTGGCGACCAGAACTGGACACAGTACTCCAAGTGCGGTCGCACCACTGCTTTATATAAGGGCATGACAAGCTTTGCAGTTTTATTCTCAATTCCTTTCCTAATTATCCCCAGCATAGAGTTTGCCTTTTTTACAGCTGCCATGCATTGAGTTGACATTCCCATGGAACTATCAACTAAGACGCCCAAATCCCTTTCCTGGTCTGTGACTGATAGCACTGACCCTTGTAGCTTGTATGTGGAGTTTGGATTTTTTGCCCCTATATGCATCACTTTGCACTTTGCTACATTGAACTGCATTTGCCATTTCTTAGCCCACTCACTTAATTTATCAAGGTCCGCTTGGAGCTCTTCGCAATCCTTTGTGGTTCTCACTACACTACATAATTTGGTATCATCTGCAAACTTGGCCACCACGCTACCCATCCCTACTTCCAGGTCATTTATGAATAGGTTAAAGAGCACTGGTCCCAAAAGGGATCCCTAGGGGACACCACTCCCTACATCTCTCCATTGTGAGAACTTCCCATTTACACCCACTCTTTGCTTCCTGTTTCTCAACCAGTTTTTAATCCAGTTTTTAACTTCCCCTCTTATTCCTTGATTGCTGAGTTTTCTCAATAGTCTCTGGTGAGGAACTTTGTCAAAAGCCTTTTGGAAATCCAAGTAGACAATGTCCACTGGTTCCCCCTTATCCACATGCCTGTTTACACCCTCAAATAACTCTAGTAAGTTTGTAAGACAGGATTTGCCGCTGCAAAAGCCATGCTGACTCTTTCTCAGCAGGTCTTGCTTTTCTACATGTTTAATAATTTTATCTTTAATGATAGATTCTATTTCAGGTATGACAAGGTATTAATTGTTGAGAAGGGGATATTGTGTTTATATTGATTGACTGTTAGTTTGTATTTTGGTTTCCTGTTATAAAATGTTATAATGGGTGCTGCCTGTAGCTGGAGCTTATACTGCATTATATGATATTTGCTGTATGTGCCATTAGGGGGAGCTAAAGAGCTCAGATTTTCCTCATAAGGAAGAAAAGGCTCCATTTTCTCAACTAAAAACTGCTATTTCAGGTATGATAATGTTTGTATTAATTGTTGAGAAGGGGATATTGTGTTTATATTGATTGACTATTAGTTTGTATTTTGGTTTCCTGTTATAAAATGTTAAAATTGGTGCTGCCTGTAGCTGGAGCCAGTCAACTTCACAGAGTTCAGAAGAGACCTGGTAAAGGACTGAGACCCTGCTAGTCTGTTTTGCATAGCAGGCCAGAACTATTATATGTTGATTATTGTTTCTGTATTGGTTTGCCATATTTCATTGTTATATTGCACACTATTGTTTATGAAACAGAAAACAGATTTAAAGTTTCTTTTGTTGTTAGTCTGGTGAATGTTAAGGGTGGGATCACACTGGCAAAGACTTGAACTCCTTTTTTCATTTCTGATAATATCCCTCTTAAAATCTGAGTTGGGTTACATTTGGACATACAGATAATGATGAGGAATCCAATTCTGAAGGATTTTAACTCTTGTGTTTTAGCTTGGTTGCTCATTGAGCTAAGGTTTTTGTACTTTTAAAGTTATTGTTAATACCATATTGTTTTGTTGACCCTCTTTTCCACTTATAGAGCTAGTTTACTGGTTTTCTTTGAAATAAATAGTCAAAAACATTTAACCTACTGATGCCTCAAGTAATGTAATTTTTTGGTATCAATTTTTATTTTTGAAATTTACCAGTAGCTGCTGCATTTCCTATCCTAGACTTATACACGAGTCAGTAAGTTTTCCCATTTTTTGTGGTAAAATTAGGTGCCTCGACTTATATGCGGGTCGACTTATACACAAGTATATATGGTAATGTAATGAGGGGAACTGCTGGATTCTTATTATGATCAGTAACAGGGTAGATTTGATTTAAATCGTGACAGTCAATAAAACTCGTTGGTATTACTGTAATATTTACAACCAGATGAAGGTTTCATTTTTAGAAACTTTTCTGATTAATTTTACAGTTATATCAAAAATAACTGGTTTGGTTATACTATCAAAATAGATAATTATGAAATCACCATTTGGCCCCCACGTTGTTTAATCTGTTTCTAAATGATTTGGCTCCAACTTTAACAGCAATAAACACATGTTGTCCAGTCCTAGGTAACATCCCAACTCCCATCCTGCTTTATGCAGATGATGCAATTCTACTCTCAAGAACTAGAGCTGGTCTCAACCTTCTTATGTCAAAATGTGCGGAGTACTGCACAACTAACAGCTTAAATATAAATACCGCAAAAACCAAAATCATGGTCTTAACTCCTTTACGGGGTTCCGATCTGGATTACCGTTTGGTCCAATGCTGTTGAAAAGGTACAATCAGCATTTCTCTACAAAATATTTGGAGTCCCACATTGTGTGCCTTATGGGGTGCTATGCTTAGAAGCGGGCATGCACCTATTAACTACCAGGGCTTGGCTACTTACCTTTAAGTTTTGGATAAAGATATGCTTTCAGCTACAACATGGAAGCCTACTGCATAGGGCCTTAGTTGAGGTCCAAAGCTTAGAGTGGTGGAATATAATCAATGGTAAACTCAATTCATTGGGTTTCTCATTAGAGGTGTTGGTATTGAAGGACCCCCAACAAATATATAGCCTAATTAAACTTAGACTATATGATCAGGAGTATCAACATCTAATCAATCATGCAACAACAACATGCTCCCCATTGTACTTTGGTATAAACCCTGAGCCTGACACGATGGCCAAATACTTATTACAAATCCCAGATTCTAAACAACGCTGGGTACTGACTCGAGCCAGATGCAACGTTTTTTCCCCTGCCCTTTTGCAAGGCCGGATTGAGAAGCGGCCTCTATCACATAGACTATGCCCTTTCTGTCCCACCATGGTGGAAACATTGGACCACATTTTATGTTGTTGCCCAAAATATAATCCCCAGAGAGAAGCTTTAGTACTACCAATAATGGGAAATGTGCCCCCCCAAATATCAATCCCAAAATTGTTAAACAGTAATAATCCTTCCATACTTGGGAGAATAGCCAATTATTTGCTACAAGTCATGTCCTTAAGAGGTATGTAAAATAGGCAAGTACAAAACTATTTAAATGTGAAATACTCCATACCTCTGATACTCCTGGGGTATTTTAGAAGGTGTTTATAAGGAACTCACTGTTATTTATTGCATTTTATGGATATTTAATTAATTTATAGTATTAATTAGTATATACAATTTATAGATCTTGGGGAAGGCTATACCTTTTTCGTAAATAGGCTATGAATAACGAATATCTTAATCCTGTCTTTTAAGTGTAGTTTTACTATACCTGTTCACAATCCCGTGTACAATGGAATTGACAAAAATTTTTAATCTACGTTATTTTTATAAATGAAGTGTGATTTTAGAATGTAAAACTACTCATAGACGCCATGTACAACTCTTTTAAATTTAGTGATGGTCTATACTCACGCTTTTGTATCTTATGCCAATAAAGGTCTATTGTATTGTATTGTATTATGAAATCACCAGACCTTGCATTCTATTTTGCAACATTTGTATTTTGTATACATGTCTGCCTTACTCATAGAAGAACTTCATTAAAACATTCCTACACCAGGTCTCCTGTATAGCCTGTTGCCATTATAGATTTTCTCAGAGAGAATATAATAAATCAAACACCGAAAAGGGGGAAAGAAGAACTCAACCAAAACAATACAGAGAACCACAAAGGTCAAACTGAAATTATAAATTCTATACCAAAATAAACATATTATACAGTATACACAATGAAATTAGTTAAAAACACAAGGCCAGATTTAAAAATCTGTGGAAATTATTCTACATATTCCAAAAACCATTGTTGATACAATTACGTCAGTGACCAACAAAGGACCATGTGAATTTTGGCTTATTTAGCCTTTCTCAGCGGCTACTCAGCGGTGATGTCACGCATATGTAAACACTGGTAATTATATACCAGATTGTGTGCCAATCTTAATAGTGCAAAATCCATGATTTCGGTTGCAATATCTAGGCAAACAGAACATAAGGTGTTCCATTTACATACAAGAGTTTATAGACAATAGTATCTATAAAATCAATTTTGGGCTGTATTATTTTTATACTAATGTTTCCATGTATGAACCCTGAGGAATACTTTTAAACTATTTTTTTCCTCAAAAAACATTCTATTTAAAAATGCAATTTAAATTTAAAAATTCTTTTTAATTTTTTTTTAAAAAAATGTCTTACATTCTCCCTGTTTAGTAATCTGGGTCAATTGTACTCAGACTATGAGTCTGTTCACATTATCACCCTGACTGTTGTCAACCCCAATTTTCATCTACCCACACTGATTATTTGCAATGCTGAGGTGGTCATATGTCTGCTGTCTGATTTTATAAGCCTACAAAAGTTTGCCTCACACAGTATCAGTGACCAACCAAAACAACACAGAACTGCAATAAGCTCTATTGTCTGTCAGCTGTCATACAATGTCCTCAACTAATTAAATCATATTAACACTGGAAGCCACCACAGTTGGTCATGTGAATGAGCCTTTGGAAGATGGCCTCAGATGTTTATGAGCCAAGAAAATGCAGTAAACTCAGAGCGCAGCAAGACTGCCTGCATGAACAGAAGTTACTGCTCACTGAACCAGAAACACCACAGATAATATACACCATTTTTCTTTCAATAATTTTCATGCAAAACATGCCTTCTCAGAATTACTCAGTTTACTTATTTAACAAGAAAAGTGTTGTACCTTCTCATGAAGCCTTATGGGATACATACTATATTAGAGAGAAATCTGAATTATTTATGTGAATCAGTGCAGCAAAGGGAAGAATTGTACATTTTAAAATTTTCAAAATTCGAACATAGACAACATGAAAACTATGGTCAAGGAATGAGAACCCAGTTGTGTGTGATTTCTACTGCCATCTGCTGGTCATAGTCATATCCTTAAAACATCAGACACTACATGATAAAGTCTCTTTTATTGCATTCAAGACAGAAAGATGCAAGATGATGAGATGCCATGAAAAATAAACCTTTGGAAACAAAAAGGGACAAATCAAACATACAAATTATGTGATGTTTACTGCTTAATGCAGGAGATCTGTAGCTTGTACACAGGGTGTACTAGTATACATATGCCAAGGCTGAAGATCATAGCATAGCCCATGTTAAGAATGTAAGAACACAGGAAATTGGCTATCAAGGAGAACAGAGTTCTCCTGTTCTTTAAACACCTTAAACCTGTCAACCTCTGCTTTGAATCACATAATTCTCCTTCTTATAAACCTCACCCAAAAGCCCTTAAAAACTCAGCTAGTTTTTGTTAAGTCAGAGTGAAACAGTTTGGGACTAGGAACTTCAAGGACTTCTTTCCAGAGGCATACCTACAGTTCACAGTGGCCAGGGCAAGCAGTGGCATGGCTGTGGTGCCCCCTCATTTAACTCATTCTCTTATAACTTCATAACTTATAACTTCATTGATCCTATAAGGATATAAAACTGAGTAACCCTAGAAATGACAATCAGACCCAAGAGCCTATTATATTAACTGAATTCTAAAAATCAATGTTTGTCATCTGTTCAGTGACAAGAGAGAGTGAAGAAACAAGGCATGGGCGCGGCCGGGTCTGACCCCACAGGGCAAAGCAGGCAGCAAGCACAAGCATGGTCAGGTCACAGTCCAATAGGTCAAGGAGAACTGAGGAGCAGGCTAGGAATCAATGCAGAACCAGACACACAGCGGTGACAGGTAACACACTTCTTGTACCCAGGCAGAAGCAAGCTCACAGCAAGGCTTATATAGAAAGCCTTGTTCAGGGGGCTGAGATTCTGCAAGGAGCTAATCCTCATCAGATGTAGAGACTTCCAATCTCCCATACTTTGCTGCCAAACAAGCACTCCTCCTGCTGTTCTGCAGCAGCTGCCTCTGCTTCTGCCTTCTGCACACAGCTCACTCGTCACTGGATTCCCTAGGAGAATTGGCAGGCTCCTTCACCTGTATGTCATCAGGCAGAGAAGGGCTGGGCGTTGGCTCTTCTGCCTGGTCTTCCCCAGGATCAGCCAACTCTGGCTGCACTGTGTCCTCAGATTCTGCCTCGGAATCCTCGGTGTCCTGGTGAGTACCCAGGGGCTGGCTCATGACACACACACTCAGAGACACAGAGTGATTAATGAAGTCGAGCTCTCCTGTTAGAGGCAGGGACTATACTGGTGACCGAGAGGAAGGGGAATCAATGAAAGAGGAAGTGATAGAAAAAACAGGGAAGTTCCTGCCTCCTGATTAAAGGAAGAGAACTACCCAGTGAGATGTCCTCCGCCTCGAAGAGAAAATACATCCCATCCTGCAAAAGTGTTCATGTCTATCATTCTGCTGAAGGTATAAAGGCTGAAAGAAAAAAGTCTTCTACAGATCTGGTCTACCTGAACAAACTATCTCTTTCTCACACAAGAATGCCCAAAATTTACAGTTTGTGGCTGGGTCGATTGAGGCAGATATCAAGGTCCATGAATAAACTACATATAATCTTCCTCCATCCCACCTTCCTTGCTCAGAATCCATGGCAGAACTGGTGACATGTACCCCTCTTCTCCTCATCATCTCAGTGCATGGGGGCCTGGGAGACTGCACTTGAGCCACAATAGTTCTCCCTGCAAGATCTGGTGCCATGTGAGGCCTCATCATCATGCTGGTGATGCAGCAGTAAGTCATGCATGCCATGCCAACCAGAAGCTGGGCATCTAGTACACAGCCCAGACAGGGTGCAGGTGGGGAGCATAGCAGCAGGGCAGGCAGCCACACCCACAGCCTCTTGCCTGGCTGCTGCAGTGGCTTCCTCCTCTGCCTGTGATCAGGGCAGCTCTGCCCCTTGATCCGGCACATATTAAGTCTTAACTCCTCCTAGAAGTGAACATGACCAAACTGAGGATATTGTACATCACCATTTGACAAAACAAGACTCACTGAAAAACTACTAGGAAAAGTTGAAGGCAGCAAGAAAACAGAAAGGGTTAACACAAAATGGATGGAATCAATAAAGGAAGCTATGGCCCTCAGTAGCAAGACTTTAAACAATAGTATATTTTGGAGGTCATTAGCTCAAAGGGTAGCCATAAATCAGAAGTGACTTGACAGCTCTCTCTTCTATTTCCACTTCTGAGAAAAGAGGCATCTGTACTAAACAGTTTATTATAAAGTGTCTAAATTACTGTTCAAAAAATTGAAAATGTTTTCCTTTTATTAACATTGTTCTGAACTATCATTTCTGATTTCTAAACCGGTTTCAAATTTATCAATGAGCAGTATTGTGACATGACTGAACTTTATTCATTTACATTATTCATAGTCCACCTTTCCCTTTCCTCTTAATCATATGAGTGTTTTTAATCACGCTGAAGTAAAAAGGTGTGCTGTAAATCATGAATAAATGAAATCTTATATCTTTAGGTGGAGGAAGTACTATGAAAGAGAATAGGCTAGAAGAAATAATGTGACATTTGCTGACCAGTCGAAATATTATCTTAAAATAAACGCAAACTGTTTGAATACAAAGCAGTTGCAAAAAGCCAGCCAGTTTCTCCATGAAATAATGCCCTCTTACAAGTTCATTTTATTTTGCTTTATTATTAACAATCATCAACCAATAATCATTTTCAAAATAATACAATCAAATTACAGAACATGGGTGGATCACTGAATTACACTTGTATTCTGCACCAAAATAATACGGGGTTGGAAATTTCCCCATTTTACCGGCTGTATATACACAGAATACTCCCACACGGAACAACAAAAACAGAGGAAGCAACTCCTCCTAGCACCATTCCAGTGCAGAAAAACAGCATCAAGGAGGCAGGAGATCCTTCTCCTTCCACTGTGGCATTGTGTGGGTCTAGCCTTCTTGCCCCCCCCCCCTTGGAATCCCTGTCTTACCTCCAAGTGGCTCCTAGCCAAGTTAAAGGCCTCTGAGATGAAGCCAGGTAGAGGAAACAGCCAAAAGAGACAGTCAGCCCTACAGATGGTTCCCATAGCCATCACCTTGGCTTCATCCATTCTGGAACAACTGTGGCTGGCATGGCCATCTCCAGCTTGGATCACCCCTCCCCTGGCTTTGCCAGTGATCCAACCAGATGGAAGGAGTGGGGTCTACTGAGAGTCATGCATGCCAGTCCTCTCACCCTGAGGTTTAAAGCCAGGGGCGGACTGGGGGCACAGGAGCCCAATCAGGTGCCTGACAAGGCCCAATGGAGAGTCCCTGGGCCAAGGTGGGCTTGGAGGAAGTTCTTGCCCCAGCTGGACCTATTTGGAAGTGTGGCAAGGCTTGGGGGAGGGGTTATTAGGAAAGGGAATAAAAAAGAGGTGAAAGGGGAGCACAGAGTGGTGAAATAGAGGAGGATGCCAGAGAGAGTGAAGTGAGAGGAAAAGTGAGAGGAAAAGTGAGAGGAGAGAGTGAGAGGAAAAGTGAAGGAGAATAGGAAACAGCGAGAGAGGAGAATCAATTAGAGAGACTGCAATTCCAGGGTGACAGAAACCAGGAGCACCAGGGAACAGCTGGGCCAGAGATTGCCCAAGAGAAAGGAAGGAGGGACAGCAGAAGGGCACAACCCAACCCCAATCCAGAGGGTGCTCCACAGGCATTCTCATCCTAATCCAGCTTTTCTTTATTTTTAAACTGATGTTCTCCAAGTTGTTGCATGGCTGCAAGGAGACTGAGTAGGGTCCATGGAACCCAGGCTCAAATCTTGAAAAACTCTCACATCTCGTTTTGCCCTCAGGATGTACAAGGAGCACTTCTAGCGGAGTTCAGATCTCAGCCTCCTCAAACACAATGGTCTCAATGGGACTTCAGTAAAGCTATACTTGATATAAATTAAAATTCTTCTGTCCTAATGACCAATAGCTTGACAATATAAATGTTATCTCAAAAAGCAAGACACTAAAGTTATTGTGAAACCCATTTTCTCTGATCAAGTCCATTCTCTGAACAATTACTCTTCAAAATTTCAGACGCACTATAACATTTAAATGTGCTGAAGTGTATTATTCAGTGTGGACTTACTAGGCCCTATGTAGTAACCAATGTAGACATAATTTCGTTCAGAAATATACTGTTCAACTAATATTAAACTATTAAAAACACACATATTGTAAGGGTTTTGTTTTGTACTTTAGATGCTTTTATCTCTAAGAAAATGTTTTTGATGTGCCACCTTTACATCGCTGGTCTTGATGAATACCATTGGATTAAGGCCAATAGTTTCAGATTAATCAATCCCACATGCACTGTATGTGCCTGCTCATGGGCCTTCACATTATAATAAATCCTTGAGCCATTAAGTCTCACTTTCTCATTTCCTGTCATAAGTTACCTGTAAAATGTGCACTCACATCATGGGTAAAAGTTTGCTTGCTTTCACTGGCAAGATAATAAAATATATGAACACAGAACTTTCAATCCTAAAAATATATAGACATCTTAGGAACAGGAAGACAAGAAACAGGCTGTCTTCCTGAACTCAGAGCTAAGTTTTCTGTGGTTTTTTTAATGCACTAACAAGGTTTTTACTTTACTACGCTAATTAGTGATTTAAGGGCACATATGTTGGGAGGTTAGGAATCTCCAGTGCATTCCTATAAAACAGACTTCAAGTTATTTATTTTTATTTACTTCATTTATATTCTGCCTTTCTCCTCACTAGGGTCCCCAAAGCAGCTTATGACTTTTGCCTCTCCACCATTCCTCTCAGTATCTGTAGTCCTCTAAGAAACTGTAAGCAACTGATTTCAGCCAAAATACCCTGGAATTTCTTGACAATGCAGACAAGGATTGTTTTGTCAGGTTGACAGCCCTGAAATAACACACTCTGAACTCTCAGATACTGTAAGCAGAACATTTTGGAGAGTTTCCAAAACTCGTAGCATTCCAAAGAAATTGGCCAATGTTATCATGAAATCATGACACTACATTCTAAAACTTCGACACCACGGGAATGTCTTCAGTTTACAGTCATACTTTGTCACCAAATGAGATTTACAAAAGGCAATTCTTAGCTTAAGCTTTAAGAAAACAGTAAGAAACAGAGACATACACTTTTAAAAGTTGGTATAGCTTCAGTAGGCATTAGTATAATTGAAACTAATACAATCAAGCCAGCACAAAAGGAAATGCAGTTTCTTTATCATAAAGACAGAATACTTTTGAATTTTAGAAGCAAAAATGAACTACAACAAAATTAAAGCAAAAATGAACTACAACAAAACTACAACAAAAAACTCAAAAAGTTTTATTCTCATATTTATCCAGTCTTAACTAACTGAATCAAAATTTTACTTCAGCTAAATGTTAAGCAGAATGGAATGCAACGATATACCATGGTACAGATGTTTGGAACGGGCATGGGTAGTGTTCTGACTGGAACCTAGGATACCTAGGCGGATTCCGCATGGGCCAAAAACAGCCATGTGAAAACAGTGTAAATCCTTTTACACCGTTTCAAACCATTTTACACCGTTTTCGCACTGCTGTTTTTGGCCCATGCGGAATCTGCCCTAGATTTAAATCCCAGCTCTTCCATGAAAGCTCACCAAATGATCTAGGGCCTCTTACAGTCTCCCAGTCTAACATACCCCATAAGGTGGTGGTTTTGAGGATAATGTGGAAGAAGGGAGAATAATGTGATAAGCCTTTTTAGGCCACAATTGGGAAGGAAAACAGATATAAATAGAAATAAAATCTAACATATACCACCAATTTGTATTTTGGATATAAAAAGAATAGATCCACAAACTATTTTTTTAAAGCATATTTAACCATACAGTATACAGAGCTTGACCAACCAGTTAAGAAAAGATGCCGAAAAGATAAGAAGGATTGGCTGGAATAGAAAGGTGAAGAAGCACAAAAAGCAGCTGACTGAAATGATCCCAAAACCCTCTACCACATCATCAATGAACTGACTGGAACCAGGAACAGCTCTAACGTACCAATTAGGGACAAGAATGGAAGGCTCCTAACCACCCAAGATGAGCAGAACAAAAGGTGGATTGAACACTTTCGAGAAGTGTTCCCTCTCAACCAATCAGGCCCAACCACCACATATGACTTCAATTCAGAAGATGCTCTAGAGGAGCTCCAAATGAACATTGGCGAGATTACCTTCAAAAAAGTAAAGATCGCAATCAAGAATCTCAAGAACGATAAGGCAGTTGGGTTGGATGAAATACCCACAGAGATCCGCAGAGATCCATGGTAGGAGGGCAATGACAGAAGCACTGATGTCACTGTTCAACAACTGCTGTCCCAGAAGATCGGTGAAGAGGTGCCATAGTCAAGTTCCCCAAGAAGGGCAATATCTCCAAATGTACCATTTCTCAGGGTATAACACTCCTCTTAGTCCCTGGGAAAGCATTCTGCATGATCCTACTCCGGTGATTGCAGAGTCCCCTTGACAGGTACTGTAGTGAACAAACCTTCATCCTCCGAAACATCATAGTGCAATTCATTGAATATCAACACCCACTGGCCATCAACTTCATCAACTTCAAGAAAGCTTTTGACAGCATTCATCAAGAGTCCCTCTGGCAGATTCTGTGTTTAAAGAGTACCATCTTCAAAGACTTGTACCTACATTCCAGATGTTGTATCAAGACAGATAATGGTTGCACAGACTTCCTTGAAATCACCACTGGGGTCAGACAAGGCTACATTCTGTCTCCACTTCTCTTCCTTGTTGCCCTTGACTACATCTTGTGGTGAACTGGAACACACTCTGGCAATGGCATACACTGGCCTGACCAAGGCTGCCTTGGTGACTTGAATTTTGCTGATGACATCACTCTGCTCTAGGAAGATGAGACTCTGGCCCCTTCCGCACACTCAAAATAATGCGTTTTCAAACCACTTTCACAATTGTTTGCAAGTTGATTTTGCATTGTACGCCATTACTTTCTTCCCTGCCCATTTTCTTTTAGACTGACATACCGGTAGTCTAAAAATGTTTCTTTTTCTCAAAATTCAATCTGGAAATTTGATAATCATTTTTCTTGCCTTTGTACTACTAGGCTGTACATTTTTCATTAATTTTCAAATACCGGTATTCAAAATTTCTTAGATTTTTTAAGTGCAATAAACCTAGAATGCAAAACATTATAAAAGCATTTCCAAGAAGCACACTTTACTTTATCACAAAAATATCTGTAAATCATGAACTGGGATGTGCAAGTATACCCCACAAACAATATGAACAATAACAAAAAGACTGCATACTTTAAGAGATTAAGTTGTTACTGAGTGCCAGCATGGTGTAGATGTTAAGAGCGAGGGCTCTAATCAGGACAACCGTGTTTGATTCCCCACTCCTCCACATGAGCAGCAGACTGTTATCTGGTGAACTGTCTTCCAGCTCCTACACACTGAGCCTGTTGCATGACAGTTCTTCAGCACTCTCTCAGCCCTACATACCTCACAACTTATTGGTTGTTGATAGAGAAAGGAAAGGAGTTTGTAAGGCACATTGAGACTCCTTACAGGAGAGGAAGGCAGGATATAACTTCAAACTCCTCCTCTTCTACTTTCCCAGACTCATCAGATCAGCAATCATTTTCTGCTATATATTTACCATAAGCAGATTATAAAGAAGAGTTTGGATTTATATTCCCCCTTTCTCTCCTGCAAGGAGACTCAAAGGGGCTTACAATCTCCATTCTCCCACCCCCCAACAACAAACACCCTGTGAGGTGGGTGGGGCTGAGACACCTCCGTAGAACTGTGACTAGCCCAAGGTCACCCAGCTGGCATGTGCTGGGGTACACAAGCTAATCTAGTTCCCCAGATAAGCCTTCACAGCAGGGAATCAAACCCGGTTCTCCAGATTAGAGCTCTTAACCACTACACCACACTGGCTCTTTAACAGGTGATAAAATGCACTTTCTAGAAAGATCTACAGTTTCAGTCTGTTTCTTAGTAATAAACATAATCATAAATGTAAAGTACTCACTAAAATTGCTTCTTAAAGTGATTTGCTTTTTCATTCAACTGTTGGTTATTCTGTAAAAGTGCCACTTTGTGCACATTAACAGCCTTTTAAGACACTGCCTGAAACAAAATGTCTTCACACTTTCCAATTCTTTATTTCATATTCTGCTAACAGTCTGTAATGCACATAATGCTAAATACAGAACTGTGAATTCCAAGGACAACTTGACAATGAAGAAAACCCTAAGGCTTTTGATTACTATACGAAGCCAAACTCCACTCATTTGGCTCCAGGAATGTAAATACTGGCATCATATTGCAACATGCCATACACTTAAAAAACATAAATCTACTCCTCTGGGTCATTTTCCCTCCTCCCAATCTTGCTCTGCCAGTAGCATTAATCAGCTCATTCAAGCAACCTGTGCAGCTGTTCTTCCAAGTCATGTGAGGGGAGGAGCACAGCAAACCACTAAATAAAATGAGTCTGAGACACAATTTAAATCAAGTTCTGAGATAGTTTCAAATCTTTTACACAAAAGCTTGTATTGATATGTTTGCAGCCAAGAATGGAAGAGATTTCCTGGGGAATGCAGAGTGATGTTTTAACAAGGAACCACAAAATATACTTCTAGCCACTAGGCAAAGAATTTTATTTAAAATGTGCTAGACTAAGCATGGAAGGGAAATGTTAAATAAAGCAAAAGCATTTATTCTTCACTTCAACAACACTGGATGTTAGATCAATCTGGTGTCAGTTTTAAGTATGATTATTAGAGGTTGCAACAGATTCTGTGTTAGACAGCGTGACACTGTATATTCTTTCTTGCATATGAAGGCACAGAATAAAGGTGGAAACCTCTTCATTGTAATTGACAGGATACTCACAGATGTTACATTGATTCACACTGAGCCTCACCAAAAACCCTTCCCCATCTACCCTTTCATAACAGGGCCAGTCTCTTAACCAAAACATATCTGGTTCAGTCTTAAATTTTCAGCAATAATAGTGAGCATGGAAACAGCCAGGGACCCCTGCAAGAGGACAGAGTGCAATGGACTTCCAGCATTTCAAAAGTAGGAAGGGAGATGTGAGCAGTCAAAAGAAAACAGAAAATTCTTTGCACCACACCTCAACACAATATAGTTCTAAATGACTCTCACAATGAAGACCAATTCAAAATTTTTGAAAGAAAGAAGGAAACAAACAAACAAACTTGGGAGGAGGGGAAAAAATCCCAAGGAGCGAATTTCCATTTTTAAAATGTATGGCAAGTTGCAATATGATGCTTTTTGGAAAGATGCTGAACACGTCTATATTTTATCAAAGGTCTTGCTGCTGTAATGGACCCTGTGTATTCCACTTTTTATGTTCTCTAGTTCACAGCAATTACAGTCTTCTTTTGAGATGAAATGCAAAGCAGATAATGAGGTAATGATGATGGTTTGATGTAGCAAAAATAAACACAAATCTTTTCATATCTTAATACAGGGCTACCCAACCTTTTTGCAGAGGTGTAGCTAGGGAAAATGGAGCCCGGAGTTTTGCCCCCCCCCCCCCCCGTATGGACAGCCTCCCCATGACCAAAGGCCGCCCTCCCCCACTACAACCAAAGAACAATTTTCGCACCATGTCATCTCAAAGTCACAATCACATTATAGAGCCGTGGTGGCGAACCTCTGGCACTCTAGATGTTCATGGACTACAATTCCCATCAATCCCTGCCATAATGGCCAATTGGCCATGCTGGCAGGGGCTGATGGCAATTGTAGTCCATGAACATCTGGAGTGCCAGAGGTTTGCCACCACTGTTACAGAACATGCCCCAACTCACAAATCTGGGCTCCCTAGTTGAAACAACATTGAAAGTGATGCTGTTTGGCGAGGTGGGGGAATCTGCTCTGAAACAGCATCACTTTTAATGTTGTTTAGACTAGAGAGCCCAGATTCTTCTTTTAAATCCACCTTTTAAAGGGAGAATCTGGGCTCTCTAGTTTAAACAACATTGAAAATGATGCTGTTTGAGGGTAGTTCCCCCCCCCCCGCCCAAAAAAACAGCATCACTTTCATTGTTGGTTGTTGTGTGTTTTCCAGGCTCTTTGCATTGACCGTGTGCGTGATCTTGTTCCTTCATGTTTCACCTGCATCTGTAAATGCTTGTTTCAGGAGGGATTCCCCAAGCAAGGTCCTTTCAATATTGTTTTAGACGAGGGCCCAGATTCTCCTTTTAAATCCCACCCCTAGGAGATCACCAAAGACCACCCTAAAAGCTCAAGCTCATTAGAAAATCAATCCACTCAATTTTTTAGGAATGAATTTTCCTCCACCCCAAAAAAAACCAGCATCACTTTCAGTATTTGGTTTGTTGTTTTCAAGGAGCTCTTTGTGACCGCGGGTCTGGTAAGGATCTTGTTCCTAATGTTTTCACCTGCATCCTGTGGCTGGAAGCATCCTTCTAGGAGTGATTCCCCAAACAACAGAAATCACTTTCAATATTGTTTATCAAGGGATTCAGATTCTCCTTTTTTAAATCCACCCTAAAGGGAGAATCTGGGCTCCCTAGTTTAAACAACATTGAAAATGATGCTGTTTCAGGGTAGTTTCTCCAAAACCAGCATCACTTTCAATGTTGGTTGTTGTGTGTTTTCCAGGCTGCGTGACCATGGTCTGGTAGATCTTGTTCCTAATGTTTCATTCTGTCGGAAAGTTGGTATTTGTATCCACAGAGGAGAAAATCCTGTGATTATACTGTGCCCCAAGACTTCCTCTTTCCCATAACAGGAACTTCCTCCTCCTGTGATCCCACCACCTCTGAAGATGCCAGCCACGGTGGGCACCAACCATCCATTTGCAGCAGTCGGGAGGTCCCCACCTTAAAGCCTAACAATATTCCTGTATAAGTTTTTATGAACTAAGGAAAGCATCCTCAGATGCATGTGAAGAAACACTCTTATACAGTGGTGGGATCCAAAAATTTTAATAACAGGTTCCAATGGTGGTGGGATTCAAACAGTGGCGGCGCCGCACACACGCACCTCCAGTCCCTATTGGGCAGGGAGGTTTCTTTAGTAACCCCTTCTCGGCACTCAGAAAAAAATTGAAGTAAAATTCACTTCCTAAGAAGAAGAGAAGTGGTGTAGGGAAACCCTGGTTGAACGGATCCCACCTCTGCTCTTATATTGGAACATGTTTTGTTCATTTTAAGACATTTCAAGACTCCTGTTTAATTTTTCTATCCTAAAGTTACTTTAATCTAATATAATGGATATGAAGGGATTTAGGCAGGCAGTGACTATACATAGGACATATTATTTATATTTTTTATTTTTAAATTTATACCCCGCCCATCCCCAAAGAGCTCAGGGCAGCAACAAGATAAAACCAATACAATAAAATAGAATAAATATTTAAAATACAGCTGTATAACAAATCAACATTTCAATGGGTTTAAAATAAATAAATAAAATATTGGGGGAAAAAACATTTCAATGGTGATACACCAACAGTCCTGTCAGAACAATCATGACTTTTTCAGCTTCAGAATTACCCAGGGATGCTAAATTTTGGAATTTTGGAATTTTATAAGTTTAAATACATATTCTGAAACAGAAAGACCAGAATGCAATAGAATCCTTTTTTGGTTCATAAATTCTGAAGATAATTGTAGAAATCTATGTATATTAATCTATGGAAGCAAGAAGAAAAGACACTCTAGACTAGATTATAGGCTAACCGCTTCACCATAGCACAAGTTCCTTGAGCAAGAGTAGAAATTTAGACAATTTAAGCATCTGCCAAACTTTGCCCTAGAATTACGACTATATACAGGAATGTTGCCAGACCAGGCTGAAGAGAAAAACCTGCATAGTTGCATGTGGAATAAGCTGTATCAGACCTGCCCACCCTATGTCTGCTTGACCAGATGGAAATTGGAAGTCCTGAAGTTCACCAGTGAGAAATGCCAAAAATTTGGCCTGTTTGTATGAACACCTACTCTGCAGTGCCCCACAGGAAGCAGTAGCTTCCTAATCTTTTGAAGGTAATTTCCAAAAAATAAAGGTTCTACTCTGTCTCAATTAATCAGTGTGTCTTTCCCTTCAAGGCTGTGATTTAATCATAAGTGATTCACATTTCTTCAACCAGTGTATGTTTTCTCTCAACACCTGCATGGTTTCTAAATCTGAAGACCCACACTTCTTTACACATTCAGTCTTTACCATTTTTGGTATTTCTTTCCTTTACTGAAGGAAACTGGTATTGAAGAAACTGGCAGGGAATGATGAAGAGGGGAAAAGGAACTTTATGTAGTTGGAAATGTCACATATAACGACAAAGCTTCGAGAGCTGAACTGTCACTTGCCTGCACATAAGCATCATATGTAACTATCCTAAAATGACAAAAGCTCACCCATTTTCTTTCATTTATGAACATGCCCCTTAAAGGCATGTAAATAGGAAATGAAAGAGTTAAAGGAGCTTCTCTGAGCCTAGAGCATTAGGTAATCACACATTACTGAATGTGTGCTTCTAATTTGTAAGCATCAATCAACTATTACAGTACACATTTTCCCTATCATCACAATTTCTACCAATCAAATTACAATCGGCAACTTTATATGTCTAAACAGCTTCAAAAACAGCTTTTCACCTCCAAAAACTGCTTTTCAAGAAGTTTTGCTATGCAGTAACAGATGAAATAGTAAAGAAATGAAGATTTACTTATCTCACATCATTTGGTGTATTTTGCCACTTTTCAGACTCAGCCTTGCAACCCCAAAGGCTAAAACAAATTCTAAACATGAAAAGATGACCTAACAATTAACCTGCCGGGCTAGTCCAACCACTGATGAATCTGACGAAGACCTGACCTGGTTCTTGGGTGGTGGCAATGCTGAGCCCTGGGCCCTGAACCAGTACTCCAAACAATGAAACTAAATTTATATCTATGTACATTAAAACCAACCCTATTAAAATGCAGCTTCCAATTACCAATATAGTAGATTGCGACCTACTATCAGATCCCCTAAAAGAGGGGAAGAGGGGGCGGCAGGTTCCACCGATGTTATTTGGGGGGGGGGCATCAGCGACCGGCCTCTCCAAAGGCCCGGTGGAACAGCTCGGTCTTGCAGAGCCTGCGGAACTCATTAAGATCCCGCAGGGCCCGCACAGCTGGAGGGAGAGCGTTCCACCAGGCGGGAGCCAGAGCTGTAAAAGCTCTGGTCCGAGTGGAGGCCAGTCGCATTATTGAGGGGCTAGGGATCACCAGTAAATTGGCCTCTGCTGAACGCAGAGACCGATTAGGGACATATGGGGCAAGATGGTCCCGCAGGTTCGGAGGCCCCAGGCCGCGTAAGGCCTTAAAGGTTAACACCAACACCTTGAAAATGATTCAGAATTCAACCGGTAACCAGTGCAGACGGCGCAGCACAGGTGAGATGTGGTCATGGGCAGCACCTCCTGTGAGCAGGCGAGCCGCCGCATTCTGGACCAGCTTTAATTTCCGAATCAGATACAAGGGAAGGCCCGCGTAGAGCGAGTTGCAACAGTCTAGCCTGGAGGTGACCGTTGCGTGGATCACAGTAGCCAGGTCTGCTTGGGAGAGGAACGGGGCCGGCCGCCGAGCCTGATGGAGATGGAAAAACGCAACCCGGGTTACATGGGCCACCTGGGTCTCCATTGAAAGAGACAAATCCAGGTGGACCCCCAGGCTGCGGACGGAGGAGGCCACTGCCAATATAGCCCCCTTCCACACCGGCGGCTGAAAATCCCTATTTTTATTAAAATAGAGGTTGTAAAAAGGTTTTAAAAGATATACAGGGAACATAAAACCATAAGATGCGTTTCAGGAACCCAACAACGCAACAAAACTCAAAATTACTTATTAGAAAATGTACTTGCAAGGAAAATACAACAGAAATCCTCAGGGCATAAGCAAAGTTCTTCAAGCAAAGTAGAGGCAAACATAGACAAAGACAAAGGAAATATTATTACTAACTCTAATATGATTAATTTATGGCATAGGCTGGCCAAACGAAATGATTACCAACTAACCAATCATATGCCAAGTTGGTGAGAACACTCTAGTCTAGAAGGTGAGCTAGTTCCCTTCTGAAACTAAACTAGGGGTTTAGCTGATGGAGTGTATCGAGCTGAAAATAACTGAAGATAATTTCATGCCCATAAGGAGGAATCTGACCTTGGTGGGTAGTACACCTATCTCTAACTGCAGACATCTGTTTCTAAGCTATGTGAAAAACAAGAAAGAAAACATGATTTTTAGAAGGCCTTTCAGCACTCAAAATGGAGTCTCTTAAAGCATAGCAAATGCACAAGCAAAATGGTTACTTTCTTTACAGAAATCCAACAGCAATAAACAGCACAGGAGACAGAAGTCAAAGGCCAGCAGTCTGGCTAGCATTTGTCACTTGCAGGATCATAAGGTCAGCAATGAATGCACTCAGACCTTGCCTCAGAGCTGGATGAAAGCCAACTTAAGACCATGCATGTAAGTAGCACACACTTTTTTAAATACTAGAAATTATGAATATTTTCTGTAAAATATAAGATCCACCAGTGTTTTCATTTGTTTCCATTTCTGGTCCAAATCATCTCACACTTCATGAGACACTTTAATGACCCTTATCTTCCTAGGAGACACTAAACTAAACATCTGACTGGTAAAATTGAATTTTCAAGTATGCCTCAATCATGTTCCCAATTTGGAATTACATCCATACAAATATGATGCTCAGTTTAAATATGGAGAGAATTTTATTTGACGACTCACTAATCTTTGCTACACTGATTCTACAGGTTGACAACTATATCTTCTTTCAAGGCTATTTTCCCAGTGGAAGGGTTAGCACTATTAGTTAGGTTGACAACTATATGCTTTAATATAAAAATGTTTCTGAATACTGACACTAATATGGGCTATGTACACAACAGTGTATAACAGATATGTCTGAGCAGGCTTTGGTTTTAGCAAAGTACATAAAGCAATCTTTAAGATAATTTCTTAAATCATGGAGGGTAACTTTAAAAAAAATCCTACATGTATGTATGTATCACAAAGAACATTCTTCAGTAATCCAGAATTACCTACAAATCATGATTCTGCAGTTTGTTAGCACAAAACTAGAAATCTGTGATAATTCACTCTTTTCCACACTAATTCTACAGGTCTACAACCACTGGCGTACCGCTAATGGGAACATGGGGTGTCCCATGTCCCTAGGCGCACACCATCTCGTCACATGGTGGGGCACGAGGTAGCAGCCAGGCCCCTTACCCGGCCTCTCCCACTGCGCAGTGCCCCAGCCAGTGCCTAGTGGCTCCCCCCCTTGCCAGGAGACCACTTGCTGGCTGAGTTGTTCACCGCAGCCATAGGTCAGCTCCCGCACTTTCCCAGGAAGGCCAGGGACGGCAGGAGCTGGCTTACCACCATAGCGCTTGGCTGAGCCCCGCTTCCGCCCTTCCTGCAGGCCAGCTGGGGGGGAAGGCGGGGAGCAACCCAGGCGGGCCACAGCGGCAGACCAGTCCAGGAGCCGGTCTGCTGCCACAGCGCCATCCAAGCTCCACCCCCGAGTCACATCCTCCCCCAGCTGGCTCCTGTAAGTGGGGTGCGGGGAGCCGGGCAAAGGGAGGCATAGGGAGGCTGTCCTCTGAAGTTGACTGACTTACAAAAGATTGTCCTGGAATAAATGTTACATCTTTTAGGTGCTGATGGACTTCTATTTTAAATTAAAAAGATATCCTAAATGGGAATCACATTGATTACACTGATGTAAACAAATGGTATGCATGTGCATCTGTCCCTAATCATATTAGAGTGGAGAAGTTAATCAGTGAAAACAGCCTTCCGGATATTCACAGCTTCATCAAAGTACAATGGTATGGTGAACCCATGGCTGCACAGGTTGTCACATATAAATCAGATGTATGCTCAGATACACACCTTCCCTTGAAAATACATGTCAAAAGATCATATATACGTCATTATGCACATGTCCTATTTATTTATACTTTAAGGTGCATATGCACATGTGGAAGATGCAAGGAGATACAATCCATCAGCCATTTCAGTATACTGCATTTGATAAAATGTATTAATGTTTAAAAAGAACCAATGTTTAAAAAGAACCAATTTTTAAAAATTGATATTTTATACAAAGAGCTAAAACTTCACAGCATTATGAATTTCGCAGTTTGTTTCTTTATACAGGTATGCTTTAGGAGGTAAGAAACAACCTTCAGCAGGCTTGCCAGAATATGCTTTACACTTGTTGTGGATTTGCCTGTTAATCTGGCTAATGTGAATCACCTTCCTAAATCAGATTTTTCCTATTCTATGCAATATTAATATCCCTGAGGCTTCTGTGAAACTGCTATGGCTCTTCTTTCTCTTCTGGATAACTCATTTTCAGATCAGACAGTTTGTGAAATTAATCTCTACAGAACTGGACATTTCTATAGGTGTTACAGTTCAACCCCCTTTCCTTTCAGGTCAGTTTTGACAATCTGCTGTGTTATGTGGAAATTATTTTAATGCTTGAGGCTTTTATGTGAGTTTCTGCAATCCTTAACATATTAAAATCTGCTTCTGACTGAAGTGATAAACATATTCACAGGCTTTATCTCTTAAGACTTGGGGGGAGGGGCATACTTTTAAATGCTTTTCTATATAAAGAATTTAGTTCAACCATAGGGAAAATGTGACTTATCATGGGCATTTAGATAGGATATGAGTGGTGCAGAAAGGTCTCCATTGCTCTATACTAGTGATGGCGAACCTCTTCGAGACCGAATGCCCAAACTGCAACCCAAAACCCACTTATTTATCGCAAAGTGCCAACGCGGCAATTTAACCTGAATTCTGAGGTTTTAGTTTAGAAAAAACGGTTGGCTCTGAGGCACATGTTACTCAGGAATAAGCTTGGTGAAGCAACCGTGCAACGCTTCGAATAGGTGAATCACGACCCTAGGAGGGTTTACTCAGAAGCAAGCCCCATTGCCAGAAACCGAGCTTACTCTCAGGTAAAGGATCGTGCCCAGGCTAGCCTAGATGTGTGGGGGTGTGATTCCCCCACCCATGATGAACTATGTGCACATGTGCCCACAGAAAGGGCTCTGAGTGCCACCTCTGGCACCCGTGCCATAGGTTTGCCACCGCTGCTCTATACTGACCTGATGTGATGCCTGCAGGTGCATGCTACAAAGTGCGGACAGTGGATAAGGATAAGGCTCTGTTGGACCCTACAGGATTGCTGTATGTATGGCTTGGGCCTTTGTTTTTCTACATTCGGGAAATTTTATTACATGCCTTGCCTCCTTTACTACTTCAGTTAATATCAGGTAGAATGCCAAGCAGGAAGTCCATGAGAAATTTGCATAAAATTGGCGTGATTACCAATTTTATGAAAATTGCTCATTGACTTCAAGAAGCCAAAATAGAGAAAAGAAGGTTTTCACATACCTAAACACCCACCAAATTTAAGCAACCACACCACAGATCGATAAAGAGGCATGTTAACAGTGACCATTTTATTTTTAATCCTTTTCCAAATAATCCTTAACATAGAATTTGCCCTTTTCACTAATATATCACACTGGGTTGACACTTTTATTGAACTATCTACTATGATCCCAAGATCTTTTCCTCTCTTAATCTTAGACCCCATTAGCCTATACTTGGAAGTTGGGAAAACGCTGCTTTCTTTTTTCTGTACAGGTCACAGATAAGAATCTTAAATGTTTTAGTTCATTCTTAAAATTCAATGTAGGCAGGAATGTCGTGTATGTGTATATAATTTTAACTGCCTTCATCCATGCTTGTTCTCTTCTGTGTTTCAACAGTAATATTTGTCTAGTATCTAGAATTATTAAATTATTTTTATTAAAGTTTTTAACTAATAAACCGAGTAATGACTGACTTGTAAATACAAGATCTTCACACTGAAGTTGGAAACACCGCCCAAAAAAACCCTTCTGATGTACCCTTAATTCATATGGATAGGTCTTGTGAAAAATTAATATCAGTTGAACTATCCATTTTCCATACAGTGCCTTGATTATAAGTGATTAGTATGTTGCTTTAATTCAGCCATGTGGTTGTTTTATGGTACTGCTTTCTCACCAGTGGGACTACTAGATTATTTCAAATGAGATTTGCCTTATTCAAAAAACACACATAAAATGGATGTTTTTTAAAGTTATAAAACTGCTAGGAGGAGAGGAGAGTCACACCAGCAGCAGTCCCACTAAAGGAACACTATGATCAGCTAGCTTCTACTGCAAACAGACATAATTGGTTTTCCACAGCTTGAACCAAAAGATAAACACTATTTGTGCAAACAAAGCAGAGAGTGTAACTACCTTCATTGGTCTACTACTTAGACTACCCACAGTATATCTCAGATCACAGTAACAAAATCTCTGGAGAATTTATGGTGGCTATCAAATCATAGCAACCATAAGAACTAGAAAGACATCTGCCAATGTTTCCCTTGAAGGCTCCCAAGAAAAGAGACTCCAAAGAGCCTGTTGTGCTGTACTATTGATATGATTGAAGTTTAGGGTTTGGGAGAGTGGTTTGTTTTAGTGTTTGACTTAAATTCACATTTAGGTAGGGGTGCCAACAAACCTCTAAATTGGTTAGTTAGTAGTTCTACCGCCTGAAAAGAAAAAAGGGTATTTCCTTCCTAGATACAAGTTCCAAAAGATGACTGAAGTACATTAAGTGTATTGCCACAGAATTGAATGGCGACATCAAAGATCATTTAACCTGATCTCTTTGCTCGGCAGAATCATACAAAACTAAGCAACTTTAACAGCTTGGTGAACATTATCCAGAATATAACATGACAAAAACCCCACAGGTGAGAGTGTCAGTGGCTTTTTCTCATAGATTAAACATGGATTAAGCCAGAAGCCTTCATTTTTTTTACACTTACATACCTTACAGCAAGCCAGTCAAAACTATAAAGAGGATGAAAGGGGAACTGATTTAGCCTTGTTTAGGTCCCAGAACTCATTCATTGAACAACAGCCCATTGGTTTTATATATATTGGCCAGATTAAATGCTCTGAAATCCAATGTCTTCACTTAGACAACTTTAGCTTCATTGATACGGTTCTCTGAGCCTGCCTCTATATTGACCTTCCTACATCCCTTCCCTGTCAACAGATAGCTCTGATCCCTAGATAGCGACCAGCTCTGTTTGTGAGGGCACATTCCACATGATGCACTGAAACTCCCAAGTATAATCTTGCAGATATTTCTGAACCTGTTTTTACTGCCCACTGTGCTGATACTACTACAGATAAACTCTTTTTTGACATTGTAAACACCAATAAATGAAAAAATACACTATAGTAATTGTGTCACATTTCTCTGTATATGAACCCCACTGAAATTAAGGATATTTACAAATGCTACAGCCTGCTAGCGAACAAGAAGAGGAAGAAGAGGAAGAAGAAAAAGAAGAGGAGGGGGAGTTTGGATTCATATCCTTTCTTGCTCTCCTATAAGAAGACTTAAAGGGGCTTACAATATTCTTTCCCTCCCACCCCCCACAACAAACACCCTGTGAGCTGGGTGGGGCTAAGAGAGCTACAAGAACTGTGACTAGCCCAAGGTCACCTAGCTGGCATGTGTTGGAGTGCACAAGCTAATCTGGTTCACCAGATAAGCCTCCACAGTGCAAGTGGCAGAGCAGGGAATCAAACCTGGTTCTCCAGATTAGAGTGCACCTACTCTTAACCACACTGGTTCACCATGCTGGATTTCAGAGCATTTAATTCTAGGCCAATATATACAAAAGAAGAGTAATGTCAACTTGTCTTATGAGCAAGTTCCTGCTGTGGTCTTAACTGAACAAGGAGTGGTTGATATAATCTTAAAAATAATTTCTAAAGGTTTTATAGAACACTTCAAAAGAGCTCTGAAAAGCAATTTTGTTTCATGTTGCCATCATAATTCTTAGCACAGGGAGGATAATCTCAAACCACAACCATGAATTAGAGACCAATTATGAAATCAGCACCAGGTTTCGAATAAGGTCTCAAAAGTATCAGAAGATATTTTTCTGGAAGAACTGGCTAAACGTTTACCAACTCTGATCTCATATTAGTGTAATGTCCAGGGACAGTCTTGTGCAGAGGCTAATTAAATGGAAGCATTTCTGTGGCACTTTCTTGAATTCTTGACTGCTTACTGGATTCTCCATCTTGCAGACTAAGGCCAACCTTCTTATTCAGACTGCTTTACAAACGGCATGGAATGCATTATCTCATTTTACAGACTGCATTCATTTTTGCTTCAATCTTTTTTCTGGATCTCTTCAAACCAGTAGCACTGTCTCAAGGAAATGGTTAAGAAAGTGACAGATCATAATGAAATTTGCCATCCTGAAAAACTTTCTGGAACATTAATAACACTTTTGCTTCTACTCTCAGAAAGTCAAGGATGAGTTGTTTATATTTAGCATCTGGATGCGATTATCATACACAGACATATATCTCATTATTTTGCAGTATATCCAAGGTCTGCAAATGCCATTAATAATTACATATGATACGCCTCCAAATCTGCAGGATCACTCTGTAGATTATAAAGTCATAGTCTAAAGTTTTTAAAGCAAATAGTCAATTTAGGAGAAGTAACTCTACAACCACCTGAATGCTCTGACACACATCTGTGCTCTCACTCTGTTTTAGCCCTAAAATAGATTGTGAAGTCCAACTCATTCAACATTCTGCCATAAAAGACACTGCGCACCTTGTTCAGGATCTGCCCCAAAATTCACACTAGACATTGATTCTAAGAAAAGGGTTGAGAGAAAATTGTTTGCTTTGAGGACTGAGGTAAACTACTTCTAATATCTTGGACAGGATTGCTTTCTTCAAAGAGCCTCCGTTTACAGAGGAAATACAGGACAAGAGAGACTAGCAACCAGATATCACATGACAGGCTGAAGGATAGATTACTATTGTGCCACAGCTCCCTGATCAAGCCCAAGTTAATATTCACTGGCTGTTCATATAACATTTCCAACCAAACAGCATGATACGCCAGGATCTTAGACATTTACATAATGCACAGAAACGAACTTGTGTTTGTAACCAAACACATAATCAGAGGCTTTCATTAAGCCCAGCTTTTTTAATCAGCATGTTTAGTAAGTGTTCCCAGACACCTACATCATTTATACATTGTATGCTCAACATACACTTTGATGTATATTCAAAGGTATGTAAACCAGGGAAATTAAAAATTGATGATTTTTTTTAATCTAAGAAATTAGATTTTTAAAATTTTAAATAGGATTTTTTAATAAAATGCTTTTTGAAGAAAAATCTATATAAAGGTAGTTTAAATAATTTTCCATTTAAGATACATTATGGTCCAAAGATTATTCATCATGAGATAATTATGTAGCATGAGACTATATATTCATGCAATGTTTACATTTTTTGATAAATGAATTCCATTAATCCATTCTAAAGATTTTTGTAAGATTATTTTGTGCAGTTTTTCCCTCTAGAAGATATTATCACAGATGCTTGATTTTGCAGTTCTCAAAACTGCGAATTTGTGTCTGCAGAGATAACATGCCTCTTCTTCACAGTAGCAATTTTATAAAATAAACAGAGTTGCCAAAAGTACCTTTATCCCATTGTTCCTTGGCAAACCAATGTACACAGAATCAATACCTCACCACTTAAGGGTGAAATTTAAAGAAGTTCAATGAGTAGAAAATTGTTTGGAGTGGAACAGATATGCACAAGAAGCTAAGTGTGAAAAGGGAGGGAGAAGTAGTAAAAATGAAAGCGAAACCTTTTGCACAGAATAATCCACGAGTCTCGGGATCTTTGAGTGTATAGCTCCTCCTTCCTGGATGAAAAAAAATATAATGGCTGCAAGTCATAAAAGAGACCCAGTTTGGGAATATTTTGTAAAGTTCTTTTACGAATGGGTAATGCAGGCAGGCAAAATGCAAACACTGCAGCAACAACAACAAATGCAAGGCCTGGTGGTCCAAATGAAACTGGATATAGTTCATCTTGCAATAACTTCATAATTATCTATGCATATCTAATGCATCTCTAATATTATAAGTTGTATCAATAACTCTAATATACCTGTAAAACTAATCCAAAAAAGTTATTATTCTAAAAATGAAACCTTCATCTGGTTGTAAATATTAAAATTACACCAGAAAGAATTAGTCTTTATGAAGAAAACCATGATTTAAATTATTGACTAGTGAATAAAGTCAAATTCACCTGATGTGAACAGACCCAAATTCAGTTTTCCCATTTCTTAACACAGAGGTTTTGTGTCACATAAAAAACATGCAGCACAAAATGCAGTCTTTTACCAATTCTGAGCAACCCTAGGTATGTGAACAGAGCTGTGGATAAGAAATATTCACGTTGACACCTCTTCTGTTATAAGCAAGACAAAGAAAAAGTAATTGCTTGCACATATTAATTGAAAAAAATCACTGTGCAGTAGGTATTAAACATCTAGCTGCTGAAAAAATGAGGAGACCCTGTACTTTTTAAAAACTTTAAATGTGAAAATATCTAGTATTCTTCTACACTGTAATAACAGTTCCATAGCGCAATGAAACAGAGCATGTGGAACAACTAACTATACTCTTACTGGAATGTGGTCATCCATACGAGTACCAAAAATATGGAAAACCAAAAAAGCATGAAGAACAGTATATGAATCAGCATAAATGGAGTATGAGAACATTCTAAACAGCTGGAGGGCTACAAGAATTTGATGGGCACATCTCATTTTTCCTGTATCTTCGGGGGGGGGGGGAGGGAGCAGGGATGAGGCGTTGGATTCTTTTAAGTCTCCATCTATTCCTATTATAAACCATTAATCTACTGTTTTAGAATATTGTAGGCATTTTTATAGTTTTAATGTGTAATGTTGTATTTAAATGTTTTACTGTGTTTTTAACAGTTGTAACTCACCCTGAGCCCTTTGGATAGGGTGAAGTAAAATATGATTAAATAAATAAATAAATTTCCTCTTCCCTTTTCCTGCTTTCATCTCCCTTCCCCCTTCAACCAACCTACCTTTACATGCCCACCTATCTTAAGCTTTCCTCAACCTGGCAGCCCAACCCTGGAAAAGATATGCAGAGGCCACCCACACTAGTTCAAGTGGCATGGACAGGGGTTGCCTCCAAGTCTGTCCGCGGCAATTTCTCCTGCACTGGGGAAAGGGCCCTTTTCAGGTTTTTGGCCTTCCAAGTCTATCCCACCTGCACCGCCACTTTGGGGGTGGGGGCTCTGGGCTGCCTGGCACCCTCCTCAAGCAGTGCTCATGGCATGAGCCAAGGCTTGCCCCACCCAAGTTACGCCCATGGTGGCACATACTTTGAAGAATAATGTGTAGTACAAAAGATGCAAATTAGTTCAAAACATATAAACAAAATTATACAGACAAGAAAGCTGTCTCTTTCAAAAACACAGAGATCAAGATTCCTTTCTAATACAAATGCTTTAATTGGTTATTAAGAGAGCAGTCTAACTAGTAAGGCTGCAAACTTCACCACTAATTATATCTGCTGAAATATGATTAGCATAGTGGACCCAAGCACTTTAATGGGCACAAATAACCACCAGGAGCTTATGACTTCCAACCGTTTTGATAAATGGTTATGATCTGCATTACTCTCAAGCTTAACCAGTGATCATGCAGAAAATTCACTCTCTCTCTCAAGTTTCTAGACACAGTTCAAGGTATGTATTTAATGAGATTAAGCAATATTCAATTAAGAAAAAAAGACATCTGATTTGTTCATCAAATGTACTTCAGCGACCATTTCCATAAATGAGTCATAGTTTTAATTTTGTTTGAATAGTTTCTTAACAGTTTAAAAATAAGTCACAAATAAGTCACAGCATTTATCTTTCAATAGCAATGGAAAGTGCCATCAAGAACACAGTCGATTTATGGCAGCTCCATAGGGTTTTCAATACAAGAGACATTTGTCATTGCCAGCCTCCGCATGGACTGAAAGAGTTCTGAGAGAAATGTTACTGGCCCAGGGTGACCTAGCAGGCTTCATGTGGTGGAGTGGGAAATCAAACCCAGTTTTCCAGATTAGAATCTGCCATTCTTAACCACTACTCCACACTGGATCTTACAATGGCAATTTTTAAAAGTATGCTGAGTAAATGCAGTTGTGTTTACCAACATGGGGCAACAAGACAGCACGATCCCATTGGGGATCACTAAATATAAATCAAAAGAAGTTGAAGAACAGATTTTGAGGTCATCTGGCAACCATTTACCATTTAACAACTTACCATTGTGTGTATATGTATTTGATGTTTAAGTTGGTTTGCTGAATCAGTCTGTCAAGGACAAAAATTTTACCACACAATGGTTCTAAAGGAAATTGTTATTTTTTTTCCTTTGCTATTTAACATTTCCAAAGTAGGAACACTTAGTATGAATTAGAGGGCAATGGGTCTACAAGAATACTGACATGGCCAGAAGAACTATATTGATAAATTTTCCATTCTTTATCAAGTCGGATATATACCAACTTAATTCTTCTTTGTTGGTAATACAGAAGCTTAAAAGCATAAGAATCCACCTTCTATTTCCTTAATGCCAAGTCAAACATTGTTTCACTACAGCTTTCGACCTACGTTATAGTAAAATATCTTTGACTTAATGAGAAATGTTTAAAATATTGGCCTGAAGGCCTCATATTATTGACTGTTTCTATAAGCCTTTTCATATAATGGACTAATTTCGATATTGGATGGTCTATTAACTAAATTATATTAAACACGGTAGTCCCGTAACACAGTTTTACCAATAAAGTAGGGAATTTGTTCATGGCTCACTGATATTATATTTGAACTTCTTCAGGTAAAGACTAATGAATGAATTGCTTACTCTCACAAAGACAGAATTATCCAGGAAAGGTCATTTTGCTGGAGTCTTTAAAAAAAAGATTAATTTCTCACCATCAAAGACTGCCTTTGCTCCCGTTTAGAAATTAGCAACAAATAATTTTTTTAGAACTTTGAGAAATCTACACATTTTTGAAAGTATCATCATGAGTCTAACACATCAAATCAAATGTAGATACATTGCTAAATTTTGAAATTTCGAAAAACATTCCTCAAAAGGTAGAGCCACGTTGGAATACATGGACCCGGGAACACATGGCTTTAAATTCCTACTCTGCCATTAAACTCTCTGGGTGACTTTAAGCTAGCTATTTTTTTTTTCAAACTCACCTTACCTCAGAATGTCACAGTGACGACGGAACAGGCTTGGGAGGAAAAATATATATATAGCATGTATGCTAACATGTCACTGGTACCGTGTTTCTTCGAAAATAAGACAGTGCCTTATATTAATTTTTGCTCCCAAAGATGCGCTATGTCTTATTTTCAGGGGATGTCTTATTTTTCCGCTCCACAGCTGCATGCTCTGGTGTTCTGTTTGACGGGCATGCTTCCAAACAAAAACTTTGCTACGTCTTACTTTTGGGGGATGTTTTATAATTAGAACTTCAGCAAAACCTCTACTACGTCTTATTCTCAGGGGATGTCTTATTTTCGGAGAAACAGGGTAACATGAATTCAAGGCAAAACATAAGATGTGTTTTTTAATGTGGCTTCTAAAGACATTTTTAAACATTTCCTGAAGAATTTGTGAATGCTGTCCCTTAGGTTACTATCCTCCAAGAGGAGTCTGGAGTTCTTCCAAAATCAACACTGGTTTCCAGGCTATAGATCCACTAGAAGAAACAGCAGCTTCAATGAGTGGATTCCATGGTACCACATCCTCATTGAGTTCTCTCCCCAATCTTCATCCTTCCTACACACCACTCCAAAATCTCTTTGAATTTTCTGAGCTGGGGTTGGCAACCCAATACTCCTATTACTGTCATGTAATATAACAAGTGTTTCCGTTGTCAAATGACAAACTGTTTACTACTGTCCGAAACTCTCAACATCCGAGGTTGTGGCAGTTACTACTAAAGTGAAAGTGTCAGTCCCACTCACAGAAAATGCAGAAAGGCATTTGGTTTTCTTCCATGCTGTATTTCACTCCTACAATAGTGTGTATATAGGATTTTTTTCCCCTGAGGTAACAGCAAAGCTACCTTTTGGCATTCCGATAAGCATCTGGCAAATGAGACAAGTGGGGCCCTAATTACAGTATTCTCTAATGCTGTCCTCCAACAACTCTTTTTCAATGATGGTACATTTTAATTGTGGTGCCTGGCTAAATGACAGTTCAATTAAGTATGTAATTCCTTTAAGTAGTAAAGCTTAACATGACTCCTGACATTAAAAGTACAAAAGCCAACAGTTCGCTTTTTTGTTGAGCGATCAAGTGAAATTTCCAAAACAAACGCTATCTCATTCTGTGGCTAGTAAAGCCAGAAATATTAAATAATGTGGGAAAGTATCCTGCTTTTTCCTCAATTCACAGAAGAACCCAGTTGGTTTCAAAAGATTAGTCTTCTATGCAAAACTGGTGATAGCAAGAAGGGGAGGTGTTTCAAAGATATCTGCATAATGACCATATAGTTATAGCCCTAGCCTCTCAATGGTTGCCATCTTCCCTCCTAAGTACCACCTTCTTACGGATGATAACTGGGTCAGTTTAACAACACCTGTTTCAGCATCATTCCTTGTTTTCATCTTTTCACATAGTATTCATTAGATCAATCATTCCATTGCAAGGATTCTGACTTAGTCACATAACCTCCTTACAATTGCCATTATATTCTGGAATGTATATAAAAGAAGAGCCATTAGGAGAATTAATTTTTTAGTCACATTACCTCCTTACAATTGCAATCATGTTCCTGGCTGGCCCATGAAATATATATAAAAGATTAGTTAGGAGAGAGTTATCAGCTGAATGCAAGATTCTTCAACTGAGGCAAGTGAACCTAGTGATAGTAGACATGCTATCAAATCAGAGACAAGATTAAGAATGGGAAGAGTTAAGAGTCACAATGCAGGAATAAGGGATGAGGTTAAGAAGCCCTTCCCCCAATTCAGAGCTGT
Source organism: Sphaerodactylus townsendi (assembly GCF_021028975.2). Lineage (NCBI taxonomy): Eukaryota > Metazoa > Chordata > Lepidosauria > Squamata > Sphaerodactylidae > Sphaerodactylus > Sphaerodactylus townsendi. The sequence continues at coordinate 111,847,770 of NC_059425.1, read as the reverse complement.
GCTGCTTTACTCATTCAAAGAACCACTACTCATGCAGACCAGCTGTGCTCACCCAAGTCTTCAAGACCATTACTTAAAATGAATTATCTGAGGCTTCCATTTTTTGTCACAGAGGAATCAGTTTCACAATTAACAACAATTATTTCTTGCTTTAGAAACCTATGCCACAACCTAAGCCACAAACAAAAAGTTATTGGTTTACCAAGCTGGTTAATATCATTTCAAAAGAAATTAACAGGGGGATTTTTTCCATGATAACTGTTAAGTTCAGTCTAAATTCAATCAGATTTGCTGACTTGAAAAATAACATACCCTTGGGTTTGAAAGATATTCTTTGCTAGTACAGCAAAAAAGTGAAATTATTGGTAAAAACAATAATTGTAAAAAATAGTCCAGAAGTTTCTATTTGCAACTTTTTTGATATTATTAGCCATTTCACAAATATTAAATTCTAACATTTAAACAACATTGTTGGAAAAAACTCTAGAAAGACAATATTACTCTAAGTCTTTCCAAAGAAATCAAGTATGTGTCTGAGAATAAAACCTAACAGAGTATGTTGACCCCATCTCTGTTCAGAACATTTACATTTATATAAAAATTCTTATTCGTTCGGACTGTGAAATATCCTATGAATATCCTCTGGCGATTTTATCTCCCTGAAGTGGTGCAACCAGACATAATAAAGAGGGAAGGCATTCCAGTGAAGTACCTTTGGCTTCAACTCATGAAAAGATTGACTTGTTACCTCCTATCCTTTGATTCCCACATACTTTGGCACACATATCCTGGGGAATCTGCAAGCCTATCACCAAAAGTAAAATTCATATACAATATAAACTAAAGGGCCATGTGATTTACATTTCATGTAAAAGATAACAGTAAATAGGAAAAGAAACAACAGAAGTACTAAGTTAGCTGTTCAGAAGCACAGAAAGTCAAGAATGAATCCTTCCCATCTCTGTAACTATATCTGCATACAAAAATTTAAAAAGATACCTAGCAATTTCCAGCTATAAACAGAGAGTGGAAGCTACTTGTAAAAAATCAGGAATGTCTTTGTTTTTTGCCCCATATATCACCATTTTCAGCTCTCCAGACATTAGTTTAACTTATTCTGTATCCAGCCCCTTTTAGTTCCCTGTAGTGCTTTAATCTGAACATTTGAGAGAAGAAATGAAGGCATCAGAAAGCCGCCTGGAGTAGAGCCATTTTCACTCAGGTTTGTGAATCATATTTTGACCAGATGTTAATATAGCACACAGGATAATAAGATACATAAGAAATCAGCACTGGTTATCTTATACCTAACAGAACTTCCCATATTGAAAACTGACAGCCAATTCAAGACATAATCTAAAGATTATATACAATTTCAATTAATGTGCTGATGATGTCCATCAATAAGATACTGAAATCACAGATAGTAAGCCAAGTTTATTAAATATGTTAATGAAATGATGATTAGGACAGTCAACATTTAGAGCGGATCTGATAACTTTAACACAGAACACTAGACAAGAATTACAATGAACTTCATATAATAAGTGGAAGAGAGAGATACAGAAACCAATTAGGGTTACCAATGTATGCAATTTCATGTTATACAAACACAAGGACATGTGCACACACAGCCATGCACTTACACAAAGTGATACATAGCATTAGTACAAGTAAAGCTAATTTGGGCTTGGCAATCTTTTTGTGTTTACCAGTCCAGAAATACCAATTTGTTATATTCTAAATCTCTCTTGAGCCCTTCAACAGAGAAAGCAATGTAAACATGAGGAAGAGAAGGAACAACAAAGATTACCCAAAGTTACTAGGGATTTCTGTAAACAAATATTTGAGTATCACGCAGCTGTACTAGAAAATGGGAAATTTTCCATTCCCTTACAAATTAAAATATGAGCAAGTAAGCACCCAATCAATGGAATACCCATTTCCTTGTCATATAATAATTAAAACATGGAGAATAAAACATTATGTCACGCATCCTAGAAAATAGTTCAAACTATCTCAAGAGATGACCTTCCAAATAACAGTGGAAAAAATAAAAAACCTTTGAGAACTTTAATGCAGGAGGTCTGAAAGATAACCTGCTACAAGACATAGTTGGTTTGTTTTTGTTTTGCTCCAGCAACACATCTAGTACTGGTTTGTTCTTGCAATCTCTTGCAACAGGCAACTGCTCTACATTCTAAGTCATGAAGCACCATTGAAGTTTAATATACAAAGGCATTACTTTCTTGCTTTGGGGGATGGAGGAAATAGTCCTAGTAAGCAGCATTTGAATGAAAAAGCCATACAAAGAGACCACTGGCTTAGCAGCATTTTAACTGTTACAACGAAGTCACACATTTATATTTGTCTGATGCATACAGAAACAAATGACGTACTTAATACTGTGCATGGCACAGGAAATATGTGGAATACACCTACTACATCTCCCCCTTCTACTTTGCCATATTATAAAAAATATGTTTGGAGATGTCAAGTTTTGCATCTTTTGATCAGTAAGGAAAATAGCTGTGCTCCTGCAGTCAATCATTCTATATTTATTTAACTTTACATTCTTGCAATGTATTGATTTATTTTAACTGATTCTGTACACCCATCTTAAACTTTAGAAAGGCAATACACCCATTTTAAAATAAATATGTTCAAGAAAAATATAGGCCACATACACCTACTGCCGTTTCTGTTTTTTTAAATATACCACCTAAAATTAAACAAGTGATATTGCCTGGAAATTAGGGGCAATCCTAATCATAGCAGTGATCAAATTCAAGTATGAATTTATAGGGATATACTGCTAAAATGGAAAAAATTGTGTCTTTCAAAGTTAAGCTTGTGAATACTGCTTAATACCCTTTGGTCTTGGAAAGGAAACAATCCATACAGTCTGCATGGCGGTGTTACTGTACAGTTAAAATGGTATGCAATACGGTTAGAAAGCAGCGCTTCAAGTTTCATCTGATCTGGAGAAGGTCCAACAATGCCAGTCTATTGAGATCAGTCCATGACCAGCAGGGGTGCAAACCTGCTAAACTTGAGGGTGGTATTTAGCTTTTGCATGAGTGAACTCAGCTACTAGATCAACCCAGGCTGTATGAAATGCTTACATCCAACCCTTTTATCTGGGATTTGCGTGCACAGCCCTTGAACTGGGTAAGTAGGTTTGTTGGGAGTTTCCGCGTTTCGTTTTGTTGCTGTCAACATCCTTTTTTTTCAACCAGCCCTGCTAAAACCTTCAGATGACTTCCCTGTGCTTTCCTTAATCACTACCCTCCCAAAAGCAAAGCCTAAACCGAAAGGAGGGCAAAGGCAGCTTCCAAAGAAAGAGGCGGTCGGTCCCAAACTCAAAAAGTTCTTCCCGTCCCGGCAGCGGAGCCTGCGCGTCCTCGGCAGCTCCGCCCTCCTGCTCAGCCAGGTAAAGTCGCTGCCTCCGAGGTTAGCCAGCCGAGTTCAGTCCCTCTGCCAAAAGTCAGCCCAACACAAAGTCAACAGAAGAAAGCAGGAATCGGCCTCTCGCTCCTGGGCGCAGCCTGTTTGCTTTAGAAAACCCACATCATGGCTCCGTTCGTTAACTCCTTCGCGACTGCATCCCCTTTTTGGAAGAGGCTTCTAAACTTGCTGGGACGGGGGGGGGGGGGGGGAGAAAAGGGCCGGTTGCAATTCAAGGGCATCTCTCTCTCCCATTCCCAATCCCTGATTCTGATCATGTGAGACCTGTAGCTTTACTCGCAAGTCGGCCGACCCCTGACCCCTAAGCAATAGCAACGGAGTCCTCTGTGGAGTAAACTCGATCTTTTTCAAAACTGGCCTTCTGTGTTCCGTTATCGTCCCACCTCAACCCGAGATGGGGGTACTTCACCCAACAAAAGCGAAACACAAGCAGGACTTCCACCATGGAAGCGGCGAAGGCTACCTGGGAAGCTGATCAGAAGAGAGGCCGGGGACCCTGCTGCAAAGCGTGCTGCAGCTGGCAAGTCTGTTTAAAATCTTTCCCTTCAGAAGGGTCCAAACCACCAGATTGTGTTTTCCTCCCCTTTTAACATTAACGGCCTCCACCCCTTCTTCTCCCACCACCTATCGCAAAAACGAGCGGAGAGCCCAGGATTGGGAGGAGGAAGTAATTTCGAACGATCCGCTTCCCTCCTCCGCCCCACCTTTCCACACTCCAAAAGATCCGCGATCCCGAAACCTCGCCACCCGTGTCCCAGCGTCCGGGGCGGGGGGGAGGGCGGGGGAGCCGAGCTCTCGGGCAGCTCGGGGCTGCTGGAAAAGGCGATTCGCCCTCCCAGGGCGTCTCGAGCATGGAGCAAAGGGGACGCCCGGGCTAAGCCAGGTTATGCACGAAAGAGGCTCCCTCCCGCATCTGAAGTTGCGAGCCCGGCGTGGGACTCTGAGAGAAGCCCGCGCTCCCTCCCAGCCTTTCCCCCTTCCAGAGGGGAGATCTCGAAGCCCCCCACCCCCCGTCCAAAAGGGGAGGGGGAAAACCTGCGCACACCGGCGAGGGCAGCAGAAAGGAGACCCCCTCCCGCCAAGGCGCCGCTTACCTGCGGAGAACTGGCCCCGAGCCGCTCCAAGAAGGGCAGCCGAGGGCGAGACGAAAGAGGCCAGCGCCGCCAGCAAGCCGACCGCTCCAGCCCCCGGCACCATGGTGGCGACTTTAGAGAACTTTTGCAAGGAGTCTCCGCCACAGCCGCGAAGGGCGGCCGGCCTCGCTGGCTGCTGCAATAGCTGCCCTGAGAACCCCCGTCGAAATGGTTCCCTCGTCGCCGTCCTCCTCTCTGGCGGCGGCGGCGCTGGAGGGCGTCCCCGAGGGGCAAATGCTGTGCGGAGCCCGCCGCTCCCGTGCTCGGTGCTCCTCTCGCTCTGGAGTTAAGTTTGCTAATCGGCGAGTGGCGGAGGGAGGAGCCGAGCGCGCGCGTCAAGCCCTCCGGAGCTCAGCAGAGGCAATGAGGGACTCCTTTCGGCCGGGTGGCCGAGACCGGGCAGAGCTGTGCCCGCTAGCGCCTCCTGCTGCTCGAGCGCGGAAAGGCGGGCCGGTGCCGGGGTGGCTGACTGCCTGAACCGCCGAAACCGAGCCTCTCCCTGGCTCTCTTGGCGAGAGTCCTCGGCCGCAGATAGAGGAGCGGGTCGTTTGTAGCCTTGGAAGGAGGAAGGAAAGCAGCTGGAACGCGGGTGGTGGTGGGGGAATTAAAGGTTACATTTTTACTCATGGAGACCGACTGGGAGAGGAAAGGAAAGCCCACAGGCACTTTAAAAAAGGAAACTCGTAGAGATGGAGCATTTGCGTTACATCGGTTCCTTCCTTGTGATTTTTGCGAAGTGTTTTCACGACAGAGTAAGAACCGCTTACAAAAAAAATTCCCAGAGGGGGACAGGTTCTGGATCCTAGCACGTCCTAATAGTACAGCTCAACCTTACACAAGTTTACTCAGGAGCAAGTCCCGCCTGTTCACAGAGACCGCATCCTAAGTGGTTTCCTCCCAAGGAAGTGTGTACACTCCTACACGCCGTGACAGTCCTGTTTCGAGACATTTGCAGGTTGACTTGTACGATGACCTCTCGAGCCTGTAAGAGGCGATCCAAAAAATCCTTGCCCTTTTCACATTTCCTTTCCGGACCGAGCTCTGTAGATTGCTTTGAGAGGCTGCTGCAACCTAGGCAGCCACGCGGCCACTGCTTCGTCTCTCGCGTGGCAAAGGTGCACCTGTTGAATTGCTGCCTCTCGTGTGCCTGGGGAAAGCAGCTGTCTCAAGGATGCAGGTAATTAGGCGCACCAGTCAGGTCTTCGAGTTCGAGTGGCCGTGTGAGCCCTGGCTCAGGAGGGCTAGTCAATCTCCGAGCGCGGCTGAAGGCATGCATCTTGTCAGATTTCTTTCAAGGCTAAAATCCGCAAAAGCGCTGGTAATCTGTAGGGTTGCTGCATTTTAAGAGGTTTACAGACTTGGAAGGACAAGGCTTAAACAGAGAGACGGAGAAAACGGGACAGGTGTATTCAAGGAGGTGTTAGTGGTAGAAAATCTTATCTCATCCTATAAATAGAAGAAGACTATTCATCTTCTTACAATAGAAGCATACTGGCTACTTATTTCAGATTGCTAAACCTATAGACTGCTCTTACACTTGTTTACTCAAGTACATCCCACTGAGTTCACTGGATTTACTGCCTAGCTTAGGACTGTAGACATGCATGCAGCCCAGTGCTATTGATGCTTTTTTAAATTTGTGTGCCCTGCTGCTATGGTTGAACTATGTAGTCAATATGCCACATTTTTGGATGTAATTTCAGTGGTATTCCCACACAGGATTGTAAACCCCCCCCCCCTGCATATTTATCCAAAAGTAAAAAAACCCTGCATTTACAGGGACTTATTCCCAAACAAGTGTGCTTTGGAATGCAGCTGTGGACTTCTGACATACTTCAAGGGATCCTAATTGACAGATGTTGCACAGTAGCTAGATTACTGGGTATAGAATGTCCAGTCAAGCCGAAAAGAAATGTTGACTCTTCTATTGTATTTGAAGCCAAATACAATATGAATCATGTGATTCATATGAAAAGAAATATTATATACATTAATGGGAATTTTTGTAACTGGAACTGATAATATCAGTATGTTCAGAATATAGCTTTTGCCACCGCCCCACATAACTGTCTTTGGAAAGACAGTTATGAATGCTCACTTCAAGTACTAATCCATAAAATAAATGAAGCCGGATTCTGGAAAATATGGTTAGACCCCTTATGAGTCAATAAGCTGTGCATAAAGGCTGAAATCAGTGGTGGGATTCAGCAGATTCGCACCACTTTGGCAGAACTGGTTGTTAAAATAGTGCTTGTAAACAACCAGTTGTTAAATTATTTGAATCCCACCACTGGCTGAAATCCTATATACATAATAGTAAGTCTCTTTGAACGCAGTGAGACTGTTGCTTAATAAACATGTTAAGAATGTACCTTACAGCTGCAGTCCCAAATGTGCTTCTTAGGAATCAAGTCCCATGGAACACAGTAGGGTTTCATTCTGAGTAAACATGCGTATACTGCACTGCATCACCCCAATGCTGAAAACAATTTCCACATGGAAATGTCCTGTTTATCACTGTCCTATTAGATTCACTTCATTTGCATATTACCTAGTTGGTGTTCCACCATTTTCCATGACTTTAATATGCCATAAAGTGTGAACTCTTCATGAAATTGCTTAGTGGCTGCCTTGTCACTTACTCTAATGGGGCTAGGTGCAGCCCTTAAAATGATGCATAAAAGGAACAAACGTGGGCATCTGATCTACAAATTAATGCAATTCTATTGTGCCCCTTAATAGAATATTCTCCCCTCCGAATAGCTGCTTAGATGAAGCTCTATAAGTAATTGGAGGGGGGAGGGGCTCCTTAAAGCTTTTCCTATGCTTTCATGTGATAAATTTTGTCTTTTCTTCTTCACCCTTACAAAGAAAAGTGTGAGTTCTTGAACAGATCTTCCCAGTGTCTTTGTATTAATTGCCCATGGAATACGGAGCAAATTAGCTTTTAGTAAGCAGTTGGATAGAACTGGCATTTTTATACTTCAGCAATATGGCTACAAGCGTAATTTTTAAATCAGTCCTGAAAACAGGGAAGGGACTAGAACATCTCTTAGAAGGCAGACCCCAGATGGCCACAGCCCTTAAAATAAGTGTTTCAGATCTGGGGAGAGACTAGATTATCTAGAAGCAAGCGCAGGTCTTCTAACTAAGGTCTGTGAGGCTATAGAACTACAATACTGTGCTGAAGAGACATTATTGGGGGGCTTTGGTGATGATCAGACAGTGGCATTCTGTTGTTTTCCTTATTAGCCTGATCCTGTAGCATAGGGGTCCCTGAGGAGCATGTTGGGAATTTGAAAAGATAGTAGTAGTTGTTCCCATGAAATAGCAGCAATGAGAGGGAAGCCAATATTATACTGTCAGGAGGTTCCAAGCCAACTAAACGTGCCCTGCAGATGCTCAAGAGCCCTTCTAAAGGACCTCCTACCAAAGGCAAAGAAAAGCTAGGCACTTCACTTTGAGGGAGAGCCACTGCTTGAATTCAGTTTTCAAAGAAAGCAAGAGTTGCATGTGGCTTAAATATCGAAGACTTACTGGTTCCTGAGAAAGTATAGTTTTTGTAACAGCCAAATGGGCTTGAATGACAAAGCATGGTGTGTTCTCTCACCCACAAACCAAGATTCCAGGTTTGTCGAAAGAAGGCAAACCACAGTCAGTTGTTTTACCTGATTTAGTGAGAAGAAGGAGCACATGAGTCCATGACTGATTTGTTACCTCTACACTGAGCCGTTGTCAGTTTGCTTCTGTGCTTCACTGGATCACAAGTGCTGTACTGCTTAAAATGATTGATGTTAATCCTTCCAGTGTTTGTCCCAATCCAAAGAGCTAGAGCAACAAAGGTTATAATACAAACCTTCACTGTAGACAGTGAATCATGGGTAGTTCTGCAAGACTAAAGGTTTCCAGTATAAGTTTGTGTTTATATGTCCAGTTCATATGTCGTGTGCTCAGAAAATTGTTTTAGCAAAAGAAAATTTTAGATTTCAGCCTGCAGCTGCTGAATTGGAATTCATTTGCAGATTTGATGCTGTCAGAAAGACTAAATACAAAATGGCAATGAACAGCTTGCTATAGAAACTCCCTGTTCTTCTTTAGGCATTTATGCACTCTTTTCATCTTGATTTGACAATTTATTACAATTTGAAGCTGGTCAAACCACCTGTATTGGATCTTTTTCAGCTTTTGCTTGCAGAGATGTACAGAGCAGCACTGAGATGGTTCTGCTCCACAGTGGCCAGCCATGGCACAACTATGGTGCCACTTGTCTGGTCTCTGTAACATTCAGTTACATGGTTACCAGCAGGAAAATAGTGGGGTTTATTTGCTGGCTGCAACTCCTGGGTGAAATCACATTAGCATCCCCAGCAACCATGCTACTGTATTCCATAGAGGTGTGGCAAGGTGGCGGGTCTCTGATAATACAGGGCAACTAGAACCAATCAGAGATCACGAGGCATAGGGGCCAAGGCAAGCACCCATTACAACTCAGCATCAGAGGGGTGTGTGGCCAGGGATATGTGCTTGCTGGTGGTGGCACACTTTCCCACCCCCTTAAAAAGCCCATGTTCTATCTCAGGACCCTGGGCACCTGACAGTATTGCAGGGATCCCAGCATTACCCCCCCCCCCACACACACACACACAGATACCGAAAGATGACCCCCTGCACATTGAGTGTGAATGCTAAAAGAACACATCTGGTGCACCCTGTAACCAATGGTGGGATTCAGCCAGTTTGTACCTGTTTCAGTAGCTAATCCCACCATTGCACCCCTCCGGCCCCTCTGCCCCGATACCCCACTTGAGCTTGGGGTATATCAGCATGGAGGACGCAGTAGCCGGCGGGCCCGCAGCTTGCAGCCGGCTGCTGCCACCCCCGGCTCAAAATCCATCAGTGGTGGCCCAGCAGTGGCATAGGAGGTTAAGAGCTCATGTATCTAATCTGGAGGAGCCGGGTTTGATTCCCAGCTCTGCCGCCTGAGCTGTGGAGGCTTATCTGGGGAATTCAGATTAGCCTGTGCACTCCCACACACGCCAGCTGGGTGACCTTGGGCTAGTCACAGCTCCTCGGAGCTCTCTCAGCCCCACCCACTTCACAGGGTGTTTGTTGTGAGGGGGGAAGGGCAAGGAGATTGTAAGCCCCTTTGAGTCTCCTGCAGGAGAGAAAGGGGGGATATAAATCCAAACTCTTCTTCTTCTTCTTCTTTTGAGGCAGCAGGACCACCACCAATGGAGCTTGAGCTGGGGGGTGGCAACAGCTGGCAGCAAGCCATGGCCCCTCCTCCCTCTCAATCTCCATTGGTGGTGCTTGAGCCAGTGGTGGCAGTAGCCGACGGCAAGCCGCACCCCCGCGCTGCTGTGGCCCTGCTTTCCGCTCAATCTCCATTGCTGGTGGAGGTTGAGCGGCGGGGGGGGGGGGCGGCGGCGGCAGCAGCTGGTTCTGGTTGAGAGTGGTGTGGCAGAAGCTGACAGGTCATCTGGTTTGCTGCCGGCTGCTGCCACCGCCCCCCCCCCCCCCCGCCGCTCAACCGGAACCAGTTGTTAGATTATTTGAATCTCAGCACTGCCTGTAACCCAGGATGCCATTTGGGGTCCTGCACAAATGGGCACCCCGAGTGGGGGGATGACTTGACAGATGCAAAGCAATTGTGATTCCATTGTTGCGGTTCTCCATTGTCCTGACACTGCACTACCCCCCCCCCTCTCATCCCAAGTGCCGCAATTATTGAGAACATTTACTGCCAGCAGAGCAAAGAGATCACAGGGATCTCCCTCATCAATGTCCTCTCAGCTTGCCATCCACACAGCCTGGCTGCAGGCGCAGGAGCCTGGGTGGAAAAAAGATACAAGCTGCTGCACTGTCCACTGCAGCTGCAAGCCCCTGCACATGCATATGTCAACCTGAGCCACCCAACACAGGGCCCTCGATGCAATAGATCCTAGCACACCACCTGCAGCAAGCAAATTTTTTGTTATGGCAAGGGCATCAACCAGCATGGCACTAATTATTTTTGCAAGCAATCCCTTATGAAGGCTGAACTCCACAGTTTTCTTTCACTTTCCTTTCACTAACATACCCAGATGGGGCTGAGATTCCTGGGATCCACTCAGCACTTCTTGGCCTCTGTAGTTCTAGACCCCCACCTCCCAAAAAATTGAACAGTGTTGCTTTCCAGTTCCAAAAGACAGGTGCTTCTAGTGGTCTATTCCACCTGTTTTACCCCTACACAAAAAGCACATGGAAGGAAGGCAATATCCAACTATGTTTCATGGACCCATTAAGCCCTTTTCAAGTGACTCCCAACCAATTGGAAATGTCAGCAAAACCTGGTCCTGAGCTGACCTATTCCTCTGCAATTCACACACCCCCTCCCTCAGGACTACTCCATACCCTGCAGGTCTTCTACACATGGTGTGTGGTTTTGGCTGGGGGCACATAGTTCAGGAGCTGAAAGCATAGCACTTAAGTCTACCATGCAAATGTATGTTAGTTACTAGCACCGTCTGCTTTGCCAGCAGATTGCAGCATCAGAAGTGCAAATCTGTCTCACCACCCTCCCTTTAATGAGACACACTCGCACACAAAGTTGTGGCCAATGAAGACACTTTATTGGAGAGTTTCAGAGACAACAGAGCTGAGAGAATTCCCCCCAGTGTAATCTCTGGGGAAATGGGTGTGACTCTCCTTCAGCAGCTTTCAAATGGGGCAGAAGAGCAAATTGTGCGGAGGGACAACAGGCTTCAAGCAATTGATGTTCCTGTGTCTCCTACTGGCTGTTGGGCTTGGCTATGGAAAGCAGTGTTGCTGGGACACTTCTTGAGGAGAAGGAGATTGGGGTGTGTGATCCCCTGCTTACCTGTAAGTGCACAACCATCCTTTTGGGTCTGGCAGAGGAGATGGGGTACCTGGTAGAGTTCAGAACTGAGAGGTCAGTCACAGAGTGTGGAATTGGCTCACCTCTAAATGCCCTCTCTGTGCTTTTTCTGCCACCAAAGTACTTCCTCCAAGTTCACACAACAGAAAGCTGTCAGACAGTATTCCCTGCCACGCACCCTTCCTAATTTGTCGTGAGGTATCCTGGGTGGGATTGTTGTAGGGCTGGGGATGCATGACTGGTCCTGGTGGTGCATATCTGGCTTTGCTGCCACAGGGAAGGAGGTGAATGGTTGCTTGCACCCTTAGTTGGCACACAGAGTTCTTGAGGTCTTGTGGACTTAGCTTCCCCTCCCCAATCCATGTGCATCTATGAGCTGTGCCACCATTTTTCTTACTGAAACTTGGTCCAACTCAGGGGGCAAGCCCAGGCTGAAGGGGCTTAAGAAACTGATTAATGCCTGCTACACCCACAATCCACCTCCACTGGCATCAATGCAGATCCCTGTGCCTGAGTTTGAACAGTGTCCAGAAGTAGTACAGCAACTCTGGGGCCCTCCACTGGCATAACTGGCCCTTGCACTGGTGTATCTCAGGTATATGGTAGCTTATAGGTCAGACAGCTCCCTGAGTTCATTTCTTCACCCCTCCCATTAAGATTGCTCTGTTCGTTTCCATTTGTTTATTCTGTACTACATTAGAATTTTTGGACCTTTTGTGCTTACTTTGCAAAAATATTTTAACCCACACTGCTTTTGTCTGTACCTGTGTATGATTGCATGCTGACAATTCATGTGCTCAATTAAACAGGCCCAACAAAGTATAGGTATGATACATTTAGTCTTTCAGATGCCTCCAGAGTCTTTGTTATTTTGGCAGTAATAGACTATCACGGTTACCTCTTTGGATTTTGTAGTACAACAGTTTTCATTCATGTGCTTTAAATGAAGCACATACAAAAACTTGATTGTGTTGACTCACATTGCACAACAAATGGCTTTCACAAGAAATGTCAACAGCAGCATTTAACTGTTGCTTTATTGCTGATACGGAAAGTGTTTCTGTCAGAGTAGAGTTTCTGCCTTGCCAGGGATAGCTTGTCAATTTTGATCGACATCTTAAGCCTGCAGACATGTAGCTGAGGCAACAATGCAGTTAGTTTGCATTGATATACCTAGCCAATATTCCACCCTCCCATATATTTTGGGTCTCGTCCTGCCATACATAAGAGATAGCTTTGTTCAGGCAGTGTCTGTCATTATTAATTTGCTCTGAAGGATCCGAATAATGTTCTCCTAACTAGCACAACCATTTGTGGAAAATAGCATTTTCCTTGCCCTTAAACCTTATTTGCTAGAAAGCTATGATTCCACTTTCTCCTTCCAAACAACCACAGCTGGAATGATCACAGTAGAGAATGGCTCTGGATTAAGGTTACCATAGTGCTGTAGGCACTACGGTTGAGGATTTTAAAATCTTACCATTTAAAAATAAATTTTGAAATTATTATGTTCCATTTGCAGGATATATTTCTTTTCTTCTCCAGTGATAGACTATATGTCCTCCTTGCTTCCGTGGAGTAAATCCTCACCCCTCAATGCATTTTCCCACTAAAAGTAAGGCCTGCTCCTCTGTTAGGTGGGAATGGAGCTATAGTGCCAAGGGCATTGGATCAACGTTTATTGCCTTTTTAGCACTTTGGAAAGCAAACACATTATTACTTCCTTAAAAGGTCGTCAGCTGGGACAAGTCCATTTTGTTACATTACCTGCAACTAGCATTTTCATTATGAGAGGCTCATTTTGTGGGGCAGTACTGACATCATAACTGTAACGCTTAATTTGAACAAGGGTTTAGTTTGAGAAGCTGGTGGATATGAAGCCATTATAGATTGTAGTCTGTGCATGAACAGAATGCAAAGTGCATCTGAAAGTAGAGGTGGAAGTTCCCAGTAAGACTTCATCCTTGATACTTTTCATTCTAGGAATTAAGTACTGGCTGGTTTCACTTTTTCCAAATACCTGTAGATTTCTTTGATGTGCTTGATTTGTATTCCCTTATGCTTTTTACAACAAAGTGACATATAGAAATTTAGTGAAGAAACTTTGCTTGTTTTCATGTTAGGAAAAGCTTTGCCTGTTGAACAAGATGGCATTAAAGGCATTAAAGGCATTGGTATAGGAGCAATTAAAAAGTGTCAATCCTGTTAAAGTAGCAAAATGATTGCTAATATGTCTCCCCACCACTTTTGGAGCTCTTCCAATAGTAAAATGACTGCACATAATATTTTAAAAACCGTTTTTGAGTGAAGAGATTGTGTGTCAAATGGCAGCTTAAAAAGAATTAAAACTGTAAAAAAAAAAACCCTAGCGCAACCTTGTTATGACTTTTTTTTTCACCCCAGAGGGAGATTCTCTGGTAGATATGAAACCCTGCGGAACCTACCATCTTTAATCTCAGCTGGCTATAAGTTCCAGATGGAATGAAAAATAAATTTCCTTCAAACTAAAACAACAAAAAAGTAAGACAAGTATAATGCTTTAATATCTCTGTAGGATCTTCCAGACATGCATCTATTCCCTCTGGAACCTTTCTAGTGTACTGCTGGTTCTGTCTAGATTGTGACACAACAAAACTGAAAGGCAAAAACTGTCATTTGTTACTTTCCATTAAAAGGGACCTGTTTCATATCAATGCTTGGAGACTATTTTTTCACAGTATAAAAGGACAGGATTTCCTTACTGACTGCATAAATCTTGCTTTATCATTGGGGTTGCTGGTTTGCAGTAATGTTGTACAGCAGAAGGTTTTTGCTCAGTGAGATGCTGTGAAGTCAAAACTGTTCAGCTGGCATTCAGGATTCTTAAATGAAAAGCTGTCTGCAAAAAACAAACAACCCCACCCCCACCCCTATATTAGATGCCAAATGATTAAGCTTCAGTATATACAGAAAGTACAATTTCCTGTTCTTCCTCCAGTTTGGCAGCTATATCAATTCTTTTCCTTTATTACTGGTTGATAATTATGATTAGGGCACAGTTATATTTGTCAAAATTCACCTTCATGTCCACTTCCTCTCAACAGGCCAGATCTATGGTTTTATCAGATTTTCATCATCACAATAACTTCGTAAAAATTAAGACACAGATAACAATATTTGGTCTTTTAGTTGGTCTTTTAGTTAGTCTCCTAACGTTATCCATACTCACATCTTAATTGATATCTGGAGATGAGTTGACCATAGCAAACACTGTATTATGAAAGAGCTGAAAAACTTCACCAGGGTTAGCCTTCTTTCCAAGAAATCTCTCCTAAAACCTTTTAAATGAACTTTCCATTGTTCTTAGGTGTTCAAGGGCATAGTGCTGCACAGCTGAACTGAATACCATCCCAGTGCATTTCTCTTTAAATTCATTGTATATCTAAAATATTATTGCCTTAAACCATAAGGCCAGATTAACAATGGTGGAAGTGTGAAAAGCACAAAGAATTCCTATAGGTCAAAACAAATAAAAACTCAAGAGGTATTATACAGCACTTGCCAACAATAGACTGCATGGTTTAAAGTCAAAGGGTTATGTGAGGCTGTGAAGCAAGTTTAGCAATGGGATTTGTAAAAGGAAGGACAGAGAAGATTGGGATTGTCATCTTTTTACAGACCCTGTTTCTATGCCTTTAACTACAGAATTATCCAGTGAAGCCAGTGATGTAGGTGTAAAATTTTTATGGGGTGGATTCAGGGGGCAGGCTCCCATCCCTGGGCATGGCCACGCCTCTCCAAGCTCCACCCCCACCCGCCTCCCAAGCTGGAAGGAATCGCTTCAAACGCTATGAAATTGAAGCCAAAATAATTTTGCATCAGATTTCCTAAAGCTTTACTTGGACTTTCCGATGAATCAAAGCTCTTATCAAGCAGCTGAAAAGAACTGACTGCATCTCTGCCCATCCTCTTTCAGCCTTCAAAGGCTTTCTTTAAAGGGGGGGGGGCTCTTTGTTCTCTTTTCTGTTGCATTTAGAAGGTTACTGTAAAGTGGATTTTAAGTAACTTACTACTAACATGTAATTAGTGTTGCTAGCCTGAAAAATCATGGCTCTTTCCCAATCTATTTGGAAAACCAGGAAAAGAAAAGGTGAGCCTCCAAACGTGGCTGTTTGGCCCACTGTGAAACATCCACACGTTTATTAGGGAATCGTGTCTGTGGTCAAAAGCGTACTGGGGCCAAATGGTGCCTAGCAGCCATGGGGCGAGTTTCCCTCACCCTCCAGCTGCTAAGCAGGGATATGGCAGTGGCAGCCCCTCTCCGCCGTGGCGGCCTCTCTGCCTGTGCCTAGAAGCTGAGGGGCAAGTTTCCCTTGCTCTCTGGTTGCTAGGCAGGGAGGCAGTGGTGGCCCTCTCTGCCGCCGCCACCTCCCTGTCAGTGCCTAGCAGCCAAGAGCCGAGTTCCCCATGCTGCTAGGCAAGGAGACAGTGGCAGCCCCCCTCTGCCGCTGCTGCGGCCTTGCTGCCAGTGCTTAGCAGCTGAGGGGCGAGTTTCCCTTGCCCTCCGGCTGCTAGGCAGGGAGACAGCGGCGGAGGAAGAGGCCCCTCTGCAGCAGCCACCGCCGCCTCCCTGCCAGTGCCTAGCAGCCAAATGGCGAGTTTCCCTTGCTCTCTGGGCAGGCTGTTCTCTTGTGAAGCCTTCACATATTTCTTAAAGGGGCAATTCCCCAAAGATTGCTTAAAGGGGAAAGTACTGAAACTCAATTTGAAATCCTTTCCCCTTTAAGCAATCTTTGGAGAATTGCCCCTTTATGAAATATGTGAAGATGTAATTGGGGGGGGGGGGGTTGAACCCTTACCTATGTTTGAACCCATGAACCCTTACCTGTGTCACGATGCTAGTAAAGGCATGGGGCTGAGCAAGGAGTTTGAAAGTGGGCATTTGTGATTTATAATTCCTAGTTGTCATCCTGTATTTCTTGTCATTGTCATTTCTGTATTTCTTCACTTACCAGTGCCATTTACATGACATTAGCATTTCTAACATGAAGCGGCTCATAATATGGTGGATCTTCATGTGGCAATATTTATCCATGTTTTCAAGACTACCAAGGAGGGAGCTGGGGATCAAAATTCTGGGAGCCTGAGTCAGCTGGAAGACCTGGATGCCAGCTTCCTGCTGCATCCAGCTGAATGCTTCTCCAATGATTTTTCTTTTGATGTAATTCTGGCTGCAGCCATTAGGGGCACAAAGAAGTTTGTGCATATGAAAAAACCCTTTTCAACAAAAAGATTCAACTGGAGCATTCTAGGACCCAAGGACCCAAGTGGATTATTCTAAAACAAAGACAGTCCAGCACATGGCAGATGAAGTTACAGTTATATAGTAACAAGCACTCTGAAGATTGGCTAGAGATGCTAGACTCACCTTTCTGCAAGACTGAAGCAAAAGGAAGATTAGTATGTTTCAGTCAGATAAAACAATCTTTCCCTCTCTTTTTCTTAATTTCTCTCCCTCTTTTCCCTTGTTTTCTCATTCATTTATATCTTTCTCATCCCAGTTTATTTTCAAGTCTTGATCTCAAAGTTTTGTCGTTCCTATCCTGCTTGGCTACAGAATGGTCTTAGTAGTAGTATAGTAGCAAATCTTTGTTAAGGAACATAAGTGGGTAAGGTAATCTTTCTCCATGATCTAACCAAGTAGTAAAAGGATGTTTCCCCACTCCTCTACCAATCAAGTAACTGTCAACTTATAGCTGCCCAGTAGGGTCAACTCAAAACACTTGTATCTTAAGGCGATATACAACTAATATATCATATGCAATTTAGAGATCAATAATTTTTATAATAGTAAAAGTTTCTTCATTGGATTATGTTAAACAGTTGCTATAGGAATGCAGCCAGTGTCATAATGGATGGGCATTTCTGAAATAATAATCTTAGAAATGTATTCATAATTGCAATAGTGCTTTCAAAGATTCTCTAAATATGCAATCATCTGGTGCCACTGTATAGTAGTTTCAGCAGAGAGACCGTGAGATAAAAATACAATCAATGTTTTCAGCAACAGTTTTACTCCACATTTTAAAATGACCCATAATTCATGATTATGAATATGTGATTTTACACATTTAAGGATTGGAGGGGGAAGTTACATTTCAAACATTTCTAACAGTGTCCAAAAGTTCTCTTCTTCCCTTGAGGCTAATTTTTCACAAGGACATGGTAACTGCCACTAGAAGCCTTTATGAATTCAAAAATACACTCTGGGGTTTTAAATATCTGCAAGAACGAATACATTTTACTGATAAGATTTATTTATCTATGGGCATTCTGAAAACTGTGAGTGTTTAAACAGCACTTTTGAAAATCTGAGTGTTTCATTTAAATTGCGGAATGAGGAGAGATCTGAGCTATTTTGAAGAACCCTTAAAAGCCATTTTCCAGTGGACTTTACATACTTGAGATGACAATTATAGTGGCCCAAGGTTTTCTTGACAATATCTAATTTAAAAGAAATTCTACTATCATTATTTTGTTTTACAAAATATTATTTCATTTTCCCTATCCTCAAATAGTATGGCAACTTTCATAAAATCACAGTGCATTCCTAAGCACAATTGCACCCTGCTAAACCTGCTGTTATCAGTAGACTTATCAGAGTGTAACATTAGGACAGCATTGTGAACCTCCTTTGAAACAGAGGGAACTGGAGAATTAGAATGTTTGCAATAATCTGTTGATTGGGAGTGAAGTTGGCATGGTATCGCCTAATCTTGTCAGATAGCAGAAGCTAAGCAGGGTTGATACTTGTATAGGAGACCACCAAGGAAGACTCTGCAAAAGACAGCAATGGCAAAACACCTCTCCTTCTCACCTCCCTTGAAAACCCTTTGGTGGAATAACCATAAACTGGTTGTGACTTTCATATGGGTCTTACATTTGTTTTAATCTATTTGTATATTCAACTTTCAAATAAATAATTTTGTGTACAATATAATTGATTATTCTTTTTGGAAGGGGAGATTACAGCTATGTAAATAAATGCAATGTTATGCAGAGTTATGTCAATCTAAAGCTACTAAAATCCAGAGTAATTTAGAATAACTCAGAATAGGATTGTACTGTTGGTAATGGGAAAAGATCAGAGTGATGAACTCTTAATGCTGTCTGGGGAAGGAATGCAGATCTTTGTTGCATTCCCTTTGCCACAGCAATCCCTTCCATCCCCAAGGAGTAGTTGCAGAACCCACGAAGACTCATACCAGTGAGGGAGGGAGGCTGCTGTAGGAAGAAAGATTGGGTGCCACCATTCTATCCTCCATCAGAACATCACGTGATCTCTATTTTATTTGGTTTTAACTTGGAACATTTTAATTGCTACATTTAAGCTGTCTTGAGTCCAGAAGAAAGATGAGATTGAGATACTTAAATAAATGAACAAACACATACATGGGCTTTCTTTTAAAGATGGTTCAGAAGCTGCAGCTGGTGCAGAATGCAACTACCAGGCTACTGACTGGGACCCAGAGGTCCAAACATATAAGATCAGTTCTGACGAACTTGTATTGACTGCCCACGCACTTCTAGTCTCAATTCAAGGTGCTAGTTTTAACTTATAAAGTTCTACATGCCTTGGGACCACAGTGCCTGTCTGCATGCCTCTCCTGACCTCAATCTACTTGGACATTATGCTCTGCTTCTGGGGCCTTTCTTCAGGTGCCAACCCCTCGTAAGGGTTGGAGGATGGAAACTACAGAGAAGACCTTTTGGGCAATGCCCCCGTCTTTGGAATAGGCTCCCTGCTGTGACCCACATGGTGCCAAATTTGCTATCTTTTTGGCACCAGGTAAATTAACGTCCCTTGAAGAACCTTTAAAGATTTTCCTGGTCTTTTAGGGGCCCAACACATTTAATCAGGCGATCTTTTACTCTGGGCTATGTTTTGTTAACTGTGTTCTATGGCTTCCATTGGTTTAACATTTTTGTACTTAGAGTACATTTTAAAACTATTATTTAGTGTGATTTGATTGTTTTACATTTGTTGTAAACCACCCAGAGAGCTTTGGTTATGGTTGGTATAGATACAAAATAAATTAATGAGCAAGCCTGCAAACGTAACCCTAAACACCATATCTGTCCCATTGAACTCAAGCTTCCAAGTAAATATGCTTGAGATCATGCAACCAAATCTCCAAAAGTCAGCCTTCTGTACATGTTACTTGTATTTCTGTTGGGAAGTGGTGGTTAATCTTCCCTGAATCCAGGAGAGAAGGGGAACATATTCCCCCAACTGCGATCCAAGCAGCTATGGCCAGCCTTGACTGTTTCTCTGGCCTAGGTCAGGAGAAGTTTTTGTAGTTCCTTGCTTTCTTTCTACTTTCATTATCTGAGGTGTGTAACATTATCCCTGGGAAAATTGCATAAGAGCTCCTGGCCAAGTATCTTGTGTTCACCTGTTCACAATTCTTTTAGCAAAGGAGGGTAATTTTCCATGCTTGTCCTTTTGACCTAAGAAGCACGTCCTCCACCCACATTTAAAAAAAAATGTTTTGAGAAAAACTGACTCCAATAAATTTTAAGCAACCAAAAAGTGGAAAAACAGCAACCCTTTCCTTCTCTAAATTAGGCTTTTTACGATATTTCCCTGAAAAACCCCAGATTCATCATTGAAGGCTGAGACAGGATTTGAAACAGTCTTTTCAAAGGGATTGATTCATAGCCTTATTCTAACAAAATGAAAGGTCATTCATTCTTTTTTTAACAAAGTAGATTTTGAATTGCTATTTAAGTCTTAAACACTCATCTGTACATACTCCAGCAAAACTATATGTCATGTTCTTCTCCTCAACCATGCAAGCAATACAAGTGCATGCCAGTAGTTTCAACAGTGTCTTGAAGCCCACTAGGCAGGGATTTTTCTGCCCATTGCAAATGGAGATTCAGACTGCAGATGGGACCAGAAATCTGAAAATTTCATGCATATACAATATAACAGTTCAGAGAAAAGGGTAATGTAGAATTTTATTCCAGATTTTGTTTGCTCTGTATAATGTATTCCGAACAGATTATTCAAACATTTAATTTCTAACCCAAATGCAACAAGGCTCAGGTAGGAAGGGTGCAAAGGCATTTGTAAAACTGAATTATCCAGGAGAGCATTTTATAAAGAGAATACAATTGAAGTTTCTGTGGAAGGAATTTAAGTAGTTTTTACTGCTTTGTTTACTAGGTGTATTACCCAATTTCATAGCATTTTTTTCAGTGTATCTAGTCTTAATCCATTGTTTGATGTATTATTCTGTGATTATTGCATTTTTCTTAATCTTGTAATCCACCTTAACTCTTAACAAGAAAGGCAGTCTAGAAATAAAGTAAGTAAGTAAATAGATACCTGGTGCTTTCTGGTATGGAGCCAAGACGTCAGACAAAGGAAGCCTTTTGAAGCCACACCAAGGTATAAAACTGTATAACTGAGCCAGAAGTATCATAATCCTAATTGGTCCCTATTTCAGGCCTATCATGTGCATAATGTTTTCCACACATATAGAGCTTTAGAAGCGTTCCAGGATAATTATATATTTATTTTTATTTTTTTATTTCTTCAATTTATATACCGCCCGATCCCCGAAGGGCTCCGGGCGGTAAACAACATTATCTAAATATCAGACAGGAGCGGTCATACAAAATATAAATACATAGGCTCCATCCCATAAAATAACTCATAAAACAGCGAATGACAGTAATACATAAATGAGCAAGAGGCGTCCAACCCCAATTTAAAACCTACCCCCATGAGGGGAGAGACGGTGGGGCCCCTCAATATGAGGGGACCCTGATATAACTGGCCCAAGGCACAGAGCAGTAAGGGGGCACCGTATCAGTGGCTGGACACTCCAAAGGCCCGGTGGAACAGCACAGTCTTACAGGCCCTGCGGAACTCACCTATGTCCAGCAGGGCCCGGACAGCTGGAGGAAGGGTGTTCCACCAGGCTGGGGCCAGTGCCGTAAAAGTCCTGGCCCGCGTGGAGGCCAGCCGCATCATAGAGGGGCCGGGGACCACCAGCAAATTGGCCTCTGCAGAACGCAGGGGCCGAGATGGGACATATGGGGTGACGCGGTCCCGAAGGTACGAGGGCCCCAGGCCGCGCAAGGCCTTAAAGGTCAAAACCCACACCCTGAAGATGATTCGGAATTCGACCGGAAGCCAATGCAGCTGACACAACACAGGCTGGATGTGTTCACTCTGCTGTATACATGAAACTCTGTCTAGAACAATACCCTTATAAATACAGACCCAGAGAAAGGGAATTAGGAAAATGGTTTGGATATAGCTCTGAAGTGAGGGCTGCCTCCTTTGCTCCCACTGCAGAAGCCTTACCTGAGAAAGAAGATATTGACACAACCAAGAGCAACCTCACCCAACAAGACCAACAGCAGGGCCAGGACTGGTAGGGCAAGCTGGCCTGGCAGGTTATGCGATGATGCCACTGGGAAAGGATGCTAGCCTTTGGGCACAAACTGAGGGTGAAACTGACCAGAGAGCCAAACGGTCAGGCAGGAAATAGCCTTTTTCCCCTTCTGATAAATTTGCTGTCTGGAAAGCACACCAGAAGCCGCCTCTTTTTATGACATCCCCTGGACGTCTTATTTTGGGTTTGCAGAATGAAAAGAGGCAGTTGCCTCTTTTTAAGCCGTCCCACAGATGTCTTTTTTGTGCTGTGTGGAATGGACCAAGGTGAAGCAAACCCCTCTGGACACAATATTGTGGCAAGAAGGCAGTGGTGGCTGAGTCAGAAGGCAGGAGACTTGCTGCAAAAACTTATCAAGAGTTAGAATATCAAGAGTTAGAATATTATCAAGAGTTATCAAGAGTTAGAATATTACATGCAAGGGAAAGCAAAAGCATAAATTAAGATTGCAATGTGCTAACACAATTTTACATATGCTGCCCTTAGTTGCCTGATCAGGGTACATGGGGGAATCTGAGGGGAAACAGAGAACCAAAAGAAATGCGTATGTTGCCTGTGGCTCAGGGAGGAGAAAAAAAATCCTGAACTGGGGCTTCCTGGGATGGAACCAAAATTGAAGCCAGGGATTCCATGATGGACAAATGTTCAGGAGCAGAAAGAAGAGTTTGATAATATCAGCAAGGATGGAAGAGGATCTGAGAGCAGAACTAATTACCAAGAAGGAAGTCCAATACAGAATCACCTGAAACTTTGGAGGGTCTTAGGCACTATTTAAAGGTTTTGAAATGACATTTATTGTCCCAGTCCTCTGTAGAGTTTAGACTCCACAATGGGATTGATTCTATGGTACACAGTGCCCAATGTGGGGCCCATGGGTACCATGGTACCTACCAACATATTTTCTGGCACCCACCAAATGTTTTGAGGAAGTGGAGGGGGGAGGGGAGACTAGGTAGGGCTTTTGCCCATAAAGGCTTCTGATGTCAAGCTGTGCAGTCATTTTGTGGCTGGCTCCATCGCCTGCATCAGCCATTTCATGGCAGCCATTTTGTTGCTGTGCCCACCACGCAGTTTCAGAATTCCAAATATGTCTACAAGCTCTAGTATAGACATATATGAACATTTAGACTGGAAGGCCAAGCATTGGTATGGTAGATGGGGTTACTGGGTTACCTGATTGGTTAAAGCTGAGCATCAGATTTGTGACATTCCCTGGATTTGTGACTGAATTATTGGAGAAGACCAAATTGTGGGTGGGGCTGTGGGGTTTCAGTTTACTGTCCAACAAGCTTAAGTTAATTACTTACGGGGGTGTGGTTGAGCTTTTAATCAGAATAGTTCTTGGAGCATTCCAGCAGTTGCGCTACTCCCATGTACAGTGTCTAAGGGAATTCCTGCCAGTTTCAGGGGCCTCTGCTTTGATAGCAAACTGGTTATTTTATCTATGCCTCTGCAATACCAAGTCAGAATATCTTTAGGGGTGAGCAAACTCATGGGTCCCTGTGGAGCTGATCTTGTAGGTAGTAGGGTATAATGTGGATTGCTTCTGCACATCTCCTTTCCCCTTAACATTCAGTTTCTCTTGGAGACTGTGGTGATCACTAAATTTATAATTCATCTTCCACTTTTCTAGCAAGCTCTGTTCTATTACAGCTTTGCTTAATAAGGCATTGACATCGTCCGGTGTGGATGATCATAGATGGCATATAATGGAAGAGTATTCCACAGGGTGGAATGTAACAGGCTTGATTTAAGATTTCATGTGCATCTCCTCCTCTTAAATCCTCCCCTTAGGGAGGTAACACCTTAATTATCTTAATGTGCATGTTGAAGGTAAGTACATTTAAAAATCTGCAGCTGTGAGGTTTGCAATACTAAAGCCACTTGCATTAAAATAAACCCACTGAACTCAATGGATTTGATTCCAAATAAATAGCTGTAACTGGGACATGTGTTGGTTAAATCAGTATTTCAAGTTCCCTAAATATTGGAGGACTGAGTATTTTAAATTATAATAATAAAGGGCAGAGTTAATTTTCTTTGTTTAAAAGATGAGCTGTATTTCCAGGCTTTTTCAAAACTATTACTCATTTTTAGAATAACCTTGTACAACATTTGGGAAGCAGGTTAATATGTTGTAATGTATGCATATACCTTTAAGAATCTGTGAAATATTCATGGGAAGTCTGATTGCTGGTGGACTGTAGTTATTATATGACAGTTTGAGAAATGAACCTGACAAAAAATAGAAGCTTAAAACTAATACCATTGGATGTTCTTGTAAAGGGCTTTGTGCATAATAAACTTTATCTGTTCTATGGATATCTAATCCCTAATATACAGCTCCCAAAGAAGCAAAATAGTAGCTATGAGCAAGCAACCTTACCAAGAATTTTCTTAGTAATCCTGATTTAAATGGGCATAGGATTTCTTCTCAAAAATAAAATGGTATCATCTTACATACATGAAAGATGATTTTCACATTCTTTAATTCCCCATTTGTGTGCAATTAGGTCTCTGCTAAGTTTATATGACTGTTTTCAAAGTACCCTGAATGGGCCTTTTAAAAGAATAAGCATGGATAAAAAACAAACGATTAATTACAAAACCAATTGGAGCAATTTAAGAGCTTTCTCTCTTTGATTCAGATGGGTTTTGCTCTCAATCAGATCCTGTCTGTCAGCCTTAGTCACACTTAATCAGTCCCTTACTAGCATCCAGCCCCCTTAAAGGAAGTGAGTATCTTTTGCTATTTTGTAGGGGACTGGCTGTGATACACAGATGGAACAAAAGGATACTTGAATCGCTACTTTATATTTGGCTTAGACACAGACAGACAGACAGACAGACAGACAGACAGACAGACAGACAGATAATTCTTGACCCAAAACACTTTGCTGAATCACAAGCCCCAAGCTACTGGCAGATTTTCCTAACGGTCTTACACAACTATTAAAGAACATAAAGGAAAATACATATCCATTGGGCACCATACATGTCCATTCCCTGTATCTCCCCCTTTCTCTCTGTTCTATTTATTTTATTAGATTTGTAGCTCACCCTTGCCCGACTGTAGTCAAGCTCAGGGCTGCTTACATCACAATTCAAACAATAGATGTACAAGATCAACACAGCAATTGAAACTTTATTATTAAAATTCAAACTTTATTTCTATATGACATTTCTACACCACCCTTCTCCTCTCAGGTTCAGGGTGTCTTCCAGCCTCCACGAAAACAACATAAAAACACTATAAATAATTTAAAACTTACAATTTAAAGTACAAATTTAAAATTAAATTGCATAAACGTAGGTCCCTTTTTCTATTATAATATTCAGTTTTAAAATTTAATTAGGTGGGACTCAAACAGAAGGATCTTTAGGAGGAGAGGGAAAGAGAGAAAGTGGGGCGTGGGGAACAAAAGGTAAACCAAAGGGGAGGGATGGGAACAGGGAACAGGGAACAGGGAACAGGAAGGGGTGGGAAAGAAGAAAGGGAAGTGGAAAGGCAGGGAGGGGACCAGCTGACCACAGCTGCTTCAACCATATGCCTGGTGGAATAGCTCTGTCTTACAGGCCCTGTGGAATTGCATTAATCCCACAGGGCTCTGGTGTCCCCAGACACAGCATTTTACCAGGTAGGGGCCAGGGCTGAAAAAGCCCGGTCCTGGTTGAAGTTAGCTGGATTTCCCTTGGACCAGGGATCACCAACAGATTTTTGTTTGCTGATTGCAGCACCCTTCAAGAGACATAATGGAAGAGATGGACCCATAGATACATAGGCCCCAGCCCGTTTAGAGCTTTAAAGTTTTATACTAAGACCTTGAACCTGGAGTCAATGCAGCTGGTGAAGTACTGTTTGGATTTGTGCATGTCATGAGGTCCCCATGAAAAACTTCACTTCTGGAAAGGGTTGGGGGGCAGGCAAGGAAAAGACTTAGCTGGGTGCTGGGCGCCAGGCTGGCCTTGAAGGAGGTGGGGGAGGGGGAGGGAAAGGCTCAGCCAGGCGCTTGGGCACCTGGCTGGCCAATGGCGGTGCAACATGCACAGGGCTTTGTTCCTTCTGCGTCCTGCATATTAATTGGATAACATTTCATTCAAACCTGTAGCCAATTATTGTTAAAGATACAATTTAATGCACTGCTACAATTTAATGCACTGCTAGGGAAAACTGTAAAGGAGGAGAGAGGAAAAATAGAGAAAAAGGAAGGCAAGCCAAGGAAATTGCAGACAATTTAAAAATGCAGACAAAAGCAGGAGTAGAGAGGCCAGTAAGATATAACTGTTGCTACCTCAACCAGTTCTGGATCAGGTTCAAGGTGCTTGTTTTGACAATTAAGGCCATGAGCGGTCTTGGACCCACATACCTACGGGACCGCCTCTCCTCGTATTTCCCCTCTAGACCCCTCCATTCATCGGGGGGGGGGGACTTACTGGAGGTCCCTGGCCCGAATCAAATTTGGCTGGCTGCCACTAGGGCCAGGGCTTTTTTGGCCCTGGTCCCCACCTAGTGGAATGAGCTCCCAGCTGAGATTAGGGCCCTGAGGGACATCTGTGAGTTCCGCAGGGCCTGCAAGATGGAGCTCTTCCACCAGGCTTTTATATCGTGCCAGCTGGCCTGACTGGAACATCATTGCCTTCCATGGGTGTCTGGATAGGGTTTTATCACCATCTTCACTGAATAAAATCAGACTTCTGATTAGACCTGCTAACGATTGTCCCCTAAGGCTGATTTTGCACTTTCTAAATGCTCCGTGGCTGAGCCGGGGAGCATACCTGCTGTGGAGCTTCTCAGCCTGCTTGTAGTTCCCCACTGCTGCCTGGCTCTTTCCTTCGCTTGAGTCAGGGCTGGTGCAGAAATGGTTCCCCACAAGCCCGGAGCATTCCCATCAACACCACTTAAGCACAGCGAGCTATTCCATAGTCTCTGTCACGCATGCTCGGGCAGCCTGTGTTTCCTGCTTTCGGATTGGCTGAATCTCTCCCCATTCTCCCCACCCACTATTCAAAAACAGGTGTTCAGTGCGGACGAAAACTTTCATTGCTAGTAGGCACCTGTCATTTCATACAGGAATAGATTAGGACTCCTTTAAACCGACAAGAGTCCTAATCTGTCCATGGCATCAAACATTAAGAACGAGCTACCAATAGTAGGTGCTTCTGCACTGAGAACCTGTGTCAGGAGATAGGAGAAGCTCCTTTTGACCTCTTTAAAGGCTATGCTGTAGGATCCACATATACAAATATCATTTGGGATGTGGGCTTCAGTAAGAAGGAGAATTGGGTAAGATAGCTGGTAAGATCATTCAAGATCAGGTTCGAATCTCCACTGCACCATGCACGTTTGCTGGGTGATCTTGTGCCAGTCTCTCTCCTGCTAAGTATAAAATGGAGGGAGTAGAAAGATGTTGTAGGTCGGTTTGAATCCCCATTGAGATAAAAGTGTGGTTTAAATATCTAAACGGATGTCCAGAAAGTCACACGCATAGAGAAAACAGAGATCCTGACTCAAGCCAGAAATGAACTGAATGGGTGATTCAGGTTGTGATGCTTGGGGCTTACACAGAGTGTGCAAAGCTGTGTTGTAATCTGTTGAACTCACCAGGTCTGGCAAGTTGTTTTCTTACTTTAATAAGCAATAACTAAAATGATAAAATTCAGTTTTAGTAGGGCAGACTTCAGTGAACTCAGGGTAATTCCACAAGCAAGAATACTAGAAGGGAAAGGAGAAAGTGAAGGGTGGGCTCTCCTAAAACAAGGGCTCTTGCAAACTCAAGCTACCACTATTCCAACAAGAAGGAAACATGGTAGGGGATCTAAGAAGGCAATGTGGATTAACAGCGAACTCCATGATGAGCTAAGGAAGAAAAAGGAAATCTTCAAGAAATGGAAGGAAGAACATATCTCTAAAGCAAACTATCTGCAGGTTGCTAGGCACTGTAGGTCGTCTGTCAGAGAGGCCAAAGCTCAGGGTAAGCTGAGATTGCCTAAAGAGGCTCACTGCAACAAAAAAGCTTCTTCAGATACATGAGGAGCAGGCCTGTAGACATGATGGGCCAAAAGGGGGCAGTGCCCCATCAATAATTTGTCATGCCCCTCCAATCAGCACTAGGGCCTGGTGTGAAATGTCATAAGTCTTTCAAGAGGTGGTCAACTCCTCCTCACTGGCAGTCTTCAAGCAAAAGTTGGAAAATACTTGTAGGGATTCTAGTTAGGGCGGAAATTCCAGGCGAGTATTTCCAGATACCATGGAGACAATTGGTCAGCCCCTGCCCCACAGCCAATTTGCTGGCAGGGGCTGATGGGAATTGTAGTCCATGAACATCTGGAGTGCCATAGGTTCACCACCACGCTCTAGGCTGATCCTGCATTGAACAGGGGATTGAACAGGATAGCCCATATGCCCTTTATGATTCCATAAATCATTCCAACTTTATGATTCTATGATTTTATGATTGTATAACTGCTATAGCTTTATTAAATCACAGCCGTAAAATACATGCCTCAAGGAGATATTTATATAGAAATACATCCTATCAGATTCAGCAAGGCTTCTTTTTACAGCAAGCACAGTAGGACTGGAAGGGACATCTCTGCCATTCTGGTTATTTTTACACATTCATCATAATGTCTTTCAAGGTACTTTGAAATAATTTTAGTGATGGCAACTCGTTTCACGCAGGAAAATCCAGTTGCAAATGATTGCTAAAGTGCATTATCCAAGGCCGTTTCCGCACGGCCAAAAGCAGCGACGCGATGACGTCGCAAATTGCGACGCATCCCACAAAAAGCGTTCACACAGACAGGCGGAGCTGCGGGCGTCCGCAGCCCCGCAGAAATGTGACGGTTCGCACGGAAGCGCTGCGGAAGCGGCGTCAAGCCGACGCTGGCGCCTGGCGCGACTTGGCATGTAAGCCGTGCAGGCCCGACGCCATTTGTGACGCACAGCCCGTGGCATGCTGTTCGCACGAAAAGCAAGGCGCCGATGCGTCACATGGGGAAAAAAAGAGTGGTTTTTTGCCGCTTCTGCATACACCGCCTTCGGGCCGTTTACGCTGCCGCATGACGGGCGCCGACCGCGCGACTGCACGCTGGCGCCGCGTAACGCCTCGCTCTGACGCTATCTTTTTTTCCGCTGGCGACGACGCTTTCATGATTTTGCCCGTGCGGAAACGGCCCAACATGTGTTAAAGCAGCTTCTGACTTAACCTTAGTTGAGTCTTCATATCCAGACTGTATGATGTACACAGCATTGTACCAGAAAACTTTGTGAACAGATCAATTTTGTTTAAGTAATTTCACCTTCTGTAGGATCCAACAAAGACAAGCATTAGGGATGAAAGAAAGGTTTTTGTCTCAGTTTTCACTGTGCTTTCAAGTT
Source organism: Sphaerodactylus townsendi (assembly GCF_021028975.2). NCBI lineage: Eukaryota > Metazoa > Chordata > Lepidosauria > Squamata > Sphaerodactylidae > Sphaerodactylus > Sphaerodactylus townsendi. Next base: position 111,818,460 of record NC_059425.1, on the reverse strand, counting down.
GTGCTTTCAAGCACAGTCCTCCGATTATTCCACAAAGGAGAATACAAACCATTTATGGATATTAGAGACTTTGACTGCATTGTGTCCTTTATTTGTAAGCTTTTAAAAATAGCTAAACAGTTTGCCTGGGAAGAATAGAAAGAAGGTGTTCTGTTATAACAAGTCTTAACAGAACTAGTATTCCCTGATAAAATGTGGCATCTATTGCTGCAGAAGGTTCTAGCTGAAAAAGCTGAGTGTTTTTTTAGGGAGAATAAAGCAACCAGATGGTCTATAGCTTTAAGACTCCTCACATTTCTATTAGGTCTGGTAGTATTAAGTCACATAAAGTGGTTTATTAGGGGCCCCCTCAATTATTCAGCAGTACAGTAAACTGAGTAGTCAGTTCTTTAATGCAGATTATACTATTTCAGTGATGTTGAATTCACAACATTAGATTTTGCAGATTTTTAAAAATTGGGTTGATGGCTATTTAAGTTCCTAATATAAGTTCCTAATTTAAGTTGCTAAAACATGACTGTTAAAATACTTATATTTTAGGATTCAGCATCAATGCTCCTTGGTTATTAATTGGTCCTATGGTAACATTACTCAGATGGCTTCAAGATCTTACTCAATAGATAAATGAGAGGCAGAGATATGTGGTTATTCTTATTACCCTGATAAACGTGAATTCATTGCATGCAGTAATTAGATTCATATTTGCACATTCTCTCATGTAATTGGCAACAGATGCAATTGAGGATAGCTTTCTGAAGATGAATTATCTAAACGCAATGAGGAGAACAAAGCAAAACTAGTGCTGCAGTTTATAGAAGGAATGCTACCCATTTGTCTGGCATGCTTACCTTGCAACAGAGAAGAGGTTCTGATCTAAATTTTAAAGGAAGTTGAAGCATCTTGGGTTCTCACCAATTCTATTAACTATCAGGAGTTACTACTAGCTAATGTCAATATTAAAATGCTTGTGAAATGCTTTGAGCTTTTTTTTCATGTTAGAATTTTTCCAGGGTATTCCAAAACCCCAGAGAACAGGGTGAGAATTCAAAATAATCTGGACAGATTATAGAGCTGGGCCAAAAATAACAAAATGAATTTCAACAGAGATAAATGTAAGATGCTACACTTAGGCTGTTTCTGCACAGGCAGAAAACAGCGCCCTAGGGACGGTAAAAACACTGTCCCTGGGGTGCTGTTCACACAGCTGCCGCTGCTGCAGAGCAGCAGTGCCATGCTCACCCCCCCCAAACAGCATGAAAATGCTGCTTTCAAAACTCACTCAATGAACGAGTTTTTTTAAAAAGCAGTGTCTTCCACCTGGTGCCGAGCGAATGGCATCGGGTGGAAGGCGGCATTTTCCCCACGCTGCTTCCCCCCCATCTTACCTCATCTCAGCTGTCATCGCTGTAGATAGGCCAGGGAAACACCTCCTGGCCTTCATCCCTGGAGGCGTCGCCATGGCTATCGGGGCGTGTCCCATGGCCTCTCTACAGCGACGGCAGCAGAGAAGAGGTAAGGGGGGGAAAAGCAGTGTGCCGCACGCAAAGGTGGCCCTGTGGGCCACTGGGGCACCGAGGCTGTTTACAGAATGGCACGCAAACGGCCCGGGGGTGGCACCGACTGCAACTATGTCAATGCACCCACACTTGCTCACCCATGCAGAAACAGCCTTAGGCAGAAAAAAAATGAAATGCACAGATGTAGGATCGGTGATGCCTGGCTTGACAACAATACATGTGAAAGAAATCTGGGAGTCCTGGTAGACCACAAATTGAACATGTCAGCAGTGTGATGTTGCAGCCAAGAAAGCTAATGCAATAGAATATCCATTAGCTCTTGTATGAGTCCTGTAGTGTGTTAGAACAATAGCCGAATTGGTGGGGTTCCATTGTGCAACCAGGACCACTCACTCAAAAGTGTGTAAAAAGGCCTTGGTGCATAACTGGGCCCCATCTTGGCAAATTGCAGGTAGGGAAAGAGGCTGGGTGCAGTGGCAGAGCTCCTGGCCACATTTCAAAGCTGTTGCCATCATTGCTGCTGCAGCTCCTGTTGATTCACTTCCAGGCATTCCAATATCTCATGCTGTTGCTCCCCCATCTGATGTAACAGGTACTTGTCAAGCACAGCTTTAACTTCTGCAGTCCTGCCCAAGGTTAAGGCTCCTGTCTCCATGGGTTTGTTCCGTGGCATTTCCACCTCTGTAGCTGCTAGATCTGGGAGCACAGAAGAGAGGGTATGAGTACTTGTAGAGGGGAGGAGAGGGGACAGAGGTGTAGTTAGGAAAAATGGAGCCCCCCTTCCTCCCCATGGGCAGCCGGCCCCTCTCACCACGACCAAACAATTTACTAGCAACAAAGCCCATTGCTGGGAAGATGCAATGGGCCCTAGAAAAGAGTGGAAGAGGAAGTATATCCCCAGCAATAGGCTTTAGTGGGGCTGTAGCAGCCCCCACCCCACCCTTGCTCAAGGTGTGACACTTACCTGGGTTGGGACAGGTTGAAGAGTGTGGTTTGAGATAGGAAGGAAGGTGAGGATAGGTGGGTGGTGGAACCAAGTGGGGTGGGCTGAGGATGGCAAATTGAGGACAGGAGTGGAGGAGGTTGGAACAGAATGGCTTGGGGTGATGGGAGGGTTGAAAGGGCAGGCTTGGGGTGGCAGATTGGGAGAGGCTGGAATGGGAGGCTTTGCGGGGAGGTAAGAAAGGTGAGGATTCTGGTGGGGCGGGGTGGCAAGGGGAGGCATGGGGAAGGGTTGAAAAGTAAGACTTTGGGTGGTGGGAGGGTTGGAAGGTGAGTATGAAGGTGAGGAGGGTTGGCAGGTTAGTATTGAGGTGGGTGAGAGTGGCAGGGTGAGGGCTGGAGGTGGGAGGGTTGGCAAGGTGAGGCTTGGGGCAGGGAAGCGTTAGAAGGTAAGGTTTGGGGTAGGGAGGATTGGAAAGTGTGACTAGGGGTGGGAAGAGAATGGAAAGATTAGGATTGGGAGGGTGGAAAGTGGCTGGGGGGGTTGGTAGGTGAGTATGAGGGTTGGGAAGGTTGGGAGTTAGTATTGAGGTGGGGGAGGGAGGCAAAGTGAGGGTAGGGGTGGGTGATACCCAAAATGGTGGGACGCAACAACCCTCTTTGGTTGGGGAAATTAGCTGTAGAGCAAAAAGTCACTTAGTATGGCTTAAGGAGCGTTGGGTAACTTGATCAATATATATATTACCTGTGTATACTGGTTTCAGCTCAGTATAAGAAACCAGCAGAGAAAATAAATTTATTTTTCTAGGATTTTATTGGGAAAATAAGAAATGGAATAAAATAAATTCCCACTCACAATCACTCAGGTACCGGGGGTAAAAACACACACACACACAAGGTTTCCTAGGATATAATTTAGAGGTGAAAGACAGGTTTTGGATATATATGGAGAGAGAGAAGGGATGGGAAATCAAAGATTATATTTACCAGTCTTGTAGTGGATGTCCAGGAGACAGAGACCTAATGGACCAGCAGTAGGCTCTGAAATCATCAGTGCTGATGGAACAATATTTTTGAGCACCATGGTGGTGTGTGATAATATTGAACATCCAACTGGGGTCTAAGGCATGCTTTTATAGGGGAATACATGTCTTGGGGCAAAAGAAATCCTTGAACAAAGGATCTTTCCTGCTGATCCAGGTGAGGCAGTAGTCTTGAGTGTCAGACCATTGACCTGATGGCCTCCATGATCTTGATGGGTTTTTCCAGGTGTTGGACAAAACAAGTAATGCCCCCTAATGGGTGTTGCAACATAGATGGTCACAAGGAGGATGAGTCAGTGGAAATATTAAGAAATTTATCTATCTGTCTGTCTGTCTGTCGGTCTGTCTGTCTGTCTGTCTGTCTGTCTGTCGGTCGGTCGGTCGGTCGGTCGGTCGGTCTATTTATTTCTGTTCAGTGCATAGCATTCCAGGAGAAAGTCCATTCTCTCCCCTCCGTGCCACCACAGGTCTAGTTGGCTACATGGGGGGAGGTTAGAAAATGAGGCTTGGGTGGGAGGAGGGTGGGAAGCTGTAGGTTAGGGTGGGGGATGGCAGGGCCTGGACTTCCTCACAGGAGTGTGTGGGAGGCAGGGGAGGGCCCACAGAGCTTCTCCACAGACCCGGGCTTCTTTGCAGGGGTGGGGGGAGAGTGGCAGGGGAGGGCCCGCAGAGGTGCTCCACAAGCTGGGTTTCTTTGTGGGGGTGAGGGGGAGGCAAGGGTTTGTGGAGCTGCTCTACAGGTACAAGCTTTTTTGCGGGGGTGGGGGGTGGGTGAGTCTGAGAGGGCTTGATGGGGGTGGGGAGGAGGGGGCAATGGGGCTTTTAGAGCCCAGGAACAGTGGCAGCAAGGAGCACCACTGCCCCAGGGCAGGGATGTGACTGTGTGGGGTGATTTTATGCCCCCCATGTAACTGAACAGCAGGCGCCTGGGGTGTTTGTCCCCAGGCTGCCACATGGAAGCTCCATGTCCCCCCAAGCAAGGTACAGGACCTCAGGTGCAATAAACAGTGTTTTACTATCAAACATTGCTCTTGCTGTCATCTCCATGCAATGGTGTTATTTCACTCCCTGGACTAGCCTCTTGGTGCCCTCTCACTGTCCTGCATATGTTGTGTCAGCCTTACAACCCAATCCAGAGGTGGGGGGCTGAAAGGAGTTTTTACCTTCTCTGCCAGCATAAGGGACACCTATGGCAGAGAGAGCCAAGATAGTGGCAGGAAGGCACCACCCAGCTCCACACCACTCAAACTGGGAAGAGCCTATCACTCCAAGCTACACTGGCATCAGAGAGCATGCTGGCACAGCAGGGTGAAGAGTGAGGATGTTCTCAGAGGTGATGCTGACTTTAATTGACATCCCTAGGCTTTCGGCCTAGAAATGCCTCCCTCTCAGCCACATATAGTTATGCCACTGGAAAGCATGGCATAACCCTGTTTGGACTATGGGACTATTCAGGTGGCAGGAGGGTTTTTGAATTTCCCTCCTTCCTGTGCCGCCCAAAACCCCTTTGGAGGCAGTATGGTGCCATCTTCACCGCTCTGTCCCCAGCTGCTGCAGAGCCCCCCTCTGTCTGAATTGGGCTGTTAGTAAATACCTCCTAGCTTCTGCAAATGATCACCAATCCATCCCCAATTAGTTGCAATTGTCTGGGATACCAGGAGAGTGGCCCCTTGCTTCTTGCCGGCACTTCCCTTGCCAGTCCAAAAGCACGTCCTCCCTGCCCAGAGCTGCGGATTCATTCCACCAGCCTGCTGCATCTGATATGGTGGATCTCACCACAGATGCGGCTCATTGTTTAACCCTTGCAATGTCATAGCTACTGTGCCCTTGCCCCATCAGCAGATCCTGTAGATGTCTTTGCCTCCCTCACTGGGATGCCACTGCCAAGCGGCCTAGCACAGCTCACCATTTAAATATGTTAGCATATTTAATGATATGATACAGATCTATGAATTAATTATTTAAACAAACTAGTTAAACCAAATGCTATTGTCTCATGTCTTCATGGGTGGGTGTGTATCTGGGGCAAATGATTCATTTTTTAACTCTTTAAAATATAAAACTTGTTTTTTTCATAAACATGGGAATATTTTACCCATTGCCCCATTTTAAAGGAAAATCAAACTCTTTCAGTAAGTAATAAGGCTGAAAACAGCAAAGTCAGTACGATTGGTGGCTGAGTAATAAAATTGTCTTTAGGAAAGCCAGAATGAAGAGAACTCTGCTGAAAAGTGAAATCCTGCTGAGAAAGATCAGTGGGGTACTTAGGAAATTTACTTTTAAAATCTTTTTTTTTTGTTTTCCACTGAGAAAGATTTCTCAAATTATAGATAAGTACAGAGAAATGACTTGTTCACTAGTTACTTATATCTATGCAAGAGTCGTAATCTTGCAAACATTCATAAGCACAGAGACACATTAAGCTGACACCTGGAAGCATACAAGTGCCAACTTTTCAAGGCACTTAAGGTGTTGTCCTCCAGCCCACTTATTTCCTTTTCTAAGTTCAATTGAGTTGGCTCTAACGATTAGTTTATTCCACGCTGGATCCAATTATTCCCTTCCACTAAGTTTCAGAGAAACTCTTGCTTTTTCAGAGAAAGTATTAACACACACAAAAAAGTTATTGGATTCAACAAACTTATTCTAAACCAGGACTGGGCCTAGACCAGATAACTCCCTTTCAGATTGCACTGTCAGTCTTTTTAGGGTTTAATTTAAAAGGTTAATTTAATTTAACAGATTACCATGGACATGACTATATTGTCATTCAAGTGCTTTAAACTTTTGCAACATCTTTTGTGTGCTTGGCATGTTTCAGATATTTATTGCATAACCAGTTCTATTAGAGTATTGCATATAATTAAATTAGCTATATAGGGCATTTATTTATATTTAAAATATTTATATACCATAATTTCTCCCAGGCATCCCAGGACCTAAGCGGTAGTATTTAAATACTTTTGCATGCCATCAAATACAGTCATATATTAAATGCTAATACATGTCACTTACCAGTGGCATGTCAGTTCTAAATAATGTAATCTTATTTGGTACAGAGTGCTGCAGCACTGCAGTCCAAGCTCTGCTCATGACCTAAGTTTGATTCTGACAGAAGTCAGTTTCAGGTATCCAGTTCAAGGTTGACTCAGCCTTCCATCCTCGTAAGTTTGGTAAGATTATTACAGAGCTTGCTGTGACTAAAGTGTAGATGACTGGGAAGGGCAATGGCAAACCATCTCGTAAACATAGTCTGCCTAGTAAACGTTGTGATATGACATCATACCATGGGTCAGTAATGACTGCTATATGCACAGAAGACTGCCTTGACATTTGTATGAGTATACATTTCAAATATTTAGAGAAAATCTGTCAATATTTCCTGAGATGTTCTGAAAGTACAAAGTGAATATTTCCTATCAACATTTAACAAATGTGAATTTTTACAAGAATGTTTGGAAACAAATCATAGAATCATAGAGTTAGAAGAGACCACAAGGGCCATCAAGTCCAACCATGCAGGAATATACAATCAAAGCACTCCTGTCAGAAGACTATCTATCCTCTGCTTAACAACCTCCAGAGAAGGAGACTCTTCCACACTCTGAGGCAGTGTATTCCACTGTTGAACAGCCGTTACTGTCATGAAGTTTTTCTTAGGTGGAATCTTTTTTCCTGTACCCTGAATCGATTATTCCTTGTCCGAGTCTTTGGGGCAACAAAAAATAAGCTTGCTCCATTTTCAACATGACACCCCTTCCAATATTTAAATGTGGATATCATGTTACCCCTTAACTTTTTCTTCTCCAGACTAAACATACTTAGCTCCCTCAGCCTCTCATCATAGGGCATAGAATCCAGACCTTTTACCATTTTAGTTGCCCTCCTCTGGACCCAATCCAGCTTGTCAAGACATACAGTTCACCAGCCACAAGGAGGCTGGAACAGGAGGCTCCCAGGAAGGAGGGAACTTCCTGAGAGGAACAGAAGGGAAACAGAACAAGAGGGAGGTGGTTGATATGATACAAGGGCTCAAACTTGCAGGAGTGCTGTTTAACTACCTGATGGAAGTAAAGAGGCTCTAGAAACCAGAGTCATGTCTTATTTGACCCAAGAGGGCAACTGAGCTCCTACGAGGCCAAGGTGGCCTATCCTGCAGGGGTGGCCGGCAGAGAGGATGTTCACTCACCTCACAGGGTGTTTGTTGTGAGGGGAGAAGGGCAAGGAGATTGTAAGCCCCTTTGAGTCTCATACAGGAGAAAAAGGGGGGATATAAATCCAAACTCTTCTTCTTCTTCACATGAGGCAACATTTGTCGCCTCCATTGGTGATGCAACTGACCTTTTCTTTTGTCACCTGCATTGGTGTTGCAATTGACCCTGTATTAGAGCATGGTTGACTAATCTTTGAGGAACTCTGAATGTCTAAAGTGGTTTCTCCTCAAACTGCCACATACACTCACTCTCAGCATTTGGACTTGCACAATTACCACAAAACAATGTCATTATAAAGTAATAATCAACTAGGAACCACATTATAAGGAAAGGTTCAAAACTTTTTGATGGGAAAAAATGTTTGTACAAATCAATCCAAAGAGACACAAGAATCAGGATAGATTTGGATAGGTTTTCCCTTCCCCTTTGTTGGCTAGTCTGAAGGAATCCCATACAGGATAGTTTCAGCAGCTCATTGAACAAATGGACCAAATGTAGCATTTTTAGTGAGTGTTGACTGTGGCGATATTGGGCACTTTTAGGCAACCTACTTGCAGTTAAATTACCGTCACACAGTAGCTTTGAAACTCAATACACACTCGATAAAAATAATTAAGTCCTAAAGAAGAATTCATGAATATAGGTACTACTTCATTTGAATTCAGAAGAAAGATTCAAGAAGTATTTGCTGCTTTTGTATGAAGTCAGAGTGTGTGGTTGTGTACACAAACTGCAAAGGGACTTGTGATCTGGCTGTTCAAAAGTTCCATAAATTGTCACACAGCTATTATTTGACAATGGCATACAGGGTAGGCTATCGTGCTCTGTGGATTCTATCACTGTTTAGACCTGGAATGTTTTGAGACGTGTATTAATCATTACGTTTTGCACAGAGATCTGAAAGTTTGATATTCCCTTCTTCTATAACAAATTTCCCCAACTCTCTAGATCAGCTTTTATGTTCTTCATTCATGGGCTTTGAATTGAAATGGGATTTTTAAATGTGGGTATGGTAATTTGTCATATCTCCTTGTCTGTTTTATATAGAAAAAGTTGAGATTTATAACCTGTTTCAAATCATAGCTACCCTTTTTTATATAGTAATACCTTTCTGCTGTGGTGTATGTATATGTGTGCGGGTTTAAAAACATGACAGGTTAACATCCTAGAAACACTCAATCTCTCTTGGAAGGGGCTGTAAAAAGGCCTTTCAGAATACCCCACTGGCATATCTATCGTGATCTGCAATACTTGGAGGTCAATTTCAGTACCTACAGGTTATTTCAAACCATATGGCCATTAAACATTTGACTTCTAAAGAAACTGTCCAAAAATGTTTTAATTGCAGAACAGTCTTGCTGATCCATGTATTCTGAATGGATCCTTCTAATTATTTAGATGTTAATTTCACATAAAAGGTAATGGTATTTATAAAAGGTACAGTGATATAGACATCTGGAAAAGATTCTTTATTAGAAATCAGGTATGCAGAATTAGGAATTATTTATTACTTTAACCTTCCAATAGGATGACTTCCAATAACTTACAACAAACTGTACAATGAAATACAAGTTTGCATAGCAAATGAATAATAAATATTTTGAGTTTCCAAAAATAGGCTCATTAATATCCAAGTTATTAGTCCAAAGGCTCCTCAAATAATTCAGACTTCCAAGCCTTACTAAAGGACAGTAGAGATAGCACCTTCCCCACCCCTTCCTGGAGTCCTTCCCAAATGGGGAAGGTGATGGCTGAACAAGTTCTCAATCAAGTCTCTAAAGAAGAGGTAACTGGGTTAGATCCAGCAGAAGTATTCACAGAAGGCTTTGGTAGAACAGCTCGTTCCTTTCCATTCTCAAACAGCTGTTTGTCCAAGTACTTCTCCCTCAGGATTGGGGGAGCCTCATGAACAAAATGTGCCATGGGGAATTGTTGTGAAGAAGAAGTATCAAGTAAAACTACTGGGGAAATGCTGAAGGAACATAATTTTTCAAGATCTGGGAAAAATGGGCCACCTCCCCGATGCCACTCCGTACATACAATTTAATGAGCAGTAAAAGAAGAAAAAAACAACAGTCTGAAATGTCATACCTAGACCAAAGGAGTTTGAAGCCCAGAACTCCCTTCCAAAGTTCTGCCCCCAACCATTCATACGCAGTGCATGAGGCATACTTGTTTCAGCATCAGCACTATATCTCTCAAAGAAGGTAAATATAGCTTTTAAGTATTCTTTTCCATATTTTTTTTTAAATCTTCTAATTTAATTGTTTACAGCAAAAACGGTAAGAAATGATAATTCTTTTTCTTTGAAAAATGTTTCATGGTTTCTAATGATGAGTAAGATATATATACTATGAGATAAATATTTTGCCAGCATAGTAAAGTCTAATGGTTTAAAATCTGGTGGATTTCAGGGGAGTAATTGCCATTCTGTGGAGGGATTTCAGCTGGGCAACCCAATCCAGAGCCCCCAGCAGCAAGACATGCGGCCGCCTCTCAGCAGCAAGGGAAGGCAAAAAAAGAAGAAGCCTCCCCTCCACGAAAAGGTCCTTTATTGGGCAATTTGGACTTATGCCACTCAAAAGAGTGGTGTTAGCCTAGGCCTCTGGGGCCAGCATTCTGGCAGGCAAAGGACAAATGGAAGTTGATCCCTGACTATGCTTCCGGAATGCAATGTAGGCAATGGGAGTGCAGAAGTGCCAATGTAGCACTCTTTGGTGTGTCTGCCTGCTTGGGGGGGGGGGGGGGGATCACATCGGCTGCCTTCCAGCATATTTTCCCCTCTGCCGGGTAAGTGTCTTGGGTAGGACAAATCCACCAGCTCAGCCCCATGTAAATCCCCCCCCCCAAAGTAGGAGTTAATCTTTCAAATTTTGCTTCAGTTGGAAAAAGTGTTTATTATCTTACAGAAAATGCTTTGCTTGAAAAAAGTCTGTGCCTAAAATGGGCTCTAAGATTTGAGCAGCACACTTTAGAAAGGCTTAACTGGGTTACTTTCCAGCCCAGATTTCTGGTTCATTTTCCCTGATGTCTCCTACCAGTCAATGACATGAGGCTGAGTGGAAGAGATTCTCACCCACTCTAATTACTGGGGCAGCACAGCTGAATTTTGAGGCAAATGACAAACACTATCAATGCCTGTTGTTTGGGGTGGTAGATCCTGTTACACCTGGGTAAGGCAGATATTGTATTTCAAACTTTGCTCTAGGTAAAGATTACATACTGCTATACCTATATTTTATAATTTAATAAAATTATCCTTAGTATATTGAATATTTTGATACTGGTGACAGTTTCTCATTACCTCAGCGAAATATTGAAAGTACTTTTTTGCTTTAATTGGTACTGTATGATGTGCAAAAAATGTAATTTTTACATTCCTTTTGTCAGGCTATACATTCCTTCTACTAGAGTGTCTGATGATATGATATTCCTTCTGCTCTGTAATTGTTTTCATTTCCATTAAAATGGAGTGTCACAAATAATAGCAAGGGTGAAGGCATGCAATCTATAGTATGTCAGTAAAGCCTTGATATCTGTTAACCCCCTCCCCCCAAACTTGCAATTCTCTTGATGGAGCATGTAGGAAGGCTCTTCTCCATCTGCTGTTCTTGCACGTGAGATGCCAAATGTCTTTTCCGTTCCTTATAGGAAGAAATAGAAATGCAGCTACAGAGCTCATGACTTAAATGCTGCATTTAAGGGGAAAAGGTGAGTGGTTTTATAAATATCAGATCACTGCACAAGAATGATTGCCAACCATGTTCATTAACAATAACAGAGAACATTAAGTTTTATAGATTATATTGAGTAGAGAAGGTATAAAAAATCTGTTATTCATCATTTCCTAATAATTCAAAACCCTTTCTGGCTCATTCCGCACATGCAGAATAATGCACTTTCAAACTGCTTTCAGTGCTCTTTAAAGCTGCGCGGAATAGCAAAATCCACTTGTAAACAGTTGTGAAAGTGGTTTGAAAACACATTATTTTGCGTGTGCGGAAGGGGCCCTAGTCTTCTTTGTCTTTCAAAAATGCAGTGGTTTTGGTATGTTTCAGTCCAGTCGGAATGCTATTGCATCTTCCACCAATTCATTAAAAGACAAACCATTTCTTTGCTATGGGTAGATATTGAAGACCTCTTAAATATTTTAAAAAGTAGTTCCTGAGATATTCCCAAATGTTTATTCTTTCCTACTAACAGCCATTTTATAAAGAGGTATTACATTATTTGTGTGTATTTATGCTTATATTCAAAACATCTGCAAAACATTCAAGGCAATGTTACTTTACTTTGCATGCTGCTGCTCTTTTTATATGAAATGAAGGCATTCCCTCAGAGGCAGCCATAATGATTATACCATGTTTCATGTAGAATAACTGCAGAATGAAACTCAGCAAGAACAACCTTAAAGCATAAAGGGGGTTATAAGGCAGAAAAAGTTCAGAGACATCACTAATTAGGCTAAATTCCAAACACAAAAGTCATATAATACCGTATATTAGGACCAAATAAATGATCACAGAACAGTATATGACCTTTGAGGTTGGCAGAACTCTTCACCAGAATTCGTATTCACTGCAAAAAAGAAAGAGGGAGACAGGCCTATTTTTCACAGTCAAAATGCCCCATGGTAGATCTGGGAACCTGCCTGCCGTGCGCTTTTTGCCCTGTTGTTGACTCTGCACTGCTCCCTGGTTCTTCGTGGGATTCATGGTAGGGGCAGCATGTTATGCCCCAAATGTTTCTTCACGAATCCGGTGCTTCTCCATTTGCACTGCAAGCTCTTCCATAATGTCTTCCATGCATGTGTGGACAACTTCCGTTTCCCATGTTCTGATTGGCTGAATCTCCCCCATTCCCCCCCACTCACTTTCACTATTCTAGTTTTAAATGACTCTGAACACAAAACAGGTGCTAAGGATTGGTGCCCTCGCACCCCCGTCTAAAATCCTTGTGTGTGCGACAGAATCGCCGTTTCATGTACCCTCTCTGTCTAAAATCTAAATGGCATATGCGAGAAAGCCTCTGTCCTCCCGTTTGCAGGGACACTTTTCTGTCCAAGGTTTCTTCCTCCTTTATAAAAACCAAGATTTCTACTCCATTTTTTCCCATTGCAAGGGGGGGGGGGTGATTCTCAGCACCTATCCATTGGTAGGGCGGGCCAGAGTAGTGAGGTGGGAAAAATGGTCCCAGTTCTGCTACCGAGGAGTTTTGCACGGCGGTGGAAGCCACCAGAGCAACAAAGGGACATTTCAAAAGAACCTCAATCTTTGCAGTTCTGGAAATTTGTGGAGCAAAGCCAATGCCAGCGGGGTGGCACTGAGGCAAAAACATGGCAGACACACTGTAGCACTGGGTGCAGTGCAGAACTCCCGGTTGCATTGGGGAATTCCCAGGACAGAAAAAGCTTTTTCAGGTATGATGGGAAAGTTTGCAACTTGAAGATCTTAAAACTGCATATAGAGTGTGATAAAGAATTGATTAGATGATATGATGTTGTGTACAAAATAGGTTTCATAATGCAACAAAGGCTACTGGGACAAAGAATCAAAATAAATGGCCTTCACTGCAGAACAGAGAACTTTAGCAAAAATGTGATAGCAAAAATGTGTACTCTAAAGCCTTTCACTGAACCAATGAGAATATTTTCCATGTTGTTGTGATCAGAAGGCTTTAGAATAGTGTTCAGTTTTGGGGGTGCATAACACAATCCCATTGTTTGGGAATGCATAACCTAAAATAACACAAGTCCAAACTATGGGATCATGTTACTCTAGTGCGTATTATAACACACACACAGTTTTCAGTAAATTAGGCATACTTAAACCAGTTGATTCCAATAGGCTTAAGTGTTCCTAAAATGGTAGTTTCTGACACTTTATATTATGCTCACATGTGGTTTGGTGCTCACATATTTAAAAATTGCCTCAAACTGGGAGCTTATGAATCAAATTAGTGTGTAAGATTTGAGGACAGCAGAACTCTTCATCAGTTTTGGTATTCATAACAAAAAAGAAAGGGGGAGAAAACAACAGGAAAAGACTTTTAAAGGCATGATGGAAAAGTTTGTCTGCAATTTGAAAAGTCTTCCTTTATCCATCACCTTACATATAAAGGAAAAAGTTTTTTATATATATAAAGCTAACAGTGACTTTGTTAGTCATGCCCTAATGCCAAAACCGCTGGGTGGATTGCCCCTAATTTTTCACACAACGTTTCTCCCTGTTGCGGGCAGGTAATTGGACCTTCAAATTGCCAAAAGTCCATACCTGAGCCAGGTAAAACGTCTTTTTCCTGGTGTACCAGGCCATGAAGCTGGCTGTGTTTAACTGTCACCCTTAGAATGCTTGTGCAGCATGTCTGTGGCCTGAGGGGTTGGTATGCCCTTAGAATGTTTGTGCAGATGGCCAGAGATGAGCAGTGAAAACAGTAAATAGGGAATACTGGTAGGTAATACGAGTGGAAATGAAACACATACACACTTTGCCATGTGAGACGTCAGGTAGGGTTCCCCCCCCCACACACACGCAGGTAACTTTCACTCTCTGTGCCTCACCCACTGCTACCACACAACACACATACTCTCATACACATCCAGCTCATCCTCACACACCTCACTCTGCCCTCCCTCACATCCAACCACCACTTACCCACTTCCTCACCCATATTCATCACAGCTCTCTTTTACTAAAAGCGAGCTGGAGTTTGCCTTTTTCTTATAAGAAAATCTGTGGGGTGGGGGCGAACCAACACTACTGGCTCTGCTTCTTTTGCACATGGCCCTTTAAGAACCCAGGGAGCTGTCCTCGATCTGAACGTCTCACCACCCTGCCTCTGCGGCCTGACTGGGATAGCCTCCTTGCCCCAGTTCTGCCTTACCCAAGCCAGGACTGCGCGTGTCAACCAGCTTCATGGACAGCAGGATTCACACTCTGGACAGTTCCGTTGTGGAATGAAAAGGGTTACCTTATACTTAAAAAACAAGACACCACCATATAACAATGTGAATTGAAGAGGGAAAGAGGGATTCCATTTGACCCCCCCAAAAGGCTATGCTGCGGATCATTGGACCTGCATGAACATCTGTGTGGGTTGCGGACTGTGATGAGAAGGACAATTGCCGCAGCAATGCGTGGCCAGGTCCCATTAGAGTGTGTGTGTGTGTGTGTGTGTGTGTGTGTGTGTGTGTGTGTGTGTGTGTGTGTGTGTACACACACACACACAGAGACAGAGAAAGAGAGAGAGAGAGAGAGATGATAGATGATAGAGAGAGAGAGAGAGAGAGAGAGAGAGAGAGAGAGAGAGAGAGAGAGAGACAGACAGACAGACAGACAGACAGACAGACAGACAGACAGACAGACAGACAGACAGACAGACAGACAGATAGATAGATAGATAGATAGATAGATAGATAGATAGATAGATAGATAGATAGATAGATAGATAGATAGATTGATAGATAGATAGATAGATAGATATTATACACCTTTTTAGATAGCACTGGTTGTACTGGGTTCAGATTCCTCTCTTATATCCAGTTCTATATGTTGCAATTCAAGAAAAATATTAATCTTATCCAAAATGCTAAGGAACAATGTTACTGAAGCAGACCACTAAGGAACTAAAAAAGCTAGAAAGACAGACACGAGACTATGCAGACGCTGTGAAAGATAAAGCACACCTTGTTAATAGATCACAGTGGGAGGGTGCTCATGTCAGAATTTCCCTGGATTTCCAGCACAAGCTTAGCGGTGACTGCACTCAAAAGAATGGTGTCAAAGAGCAGTTGCAATGGGAATTTGGACAACTGTAATTCATTAACAAATATGAACAGGTTTCTCAGGGTTTCAGTTACCACAGTTCCATTAACCAGAGAGGAAGAGGAAGCAATATTGTCTGATTCCCTTCTTCATTGCAGCCCTGATCCATGTGACTTTTTGTCTCCAAGAGTCTCTCTTCTCCTCACAGTGCCTTTCATGGGGTCACAGGAGACTACTGGGGGAAGGAGAAGGGAGGAAAAGATTTGCTTCTGGTCATGGTACAGCAGTTGAAGACAACTCAGGATTATTATTTTAAATTTATTTTTGGAATTTTGAATTATAATGTTCTTACACTGTCTATGAGATACTCCACACACCTGTGGCACAACAAATTACTGTTTGTACAATGGTGTTTCTTGTGGAAAACATTTAAAGATTAGATGAAATGAAAATACCTTTAAATGGCAGGAAACACAGTTCTATAAACTCTGCCCCATCCAGGGGATTAGATTACACAATCCTCCAATCCAAAACACTGATGATCATAGGTCTTCCCAGCTCTTTCCTACACTCAGCAACCATTTCCAACTCAGACAATGTTTTTAATCCCACACTTACAGGACCCTTTGAAGTAATAGCTGCATTGCAGGAATCTGCAATGGGGTGTGGGAAGGAAGCAAAACCACTCCCTTCTGATTATTGCACAAGCAGAGCTCTACTGATGAGAAAATGGAGTAATGTCAACCCTTTCACTCTTTCCACTTCAGCCTGCAGACTGATATGGCTTTTCCTCCATGCAAGTCCTGCTACCAACTCTAGGAATAAATTTTCTCTGAGCTTTGCAAACAAAAGAGACATAAGGAAACAATTTCATTCCCTTCCCTTCTTCCAACCTGCATGGCTTTTACTCTACATAGGTCCTGCAACCATGGAAATAAAATTTCCTAGGATCAAAAATGGCTGCTAGATGGAAAATTGGGGATCTTTCTATGTCCATCCCAAGATTGCTAGACATGAGTACAGGAACATTTAAAGTACAAAGTTTTGACAACATTTGACATAACCATGTTATCAAATGGTTCAGCTTCTTAAATTTATTCTTCTAAATCAGCTTCCTCAATGAAAAGTTCTATGTTCCATTTTCTTACATGGAACACATATTTACAGTGTAATATATACATCACCATGATTTTGCAGTTATAGGAACAAGTCTAGGTGAATCCTCAGACAAATGTTTGCCATTCTGCCCAAACCAGTGACAATGGTGCTTTCTTTCATTCAACCATGATCCCAAATTGTGTCTTAATCCTGGTTTGGGGTAGAGTTGCCAATCCCCAGGTGGAGGCTGAGATGGATTCTATGACATGACACCCTACCAAGGTCCCCTCCTAAACCCCACTCTCCCACCCTCCCAGGCTCCATCCTCAAATTGCCAGGTATTTCCAAACCTGGAGTTGGCAACCCTAGTTTGGAGGAACACTGACTGTATTTGTGGTTCAGATATATAATGGCAAAATATAAGTTCCCACAAATCTGGGAGGTGAGGTTATTGATCTTATCCCAGTCTTGGCTTCTCATTTTCTGGCTGGTGTGGATATGCAGGAAGCACAGCTCCTTATCTGCAGCCTCAAGTTCTTTGTGGGTGTATGGATTCTCCCCTGTAAGAGAGCGTGTTGTAGTTGATCATAGATATAGTTAGCCTGCGGGGATTCAAAGGTTCTTTTAGTTATGAGGAAAGCCAGAATGGTTCTGGTGGCCCTGAAGCATAGAAGGAATATTAAGGAACAGAACAGGTGTGCTTTATTGTTCTGGAGTGTTTCTATTTTCCAGGTCTGTCAGAACATTTGCTTCCTGTAGAGGTATTCAGTATACTATTGAAAGGTTTCATGGCTGGAAACAACTGTTGTGGGTTTTCCAGGCTGTGTGGCCCTTACCTCATTCAGCCTCTCGAAGGGCAAACTAGTAGCTGTAAACACCATGGCTGCCACTGCTCCACACACCGCTCGTGCACACCACACCAACAACAACCTTCAGCACTTCCTTACTCTCATGTAACAGCTGGCTCTGGGCCCATAACCTGACACAGAGTAGACTTATACCAGTGAAAAGCTGCGTTACCGAGGCAGGCTAAGTGCAGCTGCAACAGGCTAGGCACAGCAGACAAAAGCACCACACCACGAAGTAGTTTTATTTCCAAGAACACTTTATCTTAGGTGCAGTTATTTACAGTGTAGACAAATATCAGTAAACAATTGGACAGCATGCTCCACAGCAACTCCAAAACTCCCTAGACACAGTACAAGTGAACAGGCTCTGCATTTATACAACTGTTAGCCTATCACGGTGAAGTTCAGTGATCTGGATTGTACTGGTTCTGTACAGTTACATCTGGCTTTTGACAGGTGCTTCTTTTGACAGAAGCTGTCAACTAGATCACTTTGATCTGTCTGCTCACAAGATGCATACAAATTTTCTATATTCCCTGACATTTTTCATTATGTAGCCATGAATATCAAGAGAGAAACCTAGGAGTAAGAACACTAACAGCCCAATCCAGGGGGTGGGGGAGGAACCAGTGGCTGGGGATGGCACCACGACATGGTTTAACATACTGTGTTAGGAGGCAATATCAGGGGAAGGCCTTGACCTCTATGCTCTGTTTGTCAACTCACAAAGGTAACTGGTTAGCCTCTGAGAGAAACAGGATGCTGGACCAGAAGGACAGCTGGTCTGATCCAAATGGGTACCCATTTTCTTAAGTTATTAAACTGAGTAGAAACATGGGTGAATTCCTCGGAAGATAATGCGGTCATTCTCTTGTAATGTTACCTGGGACACTATCACTGAACTCTAAGGCTGTTTCTGCATGGGCATAAAACAGCGCCCTAAGGATGGTAAAACATGTCCCTGGGGCACTGTTCACACAGCTGACACTACTGCATTGCAGCAGCGCTGTGCTCGCCCTACTCAAGCGACGCAAAAACCCCACTTTTGAACCTCACTTGGGGAGTGAGGTTTTTCAAAAGCAGTGTCTTTCACCTGCTGCCGTGCGAACTTTCTCTGTGCTGGCCCCAAACACCTCCTTACCTCCTCCTGGCTTCCGTCGCTCTGTGGAGGCCAGGGGACATGCCTCCTGGCCTCCGGTCCTGCAGTCGTCGCTCTGGCCATGGGGGCATGTCCCCTGGCCTCCACAGAGCGACGGAAGCCAGGAGGAGGTAAGGAGATGTTTGGAGGGCTGCGCAGCCGTGTGGAGCCTGCTCCATCAGCTGTGCAGCCAGTGGGGCCCTGGGGCTTGCACTGGGGCTTGCTCTGGCCATGGAGAAACGGCTTAAGTGTTCAACTTAAAGTCTAAATAGTCTTCACCTACTATACAGTAGTCACAGTATGTTCTAAAGATTTTCCATTTTTATCAAGGCTTGTAATAATTTGTCTCCTTGCATTAATAGCTCCTGAGCTCTTGGATTTAGAAGTCCCCTAATACTGTTTGAAAAAAAGAGTTTTAAGTACTTCACCAGCTACTTTTTTCTAGGTCTGACGGATGCATTCTGGTGCTGTGTTGTCCTCCTATCTTCCAGTTCAGCTCCTTCTCAGAAAGATTTCCCTGCCTCTTCAGATTTTTGTTCTTACCCAGAGACACTCTGTTATATAATATAATAACTTTATTGTCATTGTGCGCACACATTGTGCCTTGTGCCCACACAACGAAAATACAAAACAACGAAAATACAAAACATCCCCCGATGAACATCTCTTCAATCTGCACACTTCAACTTACAGCCATCCCTACACAGCCATCTCTATACAGCCACCACCACGTCAACACATCACCATGGGGTTAAACACAGCCACAGCTCTAGGATAGAAGCTGTCTCTGAGCCTAGTTGTCCTGGTTTTCATGATCCTGTATCGTCTGCCAGATGGTAATAGTTCAAAATAAGAATATGCAGGGTGAGACGGGTCCTTCAGAATAAAGAATGTTCTGTATCGTTCACAGGGCTGAGCTAAAATATTTTGTTTTCAAGGAGTATTTCTGTTTCATATGTAGTTGCATGGGGGGAGGGGCGTGCTGTAGTTTCAGTTTTGCATTCATAGCAGTGATACCCAGCACAGTCCCAAAGTGCTGCTGAACAACTGTCTAGATTAATAAAGTTCTCTTTGCAGACATTGGTGACACATTTTTAGTGTTTTCAAATATAGTGTGACTGAAACAAAATAAAAATGAGCAAGACAAAAATAGGATAAGAATTAAAATGCCATGCCTTTGTTGTTTCATTTCCTTTACTACAGAGTGTAATCAATACTTTACAACAGGGTTAATATGCTCTCTTCAAGCATGCTATTATTCTTTCAAAAGAGCACAATAACTTTATTAGTTATGCTGTCTGCATCCCTTCCAATGTGACAAGATTGTGTGGGTGTTCTGATCATGAGCAATTTTTGGTGCCCTCTGTTGGATTATTTCCATGCACGTTAACAATACCAGCTAACACTACAAAGCTGCAGGAAATTTTAATGCTGGAAGTTCTAATTTTAATTAGTATAATTATCACAAACAAAAAGAAACCCACACAGAGATTTACTGTTTCTGCTTAGCAGCAACTTACTATTAAGATGCCATGTTCTTCCTATTCCAATGAGTTTTGTGTAATGTTCTCCTCCCCCATCTAAAGACGATGATGTTGGAGTACATAAAAGTATTTATAAACCTTTCTTGGGCATCTCTGTTGTAGAACTCTTGCAGACAAGTTCATTGCTCATTGTTGTATCACACTTATATTATTTTGGAAATAAAGTGGGATTTCAAGGGCATTCTTTAGGGTTTATTTGTCTATGAGATTCAGATATATAGCAATTCTACGGACGTTTTGAAAGACATTTAGCATGAGGGTAATCTAAGCATAGAGATTTGTGCAGTGAAATTGAAGCAAACGATCTCAACTATTATTTTCTGAGGTACGTTCTGTCTCCTCTCATGAGGACACTAAGCCTATGTTGCACAAGTGGATAAAGAACTGGAGGCTCTTGTAAGTCAGGAATGGAGGCATCGGAGACAATGTTCAGTGTCAGCAAGAAGAAAATAAAGGACATACTGAAGTTAGGAACTGAGAAGTTGGAAAGTCAGAGAAAATGGAAGAGGAAAGAAGATCCTAATGGTGCCATCAAAGGGGGACAGAGTATGAAGAAGGAGCTGCAAGAGTCACATAAAATAAAGCAAAAGTGCTGATTCAAAAGGAAAGGGAGCATCTTGGAGGAATCTACACCTTTTTATTCAGGGCATTCCAACTATTTTAAGTTTTGGCTGATTGTTGGTGAGAAGGGCGAGGCATCCTTCTAGTCCAGGGGTCTGCAACCTGCGGCTCTCCAGATGTTCATGGACTACAATTCCCATCAGCCCTTGCCAGCAGGGCCAATTGGCAAATTGGCCATGCTGGCAGGGGCTGATGGAAATTGAAGTCCATGAACATCTGGAGAGCTGCAGGTTGCAGACCACTGTTCTAGTCTCACCTCACTTTTGAAATTGCTGAGGGCTAATTAACATTGCTGATAACCACTTGTCCATGGTTTTTTCCCCAAACCAGCCCAGTAATTTGCCTGTGGCAAAGCATCTGCACCATTGTATCATAATTCCAACAAGATACATAAAATATGCCCTGACCTGGATAGTCCAGGCTAGCCTGATCTCATCAGTTCTCAGCTGCTAAACAGGGTTGGCTCCAGTTAGGATTTGGATGGGTTACCATCAAGGAATACCAAGGTTGCTATGGCTCCTGCCTTGAATGGAGTAGACTTATCTTATCTTGCATGATGTTTCTAGGCTAGCCCTGCTGCTACAAATCCAGGATATTTTTGAGGTGTGCAGGGTAGAGTTTTGGGTGCCGATCCATTTCTCCAGTGCCACTGTAGGAATCCCCCAGTCCCCATGGCCTTTACTTCGAAATTTTAATTATTTATTTATTTATTACTTACACTTTTATACCGCCCCATCCCCAAAGGGCTCTGGAGGTTTGCTGGAGGTTTGCTGTTATAATGGCACTTGTAGGTGATGCTGTAGGACAGAATTCCCCAACATGGTGCCCATGGACAACATCAACTCTTCCCTTGGCACTCACCATGTATTCCAGAAAGTGGGGAGGGTCATTGATTTTTTTACTGGTTTCCCTCATTCAAAGGAAAGGGTTTTTTACTGGAAGATGAGGCGAGGCTTTCGTTTGTAAGCAGCCAGGTTGTCGTTTCTTAGGGTGTGATTCGACCCCCCCCCCCCTTTCAGTGCTTTCTTCTTTCTAGGTATGAAGATGCACCCATTTAGGGTTTGGCTCCATCTCCTGGGACAGCCACTTCAGGGTGGCATTCACTACGATTTCTCAAAACTCCAAGTGTACCTGCAGCCTCAAAAAGGTTAACGACCCCTGTACTAGTAAGCTCCACAGGATCTACAGATATAGACTACTTTAGTGGCGGGAGAAAAAACAAGGGAATAGCATCAATTGTGATGATCTAGGAATGTTTCTCAATTATTCTGGTTTTTGGCTGTTGTGGCTTTTCTGGACTGTGTGGCCATGGTCTGGTAGTTTTTGCTCCTAACTTTTCTCCTTCATCTATGGCTGACATCTTCAGAAGCAAGTCACAGTGAGATGTGTTTCTCTCTATGGTATGTTTTTTACCATAGAGGTTGAGGAAAATTCCTAGAGCATAACCACTGATGTTCTCCCCCCACCCACTCCCGCCACTAAAATTAGCAAGTGTGATAGCCTGAGCATAGGGGTGGGAGGTTGGCCACTGCCACCAAGCAAATAAAACTTGATGTTTGGATAATTTGGGGTGACTGACTCTTGATGTGGGCTTCTGTTGTGTGTTGGGTATTGTGTTGATTGGCTTAGTTAACAAATTCTACAATCCAGATATTTATATTTATATTATTTTCCTCAATAAACTTTGTTTTTGATTTCTCTGTTTCTTTCCTCATTATTTCTTCTAAGCTTGTAAAGGCACTTCATTGCTTTGTGAATTAAACTTTTATGCTGTTGTATGTGCCACTTTACAAACTGCACAAACTGTGGGCATTGCATAAGCCAGATGCAGAACCTAAGTCAGCAGGTCATTTAGCATCACAGTGTGAAGAGTTGGAAAGTAGGTTTTCTTCCTTGTTTTTCAGCTATTTAGTGTGAATCTTGGCTTGGATTCTAACTGTTCTAATTTCTATTCAGCCATGAATCTCAGTGGGTGGACTTTGGACCACTCATACATATTTACTTTAACCTAACTCACTTAATTCACCTTGTTACTAGGGTGTAAGAATAATCCAGCACATTTGGCTTCCAGAAAAGTAGTAATGTAACTTTGTATATAAATTAGAAACTGTGGACTAAAAGATTTCACCATTTTTTCTTGGAGTGAAATACCATCTGTCTTTCAACTGAGAGAAGATAAAATTGGTTTTGAAATATCTGTTTCTTATTTGATCCACAGCATAGCAAAAATAAAAATTCTGATGCACCTTAAAGCAGTCACTGTGCATTTATTCCCAGTGCCTATATTGCACACTTGTTTTAATGCTGTATTAACATTAATCTAGCCACAAAACACTGGAAGCAACATTGGATCAGTGCATAACCTTACTCTCACACAATTCATGACGAGGATAATGGCTAGTGCTCTCCTGCTCTAATCAGAAATAGGAAGAGGGAGGCAATTCTACCCCTTTCATCCTCTTCTTGATCAGAATGAATGGGTGAAAAGAGCCTCCTGCCCCCTCCCCATATTTGAAACCTTCAGGAACAGCCGAAATAATAAGAAATTGTGAATTTATAATGTTTATAACTTCTTGTTGGAGGACCTTTGGAAGTTAAACAAGCCTTACATCACATATTCTGTTTCTCAAGCAGAAAGAAGTATCAGCATCCAATAGCAAGGTCACACTGCATACTTAGATGCTAAGACATATATAGGTTGCAGGAAAACCTTACCATGGGTTCCCATTGACATTTATTCTTTATATCTTTATAGGATGAAAAGTATATTTCCCTGACTTTCACTAGGTTGTATGTAAGCTGTGTTTGGTCTGAGATGTGTGTGGACCCTTGGGAATAGAAGTTCCATCTATATGGAAATCTTGCGCTTATGAATGTTTTCCATCACTTTCTAACGTTACTTTCCTGGCCCTCCCAAAATAAGTCTGCCTGTTTTCTGGGGGGTTTTTTTGGTGTGTGTGTGTGTGTGTGTGTGTGTGTGTGTGTGTGTGTGTGTGTGCAAAGTTAACACAGCTTTCCTATTCAAGTACTGGTGAACCCCATGGTGAAGAAAGTAAGAAAGAATGTTTATCCTCATTTTCTTGATCACAGGGTGCTTCCCTCTGTTGTTCTACTGCCAAGAGGTTTCTCGGTATTCTCATATTTATCTGAGAGGGAATAATAATGAGTGATAGAGCTCATGCTTTGCAAAGAAAGGTCCAAATTTAACCCCCTCCATTTCCAGTGAAAGGATCTGAGAAAGCAGATGCTGAACAACTGTTCTTTGCCTAGAAAATCACTGCCAGTCAGAGCAGACAATGCTGAAGATATGTGGATCCAAAATGAGACGTAGTAGAAGATATTTGCTTTTTATCCTGCATTTCTCTGCCAGCCTCTTTCTATTTGGACAGAGGTTATGTGTTGAGAGTAACCATCTTGCTTGTACATTTGCTATGCTGAACGGCTTTCTCAAAATCAGGTTTTCTTTCTCTCTTGTTTTTCACAGAAACAGGTGTCTGCAGTTAGACATAGGCTATACTGCCCACCAAGGTCAGATTCCTCCTTATGGGCATGAAATCATCTTTAATTGTTTTCAGCTGGATACAATTGGGCAGCTAAAGCCCCAATTGAAAGTTTTAGAAGGGAAGGGTACGCCTTCTAGAGTGTACACACCCACCCACTTGATATATGATTGGTTAATGGATAATCATTTGGTGTGGCCAGCCTATGCCATAAATTAATCAAAGTTAGCAATCATCTTTCCTTTGTATTTGCCTATACTTTGCCTCTACTTTACTTGAAGAACTTTGCTCATTTACTGAGGACTTAATGCTCCTTATGATTATACACTGTGGCTCATTCCGCACACGCAGAATAATGCACTTTCAAGCTGCTTTCAGGGCTCTTTGAAGCTGTGCGGAATGGCAAAAACAGTTGTGAAAGCAGCTTGAAAGTGCATTATTTTGCATGTGCGGAATGAGCCTGTGTGTTTTTTAAACCTTCCTTTTACAACCTTTCTTTTGATAAAAAATTAAGTTTGTCTTTTGGAGTACTAGTTCAGAGCCCAGGCTCAGCATTGCTACCACCCAACCACCGTGACAGATTAATAGGACGAATTTCTCTTCTTACATGAAGGTAAAGTATATGAGACATTGGTTTGTATTCTTTCTTGGATGCTAATTAAAGGTGAATAAAGAGGAATGAATAAAAAGATGAGATGCCGAGTTCTAGTTTTTCCCCATTTTATCCTCGTATATGGCTCCATTCTTCCCAACCCTGCCATCTACTACTGAGCGTGCAGAACAGGGGATGGGGCCAGCCCTGCTTTTTCTAAATCTGGCACAAACACTATTCCCTCAAATCAAACAGACCTGGATTTTAAAGAGGAGGCAAAAGCATAAGAATACTGCTGGATCTGCTCAAAACTCCATCTGGGCCCTCCATCCTGCTTCTCCCAGAGAAATAAGAAAGCTGGGTGAGAATACAACAGCTTTTCCTCTCTATTGCCCTTTCTTGCACCTGTAGTAACTGACGTGCAGGATCTGTGAACCTAGGGATTCATGTAACAGCCGTGAATTGGTCTAGTCTCCTTGTGGAAATTTAATCAAGTAGATATTGTTATATATTGTGTCAGTAGATATAATGCTTCTTATGCTTTGTTTAAAGAAGCACATCCTATTATGTATCTTCAATCTTCTGTTCATCAGCTTCACTGAGTGATCTTGAGTATTATGGGATGAAGAGTCTTCAAGCCTTACATAAGCTTATTATGCACTTTACCCCCACCTACAGGAACTAATCAGAGAGGAAAACACAATGCTTTTTGCTTTCCCTCATTCCAAAATTATCATCTACTGGTGATTATCAAAAATATAGCACTTAACCTTCCAAGCCATATGAATATCATTCAGGAGAAGAAAGGACACTGCCTCCTCTAAGGTTCTTGATGGTGAGGATAGTGATGATACCCCAGTATCAGGGTTGGAAAGCAGGGTTTGGCTTCTCCACACCAAATGCAGAACTGTAATTTTATTCAGAAATATACATTGCTACCATTCTTTCACATGGGAAAATTAAATACAAATCCTACTACAGTGTGAGAACTGGACTTCTTTTTCTCACACATCTTTGGAACTCTGGCGAGGGCATGTAAATAACCCACCACTCCAAGATATATAAGTTCATTTGCTGTTTCTGGTGAAGTTGGTCCCTTTATCTCCATGACCCAGCTGCTACAATTCCAGATAATATGAGAGTAAGAAGGATCGTTTGATTACCTGTCTGACCTTGTCAGACTACCAGACTAGCCAAAATATATGGAATGTTTATCCTATTGGTCAGTCTTTAAAGTAGTTCAATTAAAATATATAAATTGGCCAACATTTTTGAGTTTCCTGATTTTTGTGGTCCTTGCTTACCATATTCCAGAAATGAATCCATCTATCTGCAAACCACAGAGGAACATATGCTGCTTCAACCTTCACCTTTCTCTTGTCTCACTCTTGCTCCTGGGGGATTGGTTGATGCCAAGAGGTTTCCTTGGGAACAAAAGTTATAAAAGCACTATTTTAATTGAGATTGCTGTGGAAGAGAACAGATAAAAAGGGGATCTCCTCTCAAAGGTATTTTGCCCGAGGCATTTTCTACAGTCAAAGAAGAGGTGACTAACAATTTGCTTTTAATTAAGCTGAGTTAATTAGAGGAAACAGGGAGGTTAGAACCCTCTGTGAACCAATTTAGTGAAAAGATTTAGCACTAGTCTAAAGTTCTGTTGAACAAAAGGCAAAAGATCACAATTCTTTTTTGGCAAAATGTGTTAAAAGTACTACAGAATTCTTTTTTTAATCTTTGGAAACAGGCCACATGAACATTTTGGACAACTGTTTTAACTTTATTGGCAAAAGATATGATTGTGGCATTTTGCTGATCCAGAATCCTTTGCAATGTTGCTGAGGATGTTTGGACTGGGCAGCCCCATCCAAGTGGCCAGGTGGATGGGCGCGGCACTACACCCATGCCACCCTGCTTCTCCCATAGGGGCTTCCCAGCAGCAGGGGGGCGGGCTTGCAAAGCAAAAAAGCTTCCTCACTGCTGAGAAGCCTCCATTGGGCTTCATAGAATTTTGGCATCTTTCTAGGTACTGTAAGTCTAAAGTCACAGCTGCTAGTTTAAGATGGTGAATGGCCAGGAGGAAGCCGAATACGGTTAGCTCCTCTTCAGGCCCAACCTCACCCCACCCCGACTACATCAGTGGCAGGGGTGTTGGGACACATCCAAGGTGTCCCAGCACCGAGGAGGGCTGCAGTGGCTACAGCTGGTGGAATTGCCTCTCCACTGGAGCAAGTACTCTGGGGAGGGCATATCCACCAGGGTGGCTGTTCAGTACTCCCATGGGTGGATTCAAGCCCCCCCCCCTTTGGATGGGGTCATAACCCTCCCAGATTGTATGGTAGTTCTAGTCACAAAATACAATAGACACACATACAATCTGTCTATGGTGACTTGAGTTTGTGTTCAGTTATACTCATAGTTCAATCAACTCCTGTAGAGCTGAATGTGGCATTTGCCTACATCACCAGGAGCTGTGCATTCATTTTTACTGCATCATGCGATAACAGATTACATAAACCCTGGATTAATTCTGCTATGTATAACTGAATGTGACATGCGACTTACTCAAAATACATGCTGAAAATATTGAAGTATACACTATTCACCAGTGCAGTGTGTGTTCAGTGTAACTTGTGAATGTGGCTACAGCATATGAAAAAGTTCTAATCACAGGAAGAGCATGTCTTCAGACATGTTTTAAGTGGAGAGTGTTCATGTGTTATTTGGAAGAGAATACGACATCTTGGGTTGATAACTACAGGTTGGCAAAGGTCCTGAGTAAAATCTCAACTGTGAATTCTTGAGGTGACCTGATTCGTGAGTCACTCTTCTTGGCAAGAGCAGAATACTGCCAAACTACCTTTCAAAATTGTTGTAAGGATTATTGCGACAGTATTCATAGAATAGCTTGCAGTATAGGTATATGCATAGTTAGTCATTGGAATGGATGACTTAGAAAATGCCTTATATAAATATTAATTTTTTTATTATTAAATCCTTACATATGAATCAGAATTTTTAGATAACTTTAGAGAAGTTTTAGAGATAAACTGTTGGAAAGAATGCATCACATAAGCTCCACATTTATCTGGCTGTCTACCTATTTGTTGGCTTCTGGATGTGCATACATACTAGTGAAGGAGAACATACACACACACACACCCTTTAACTCCATGAGGGAAAAGCAGCTGGGAGTGGAGAACTGGCAGATGGGGAAAGGGTTAATTACCTTTCTCCAAACCAGCACCTTCTCTGCTCCAAATCACTTCCATCTGAAAGTGCTTTTTCCTAGGAAAGCAGCTGTCAAACTTTTGTTACACGCTTATGCGTGTAATATGTAGTTACATCCTTAGGCAGCCAAGCAAATAGGAGAACTTTTACTGATGAAAAAAAAAATCAATGCTGTTATTTAGTGTACAAAAGAGTTATTTGAGAGTATCATCATCAAGTGAATTAGATTGGATCTGCTGTCCTTTATGTATTTGCAGAAGCCAGAAAGAAACACTTTAGTAAATTATGGGATGCAAGGAAGGTAGTCTGAAAACTTCGTTGCAGCACTTTGGTTTTGTGCAGTCCAATATCACTTGTGAAAATGATTAGCCTGGAAGATTTTAGTGGGAAATGGTTGGAGACAACATTCTTTTTGCTTTCTGGAAATTAATATCAAGGGCTCCTACAGTATGAAGCTGAGACAGGAAATTGTTATGTCCTTTTGCTGAAAATGTATCATGTAATTCCTTACATCCATCATGTACAATGCCTAGTGTTTTGAAAATTTGTTTTCTGTAACTCTGATAAAGGTAAGATCTATAGGACTTTTGTTGCAATGAGGTGAGTCATTTAAACTACAATGTTTCTCACACATTTTCTCTGGATAGGGTCTCTCTTGTATTGCTGATAGAGCAAAACACACTAAACTCATCAGAAGCTTGTCTGCAGTTCTTCCAAGATAAGCATCATATTAAGGACTTTGGCAGTCCCCAATCATTTTTAAACAGGTTTTAAATCTCATTGTAGAAAAAAGAAGCTTGTAAAATTAAAGGCAATGCCTGCTGGTGGCCAATGTATGGTTTACCGGTGTTATAGTCTACGTGCTGAAAATTGTAAGAAGCAGGACTGTATGGTTCTGTCACGTCAATGTAAACTCGCCACCAGGAAACTCAGCTTGGAGGCTTCTCTTTGTAGCTTTTGGCTACAGTGGGACATGCTTCACTCCAATGTACCTAGAAATCACCTGCGTTCCTCTTGGGTGGATTGGGACATGCCTAGCATTAATTGTATCACATACTATTATTGCTTGCAACTGGTAAATAGTCTATTTTCAACTGGTTCTGGTGGGTTTTCCGGGCTGTGTGGCCGTGGTCTGGTGGATCTTGTTCCTAATGTTTCGCCTGCATCTGTGGCTCTTCAGAGGTGTATCCCAGAGAGAAGTATATTACACGCTGTGTCCGGTGAGAAGGGAATGTTTAGTGGGGTATATATTGTCCTTGTCCCAGGGTAGGGAACCAATCAGTAAGTGTTGGGATGGAACTTGCTATGCAAAGGTGTGGTTGACTGCATTGTATTGCAGATGGGGGGGGGGGGGTTCAGTCAACATTTTTTTCACATTTGCATTCCTTGCATTCACTGCAGCAGCAACAGTCATAGTGCATGCAAACCCTTTCTCTGGGTAGACTTTATTGTCCATGAACCCAGCATGCTTTTGGCCTTTGATTCTGGTGTTTTTAATTACTGGTAGCCAAGTTTTGTTAATTCTCAGAGTCTCTTCCTTCTTGTTGAAGTTTTCTTGTTTGTGGATTTCAATGGTCTCCCTATGTAGTCTGACATAGTAACCTTCCAAGTTGTCCAGAATTTCAGTGTTTTCAAATAAAATATTATGTCCAGTTTTGTTTAGAGCATGTTCTGCTATTGCAGATTTTTCAGGATGGTTAAACCAACAGTGTCTTTCGACAGTGTGAGATACTTCTCACTTCTGCAGGAGTCTATTGCATACCCTGCAGCTGTGGAAAGGTCTACACTGGAACTACAAAATGCAGCATTCAAACTCATATTAAGGAGCATGAAAGACACCCAGACGAAGGGTTTGCATTCACTAAGACTGTTGCTGCTGCAGGGAATGCAAATGTGAATCACTCCCTGGACTGAAAAGACTTACTGATTGGTTCCCCACCCTGGGACATCAACAATATATACTCCACTAAACATTTCGTTCTCACTGGACACAGTGTGTAACAGACTTCTCTCTTTTATACACCTCTGAAGATGCCAGCCACAGATGCAGGTGAAACAACAAGATCTACCAGACCATGGCCACACAGCCCGGAAAACCCACAACCAGTTGAATCCGGCTGTAAAAGCCTTCGACAGTCTATCTTCACTTGCTCAAAACAATCCATTCATATCTTGACTAGGCAGTACATGATACAGTCATAGCCATTAGTTAAGTCTGGGATTGTAATGAATTGTTTGCAACTATGGTGAAACAAAAGTATCTGTATACATTCCAATTTACATGATAATTTTCTAATTTGTGGTTACATGCATGGCCAAGTGAGACCGTGGGTGCCCATGCACAGGAAATCTGATAATAAGTGTCTCAGTGTTCTCTCAGTGCACAGACATACCACTGAGACTGCAATGAAGAGATAACATTTCATTTGTTATGACACTGCTGAAGGACAGATGGAATGAGATGAACACTAAGGTGCCCAACATGCAGAGATTTAACTGTTGAAATAAGTGTTCTGAATTGCTTCAAAACATTGTAATGAACAAGTGTTACACTGGGAATACTAGAATTATGTGATACTGGTAACCAAGCCCCACGATTCTGTTCTGGGTAACATGTCTGTATGGACTTAGTGAACTGCCCTATGTAGACCAACCAGATCTACTTTCAAATATATGTTCCACGAAAACCTAAAAATGATCCACCAGGGTTCAGTAAACCTGTTGTTATTGCTGGTACCTGCCTTAATGTTTGTCAAGTGCATGGCAAATCATATTACATCACAAGTGGATAAAAAAGTTGTGCAGGAATGGCCCCACACAAAGGATGTGAATTTGGTTACAATTGGGCCAAAAATGTTTTAGGCATGTTATGTTTGGCTCTTTCAAATATTTCCAGGATTTTTTGGGAACTGAAAAAAAATGGTCTCCAAAAATTCCAGAAATAGCCAGTAATTATTGTGAAGATCGGGAGTCAGTGTTTGTAGGCTCCCAGGGACGGTCACCACCTTTCTTCCCTTTGTTTTTGTGTCTCAGGGGAATTCAAAGGGCTTTAAGAACAAGCCAGCTGGATCAGACCAAAGTCCATCTAGTCCAGCTCTCTGCTACTCGCAGTGGCCCACCAGGTGCCTTTGGGAGCTCACAAGCAGGATGTGAACGCAATGGCCTTCTGTGGCTGTTGCTCCCGATCACCTGGGCTGTTAAGGCATTTGCAATCTTTCAAGATGCTACTTTCAAGATGCTACTGTCAGTTTCAGGTTTCTCTGTCAATTTCAAGGAGCCTTTTCTCTTTTGAAAGAATTGTTTTGTGTTCCCTTCACATTTTTTGAAGTGTTGCTCTCTGCTCCCAGTGCTCAGTTCTTGGATTTGTTCTTCTCTGGATGCAACTTAATCCTGTTTGTCTTCCAGTGCCAGAGTGGCACTGGGTTTTGCCGGGCATTCTGTACTTTGCCATTTGTTCTGGTGGGCCCACCTTCAGTTTCCACAACAGAGATTCTCTAGTTTGATTTCAGTTCTTTTTGGCACACTGGCTGCTGGGGGTACTGTGCTCTACTATGGTTCTGTTGGACTTCTTCTGTTGGTTTTTCCATGGGAGGCATGTTTGACCAGTGATTGTTCCTTGCAGATGTGTCTTTTGTATTGAAGCAGCTAGGAAGATGGGTTTATTTTATTTTATTTTCTTCCATTGGAAATAATGGAGGATAGAAGGGGACATTTCTGTTCAGGGGTTGTTGAATAGGATCCCTTGGTCCAAGCTATTTGAAATGTGATGAATATTTAAAGGACTGGCATTAGCAGCTCTGCTGCAGTTTTGGCACCCATACCTTCAAACACCCTTCCTCCCTGCCACATGGAAATTTCCCCATAGGAAATAAAGGACCCCCCAAAACAGAATTCTTAGAGGAAAAGGGAACATGAACTTGAATATTATATTATTGCTGAGATTCAGGAAAATTGGGAATATCATTTGGAGACTTCATTTAAAAAAACACTATTTTTTCATACTCTTAGTCTCAGTGCTTCAGTTAGAGTACTCATGGAGTTATATTCAGGATGATCTGTTTATAGACACTAGACATGCTTTTATTATTGATTACAATAATTACAAAAATTGGGTGTTTCATAAATATTGTAATTAATATGAACATTAAACAGTATGCATCTAAGTATGCATGTAAGGGAAAAAATAATGATTTTCTTTCCACCTTTCTTTCATCATTGCAGTCTTGCCTTTATTTGATTTGACTGGTTTCACTTTGAAAAGGCAACAAGGGATTTTCTTAAGGGCATACGCTGGGTTCCTTAAAGGGAAGCGGGGGTGGGAGAGAGAGGCTTTGGGCTTTTTTTGAGTGACTGCAAGATGTTTCCACACATATGTGGATATTCTAATCCTGAAATATCTAGAGTAAGACTTTTCCTTCTGTTCTCCTCCCAATGCCTACCTGGAATGCCAAATTTCATCTGGTGTTTGCTCTCTCCTGTTTGTCTGCTGCTCTCCAAATTCTCACATAGGGTTTAATGTTAAGCACAGGTGTTTTATTGCCTCAAAAGATGTGTCCAACTTGAGTGGAAAATGAAAGAGATAACATATCAGCAGCAGGAATGGAAAACCATGAGGGAACAGGACAAAGAGAGATGTGTGCGTCTTCCATTGAAAACAATGGAAAATAAAAACAAAATAGAATTATGAAAACAATACAAAAAAATCAAAGAAACAACAACAAAACAAAACCATACACCACAACCCAATAACAAAAACTCCCTTTTGTGTTCATTAATAATAAAAATGGAAGAAATGAAACTGATGCCATTGAACAAGTCTAATGCATATATAAGCGGGCAAGACAAAGGAAGTTGGCAAACTTTTTCTTTTGAATGTGCCATGTTAAAGTTCACTGCTACTCATAAGGAACCTGGGATTTCTTTGCTTTACACATAGTTCCAATGAAACAGAGAAAAGGGGATTCATCTCAATCCCTGAGCAAGCCTTTTGATATGAAATATTTCTTGCTTTGAGGTTCCAACAATTCTAATGAAAAACTGCAGCATATGACATCTGCAGAGAAAATGGTCTCAAACCTATAACCCAAAGCAAGGCAAGGCAGTAATGGAATAGGGTATTTTGCTCCAAAGCCTACAATGCAGATCTTCATCTGCAGAAATGTTATCCATCTGCAAGAGTCAATTTAATTTTAAAGAAGTCATCTTCTGTTGTCTAAATTTTTTTTGACAAGAGTGGGTGGTGGAGTTATGCAGAGATGTTTGAAAATGAACTCTACAATAGGGAAAGAAAACCCCTCTTCTGGCTTAATTACATGAAATATCAAAGCAATATCTGTGGTCATAATAAACATTGACCCTTTAAATGAATGTGACTTGCAAATACATTAATGCCTATTTTAAATAATTATATCCACTGAAATAATCCAGTAATACCAGCAGCAAGCAACTGTAAAAATCATATGTATTAGCTGGTGTTCTTTAGACTGAAGCAAGCTGTTCCTCATTACACTGCAGAAATTGTTCATCCTTCAGAGCGGGCCGGCGGGGGGGGGGGGGGCGGGCGCTAAAAAGAACTCAGGGAAAAAGAGGTTTTGCTGACATTATTGAAAAAATGGATTCTTCCCGGGTTAGATCCACACCCAGCATCTTCTTTAGATCATGATTATCAGGCAAAGGGAGTATGGGAAGAGACCTTCATGAAACAAAACATATCCTCTTATAGGATACAGGAAGCAGGATGGTTCTGTACTTACGAGTTAAATAGTAGGGTGTGTGCTAAGAAAATGCTATTATAACTTCATATCCAGGGTTAAGGGAGGGGAGATAATGGAAGGAACATAATTAAGGGAAGGAACATAATTCCTTATGTTCATGTAGGACATTGTCAGTTCAGGATTCAAATTTGTGTGGCTTGTTTAGGTCGGGTCCATTACTTTCAATGGGTTATGCAATGGACGATCTGGGGCAGAAGTTTTAAAAATAAATTGACACCAAATTGGCACAGAACAGAACACACTATTCCCTCTAATCCAGGGGAACCTGCGGCTCTCCAGATGTTCAGGAACTACAATTCCCATCAGCCCCTACCAGCATGGCCAATTGGCCATGCTGGTAGGGGCTGATGGGAATTGTAGTTCCTGAACATCTGGAGAGCCGCAGGTTCCCTACCCCTGCTCTAATCCAAAGACCCACCTCTAAAGATGCCTCTAAAGGAGTGCTGAGTTCCAAGCAAGTTGAAAATATGTGTATGTCATTTTTTTTTCTGAATTATCTGACAAGCACTGATCATGCTCTTTGCTATCCAGGAGGTATCAAACGTTAAGCAGTTGATTGTTGGGCTGGGAAGAACAGATGAGGAAATCTGCCTCCTTCAGCTCTGTGTAATATCCTAGAAATGAAGCTTACAGCCGGAAAAAGACACATTATAAGGCACACCTCTTCAAGTCTAATTCCCCACATTACCAGTATAGGGCGTTTTAAGGGCTCTAGCCTTTGGCCACTTTGAAAGTTAATAGTTCCATGTGGAAGACATAGATTAAGACTAGACAAAAAATATTTTTCCTTCCTTGTTATTCACTATTTTTTCTTCCTCATACCCCAAGAATTCTTTAACCTATAGAAAGGGGAGGGCTTTAACCACTTATAAGATCTTGGAAATGGGAATGAAATTAACACATATGAATGTGTGGCCAATGACAGTTTCCTACCAACCTCTTTATACATCATGCAATGTATTTAACCATTCAAATTTTCTGTACATGTCAGTTTCCTAATCAGTATTTAGCAGTAGAGGGCAACTACAGAGGTGAAGTTAATGAACGAGTGCCTATCAAAGCATCAAAACCAAGTGAAGGCAGATCTTTCTGCATACTTGGGAAATGCATCAACCCCAAGGCATGTAGGAAAAAAAGTCAACTCCAGCCAGCCCTCTTCATTCTGAATTTGCACTGTCTGCTTATGCCTAGATTCTGAGAACTTATGGGGTTTGTTCCTAGTTGGAGGTATTTTGTCCCTTGGTCTCCAAAGTCATTTATGTAGTCACATTCTAAAACAGTTTTAAGGTCAAGTCTAGCATGACTAATAAATGGTATTGAATAGCTACATTTCTTGTGTCTACACAAACTGATCTCTTGTTGTCCAGCATAGTTTCAAATGAACTGTAAGTAAGTTTATTTGTTTTTATTTTATTCCATTCGCAGCTTGCAGCTTGCTATCCCTTTTCTCCCTTTCTTTATATGAGCTGCAATTTCCTTTCTTGCTCTATAGGTGGAGCTCACTCCCAACCACTTGCTGGATAGATTTCAGGGCAAGCCCTAACATGGATAACTATTTTGCTGAGTATCCACAATAGAAAGCTTGGCTTGATAGTCTTATTCTTTCAAACGAATGAGTTTTCCAACTCCGCCCCTCCCTCCAAGCCCCAGGTATTGCAAATTCATAAGTGCAAGGCAGATTAAAGGATACTACAGGATTTCTACAGGGTTTTATTAGATTATAAGGAGCCTACGGAATAATTTTAATGCCCTTGTGATAGCTCTTGCTTCCATTATCATTACTGGCCCTGAAAAAGAACAGGAGGAATTATTTTTCTTATTCCACCATATATTTTATTTAGGCCTATTTACAAGGATGATTTGGAGATGAGACTAAACATAGCCTTTTAGGAGGAACGAAGTGTAAAAATGTATAACCACTCCCACAACAGATTGTCAGACAAACAGTGGTGGTGGGAGGGAACAAATGAGGTAGCTTTGATTTGTGACTTCCCAGAACTGCTAATTATTCGCTGAGAAAATAGGATGCTGGCCTAGATTAATAATTTTATCCCACAGAACTATCCTTTTTTCTGTGTTATGTGAAAAATATCCTTCCACATTCTAGGGTATGATGTCACATTTGTAGCTTCACAAGACTTTTAGGATCATGTAGACTTTTAGCACATGCTGCCTATTGAGTAAACATTACCTCCGATGATGATACTCAAGAGACAACAAGAGATTTTATAAAATATCTGCCTACTACCCTTTCTTTACATTATGTGGACTGCACACAAGCATAAGAACATAAGAACATAAGAACATAAGAACATAAGAACAAGCCAGCTGGATCAGACCAAAGTCCATCTAGTCCAGCTCTCTGCTACTCGCAGTGGCCCACCAGGTGCCTTTGGGAGCTCACATGTAGGATGTGAACGCAATGGCCTTCTGCGGCTGTTGCTCCCGATCACCTGGTCTGTTAAGGCATTTGCAATCTCAGATCAAAGAGGATCAAGATTGGTAGCCATAAATCGACTTCTCCTCCATAAATCTGTCCAAGCCCCTTTTAAAGCTATCCAGGTTAGTGGTCATCACCACCTCCTGTGGCAGCATATTCCAAACACCAATCACACGTTGCGTGAAGAAGTGTTTCCTTTTATTAGCCCTAATTCTTCCCCCCAGCATTTTCAATGGAAGCCTCTGGTTCTAGTATTGTGAGAAAGAGAGAAAAATTTCTCTCTGTCAACATTTTCTACCCCATGCATAATTTTGTAGACTTCAATCATATCCCCCCTCAGCCGCCTCCTCTCCAAACTAAAGAGTCCCAAACACTGCAGCCTCTCCTCATAAGGAAGGTGCTCCAGTCCCTCAATCATCCTTGTTGCCCTTCTCTGCACTTTTTCTATCTCCTCAATATCCTTTTTGAGATGCGGCGACCAGAACTGGACACAGTACTCCAAGTGCGGTCGCACCACTGCTTTATATAAGGGCATGACAATCTTTGCAGATTTATTATCAATTCCTTTTCTAATGATCCCCAGCATAGAGTTTGCCTTTTTCACAGCTGCCATGCATTGAGTTGACATTCCCATGGAACTATCAACTAAGACGCCCAAATCCCTTTCCTGGTCTGTGACTGATAGCACTGACCCCTGTAGCGTGTATGTGAAGTTTGGATTTTTTGCCCCTATGTGCATCACTTTACATTTTGCTACATTGAACTGCATTTGCCATTTCTGAGCCCACTCACATCTTTTCTCTCTAGGGCTGCAGGAACAGAAGTGACAAGTGGCTAAAAATGTGGTCAGGTTGGGTTCTCAACAAACTTGTAGCTCAGGTTTGTTGCACTTTTGTACTTTGCAGGAAAAAGGATAGTTTATATTTCTGGGAGTTACTTAATTCCTCCTCCCACTCCCCTGTAATAGCAACAAATGGCAGCTTCGCAGTCAAAAACAGTGGCTTGTTAAAAAATTACAGGATTTCGGTGCAAAGCAACTCTGCTGCTTTCCTAAAGTAACTCCCCTGCCATATAGCGTGCCCTGTAGGGAAAAAAAAATACACAGTTAACTCTATGTTCTCTCTGAAAAGAACCAAATAGCAACTTTGATGTTGGCTGAGGTGGAGTCAATAGCACATTGCCCTTCATTCAGAGCAAGTGTGCATGAGTGTACATGAAGGAGGAGGAGGAGGACAGTTGGAAGGGAAAGGGTGCTCTAGTAGCTTTAAGAAAAAGGATAAGACAGTGATTACAGCAATGCTGGGGAAGGGGCAGAGAGCTACTTGAACAGTGACTGCACATTTAAAGGAGTTGTAGTACCTTATCCCATTCATAGCCCGCTAGAGCAGTTAGAGAGTTCATTTATCAACAGCATGGTGTAGTGGTTAAGTGTGGTAGACTCTAATCTAGAGAACTGGGTTTGTTTCCCCACTCCTCTACATGCACCTTGCTGGGTAACCTTAGCTAGTCACAGTTATCCCTCCCTGAGCTATACACAATGATTGGGTAGATGTTTCCTCTTGTTTGATACTCAGTTAACAAACTTGATAAAAAAAATTGAGCTGGGTTCTACAAATTATGCAACATCCAATAGGGTCAAAATACATTCATGATACAGCCGACATATGAACTGAGTTAGTACTTCCATGCATGTATAGGCTATATTCTGCATGTATTTTTATGCACAACCCAGTTCACCAGCCAGTGTGCTTCACCTTTTTCTCAAGATCCCAAGGGCTTATATGCACTTTTATGCAGTTTCTGTTTGCAGGGGAAGTCTCCTGCTGCAAAACATCCCATGATGCACCGATTCAATCTGTCATTTTGCCTGCCTGCAGCTTGCCACCTGAGGAGGGGAGGAAGTGGTCCAAGGATACAGAAAGAGACACAGAAAACACCATTGTGTGTGTAAAATTTGGCCACAGCCGTTTTATTGGTGTGCCGACAAAAGAAAGCAGAGGTACAGCATAGGGGATGGATTCAGCACTGGGCAGCACATCTGCTGTCCTGCAGTGACCACTGGGAAGCATGTCTACTGTCCCCCAATAATAACTTTGCTGTAGCCTGATGCATGGGGGAAAACTCCAGCACCCCCGGAGCAGCAACATAGTGGAAGCCATCTGGGCACTGGCCTCTGGATGAACTCCCCATGCCAAGCCACCAGCAGCCCCCACTTGGGCATGTGGTTTACAGGCTCGCTCCATTCCCCAGGCCTCTTATGCAGGCCCCCACCAAATGGAGAGGGCCAGCACACAGGCTTTTCCTCCCCCGAATGGATCAATCCCCATGCACAATCCACCAAAGAGCAAGGCCACCTCGCTCCTGCCAAAACTTCCTAAGCCAACAACCAATCATACAAAGAAGATCTGATGCTGTGCAGCCAAAGGTCGATACCCCATTCTGACAGATGGATTTCGATACAGTGCTGGAAGGCTAAACTAAATGTCTAGGTGGGCAACACACCTGCGCCTCAGAGATTGTGCAAGGTGTGTCACTGTCTTATTGGTCCTGCATCTGGCCAGGTCCACTTTCTCTGGGGCAATGCCTTACACCATACTTGATACTCTAATAGGTGTGACCCGAAAATAGTAGTCTCTAGCAACCAGCGCGTCATGAATTCCAAGTCCAACACCATGCGGCGAGCCAACAACATGCTGTTTTCTGCGGGCAGATCATTCTCTCCCAGCTGGATGATCAAGGCATAAGGTAGTTCATCCCTTGCAACTGTTCCATACAGTATTGGCAGCAAGGCTTTCCAGCGCATCCCTCTCTGTTCCATTCCAAACATGGTCGTGTGGCTGGCGAGGCCTCTCCCCCAACCAGAAGATGAAGCATACTTGGAAGCCCAATGGACAATGCTGTGGCCGACAATCCAGATAGTCTTGCAATGGCCTGAAAGGACTAAAAGACAAGAAACATTAGTTCTCAAGTCAGGGTTGAACATATCCCTCATATGCCAGGGAGCACCAGTGACCAATGGTGTGGATCTGCTTCTCAGGAAAACCCAGGTGTGCTGCAGTGGTACCTTACAGAAGGAGTGCCTGCCTGCAGCTTGCCACCTGAGGAGGGGAGTGATGCTGGCATGATAAACATGTTCCATCAGAATGTATCAGGAAGGGCCTTTGGGTCGGTGGCCAGACAGAAAGGTCGTGGGCTGTGTCTCTGACTGGATGGGGAAGTCCTGAGGGGGAAGCCCCAGGGACCACTGTGGTCCCACATGCATGCACACCTCAAAGTCACCCACACAAAGGTCTAGCAGCATGAGGTTCCTGCTGCTATGGTCATCCCGAGATGCAGGCACCAATTTGCTGCAGAGAAAAGCCTCGAAGGCCAAGAAAAGGCTGTCTGGAACAACTTTAATTCAAACAGATACTCGACAGCTGACTGGACAGGCACACCAGCATGACTAGGGTAATGGGCCTGCGGCTATCATGGTGACATGGTGTTAAGCAGCTCCACCTTTCAATAGCTCTCCTAGCAAGGAAAGAGCGACATGGGTCGGCTATGCCCAATGCCTTGTAGTAAAAGGAAAAGGCAGCTAGGTGCATGTGCAACATCTTGGAGGCCTGGCCCTGACCCTGAAGGTGTGCCAGGTAGTGAAGGACCACCCTCTCTGTGAAGGGGATGAAAACATCAGAGGGGACTGAGAAGGCCCGGAAGGCAGACACAGGCCGTTGGTATGCTTGCTGCGTTGTGGGGGTCAAGGACCTCAGAACTCCCTGGATGATCGGGTGCTGCCAAGGCTCCACAGGTCCAGCAGAAACACGTTGTGGTGAGGTCTTGCGTCGGGGGCACGGGCTCGGAACCACTTTTCCTGGAAGCGAGGCAAGGTGTCCGCAATGCCATTATCACTGCCTGGAATATACTTAGCTGAGAAAGAGATGTTATGAACCAAGCATATAACAACAAAGTGCCACACTTATCACATGACCCACTCAGAGCGGGACTTTTGGTGATTAATAATCCTGGCAACTGCCTGGTTGTCACACCAAAAGAGAATGTGCTTGCCCTTAAATAGGTCACACCACAAATAAATTGCAACCAGGATGGGGAAAAACTCCAGGAAAGTGAGGTCCCTCAGTAAACTAGAGCCCTCCCAACTGATGGGCCATTGTTGTGTGCACCACCACCCCTTAAAAAACATGCTGAAACCCAGACTGCAGGAGGCGTCAGAGTGTACCTGGAAGGCTTGAGCGGTATTTGCCAGGGTTGAGCAGTGTTTGCCAAAGTGAGGCACCATGGTAATAGTTAAGGAATTCCAACCACACTGCCAAATCCAACTTCAAACCATTGCCCAATCTCATAAAATGGTCTGGGGAGGAGATCCCTGAGGTGGTCCTGAACAATTGTGCACAGAATGTACACCCAGGTGCCACGAACCTGGCAGCAGATTTAAGGTGCCCGAGAACCACTTTCAACTCCCAAAGAGTGCATTTTTTTTTGCCCAAGAGGTCTTGGAGGAGCGAGCGTAGGGTATCCAACTTATCCCTTGGCAGGCAAGAAGTGCCCTGAATGGTATCTAACAAAACACTGAGGTAAACCAATTGAGTGGTGGGGCCCACAGTCTTTTCCCCTGCCAGTGGCACTCCCAGTTCTTTGGCAAGGGTCTGAAAGGCAGCCACCCTGGTATGGCAGGTGCCAGACCCTGCTGGGCCCACAAAAAAGAAATCATCCAGGTAGTGTGTGACATGGGGGCTGGCCGTGTGCCCTTTTACCACCCATTCGAGGAAGGAACTGAATGCCTCCAAGGCAGTGCAGGCAACTGAGCAGCCCATGGGCATAGCTTTATCCACATATCATAGATCCTGGAACTTAATAGGCAAAAATCATCCAGATGGACAGGAAAAGGCAGAAGGCTGACTGAATGTCACACTTTGCCAGGAGGGCCCCGGGATTGCAGGAACAAATGATGGACAGGGTGTGGTCTAGGGATGCATAGCGCACAGAGCAGAAGTCAGGGTAAGTGGCATCATTAACAAAGGAACCCTTGGTGTAGGATAAACAATGAATGAGGCGGTACTCCCCAGGAGCTTTCTTGGAGACCACCCCCAGTGGGAAGACCATCAGATTTGCGAGGGGGGGGGGAGGTTTCAGGAAAAGGACCAGCGACCAGGCCAGCCCTGCATTCTTTCTCAATTTTGCAGGCAACTGCATGGGGCAGGTCCCAGGCAGATTTTAAGTTGTTGCAATCTGTGGCCACCCAGGCCCCTTCATAAGGGATCCGAAAACCCTCTGTAAAGCCCTTTAGCAAGTATTTTGCAGCTGCTCTGTTGGGAGTGCAATGGACCATGTCAATTTCGTGGGTCTATTGCATTATCAATAGAACTGCAGCACAATTTTTTTTAAAAAAAA
Organism: Sphaerodactylus townsendi; assembly: GCF_021028975.2. Classification (NCBI taxonomy): domain Eukaryota; kingdom Metazoa; phylum Chordata; class Lepidosauria; order Squamata; family Sphaerodactylidae; genus Sphaerodactylus; species Sphaerodactylus townsendi. The sequence goes on along the minus strand of NC_059425.1, from coordinate 111,776,807 downwards.
ACAGACCCTTTGATCTTGGCTGGAAGAACTGTTGTGTGGGTGCGGAAGATGGGGTAGAGCTGGAAAATCTGAAGGAAGCATAACACGGAGGAAGCCACTGAGAGCACTGTGACTTCTAAAGAGGCTAAAATGAGTGCATAATCGAGAATCCAATCTGAAGGGAATGTGCACTTAATGTGAAGCAGACCACAAGTACGCTTTTTCTATCGGAGCCCACCCACCTCTAACAGAGGCTTGATAAACTGAAGTCACTCCTTGCCCTTTATTGATATATTTGTTTGCACGCACAGAAAAGCTGGGGGTGTTTCTTCCCTGACTTCAACGTGGAAGGATCCAGTAAAAAGGAAGCACTCATCAGAATTTCAAATCAAGTGTGTTTATGTTGATTGGTAAAGGCATCTGGCTTTCCCCTCATGGGTAACTTGGAAATTTCAAACCAGTGTAGGAAAACATAATGTTCTTGGATTGACAATTTAGCCTTAAGGGCCTGATTATCCCATCTAGGGAATGGTGCATAGCAGCAAGGAAATATGTAAATCTAGCACTTTCCAATCAAATAGATGGTAGAGGTTTGTACAAGGCAAGCTGCCCCTGTGCATGAGCTATGTAATTATGCTTCTCTCATCCGCTTGTCAAAGCAGTCAGACAAATGTGGATGAGGAATATAGCTGTGAAAAAGATGCATGCCTTGTTTAATAGAGAAAAAATGTGGATGAGGACTATAGCTGAGAAATAGATGCGTGCCTCTTTTCTTTAGCCGTCCAAAATGTCATGATTACAACTGAGGGTTGAATTTAGGGAAGGACATCATAATTTTATCACTGTGGACTCTGTATCTTTCTTAGCCATTATATGTCCAGGGTACAGGGCTGAAAGTGTCTGGCAAGAGTTGTCCCTTGGACAAGAGTTCCTCAGCAACCCCCACTAATTTTGTTGGGGTGTAAAGGTGAGAATCCCACACGGTTGTGATTGTACTGTTTGTGAGTCCATGTAAGACTGAGCTGAATTTTCATGTATGCTTTTGGCAAGGCAGACATTTTCACAGGCAAATTATGTGGAGAACTGAAGGATGGGCTACCTGGCTTGAGGGAACGCATGGCTCCAACTGACTTGACCTAAATGAAAGATGGCAGAAGAAGGACTGCACTAGATATATGAGAACTCTAATTCAATTATCTTTTTCACTGAAGACACTGTCCGTTCTCTGCCAAAGCAGCTCCCATGCTAACAGGAACTGATTGCAAACTATACATTCCCATCTGGCTTCTCAATGGGCAGCATTTGCCCATTACTAACCATTGCCAGCCTCCTGTGGCTTGTTACCAAGCAACTGTATCCAGACGTGACTGCTATCAAGTTGCTTTCTGGTTCCAAGAACTATGCAGACAGCCCTTTTACTACCCAATCAGAGTGACTCGTTAGTTACTCTATGCTGACAGAAGCAGTATCCCTTTGCCTCACCTATGCTGTCTATTCTAGGTGCTGTGTAAAGTTACTACCACAGATGGTGATGAACGAGTGGTGCAGCTGTCTGAGTGCAGCTTACTATTCCTCAGGCAGCTGTAATGGGGATTTGGTATGTGGAATGTTCCTTACATATGCTGAGCATATGCTTTCAATCCTTCTGCAGATTTCTTAGCCATTATATGCACAGGGTACAGGGCTGAAAGTGTCTGGCAAATCCCCTTGGACAAGAGTTCTTCAGCAACCCTCCACTAATTTTGTTGTATGTTACAGTTACTGTAATACACAAGTAACTTTATCTGCTAGGCAGTATCTATGTATAGCAGCTTGCTAACACCAAATTTCACGTGTATGTTGATGTATTTCCTTGTCTGATGGAACTCGAACTGAGTATTTTGTACAAATTAATGTTTCTTTTTATGCTCCTTTCCAGTTCTTACTTTGGAATGCACTGGGATACCTTCTACATAAGTATTTTCTATGGCTCAGGGAATGTATACATATAAATAGTGAGGTAGTTATTGGTCCCATCATGGGTGTTTTTAGATCTCTCCCAATGAAGCAGCCTGATTCCCACTAAGTTCAGAAATATTTATGACCTTTGATCCTGAAACCATCACTATGTGCATAACTATCACACAGTTTTATTTATTGGTTTGGAATCTTAATCCTACATCTCATAAAACAAATGCCACAGATCTGACGAACACAACCTAAATCCTTTGGAAAACCAGATTATGAAGTCATAATTTAATCACATATTTTAAAGTGTGGTAATTACATTATTTCACACAACACCCAGAAATGTTGCCCACATGTGCATGCAACAAAACATTAGCTTGGATCTAATGCAGTTGTTCCATAGGTGGAAGGATTTCAAAGGCATAGAGTGACATACTCAACCCTTCCCATGTGCTATTATGTTTCATGAAGGCATTTTGAGGTACAGGAAGAGGAAAAAGTTGCATTCTGTGAGTGGAAATTCTTTTGCCTGAGAAACTTCAACCACTCTACATGAACATGTGAAGCCTCATACTGAATTGCATCGCAGGTATATCCAGGTAACTATTGTCTACTCAGACTGGAAGCAAGTCTTCAGGGTCTCAGGCAGAGGTCTTCTGTATCTCCTAATATCTGATTCTTGTAACTAAAGCACAGAGATGCATTCTCTGTAACTGTCAGGTCTTGGACTGAAGTCAATAATTAGGCTCTGGATACTTGATCAGAAGTCTTTATTGAATACAGCTGATACCTGGCTTTGACAAAGCCATTTCTGGTGGGCTATAGGAAAATGGTTACATTTATCCCTGCCGTTTTCCCACCAGAATCCCCCCTCCCTTGGTTCTCATGGAATGTGAGAATGTTACAGTGGAAAGAAGGTTATTTGGGAGGCGAACATCTCAAGGACAATGCAATGATAGTGTCCTCCCCCTGCTGGGTCGGCACCAGGGTTATGTCTAATTTGACTACATTTGCACGCATAAAAGGAAAACGAAAGAGCGGGAAAGGTCCATTAACATATCAGAGATAGACAGATTCCCCACTCTCCACAGGCAGGTGTGAGTCCTTGCAGCTTATGCTCAAACAATGATGTCAGGCTCCATTACAGTTACATAGCCCCATTGCTACTGGTGGAATTTACTTTTGAATGCATCTAGAATTAATTATTGGGATTTATTCCTAAATAAGAGTATTTAGGATTACAGTCTCAGTTGGTTATCTAATGCAGTTTTGTTTGGGAATGAATGCCATTCAATGCTTGGGGACTTGTTTCTAAATAAGCATCCACAGAATTAGGCTATGAAGAAAGAACCCATGGCACAGTTATATTACTTAAATATCATTGAAATACTGGGAATTTTAAAACTGCATTGATTTAATCAGCCACGCTGTGTAGGTTTGCAGCCAGAACCCATACACAATCATGGTGAGGTTTACCGTGATGGCAAGAAAGCAAAGTCAGCAACTTTTTACACAGTACACAATATTTTAAAGGCCCTGCCATTTCAAATACAATACAAATGACTGAAGAAAGCAATAAATTTCCTATCAGTTTATTTCCCGTATAAGTTTCTCAGACCGTAAATCTTGAAATACCATCAGAATTTTTTTACTCCGTTTCAACTGGAATTTGGAAGATTAAACTTTTTCTAACAGAGATAGATTATCCTGGTATTAGTAGTAGTGCAGGAGAACAGGATAAATGATTTTCAGCAGTGGGATATAAGTTTTTAAAGTTTCATAGCACAAATACTGAAAACTGAAACTTGACTTAGAATTTTATAGATGTACATCTATTATTTGAAGCAAAGATAACAAGCATTGTAACTTCCATTTTATCACTCACTCACTCACACACACACACACACGCACACCATTCAAAGTAGATGCTTAGTATGAAATGACTTTTGGGTGGGCAATTCCACATTCATTTCAGATAACGTATTGTATGGTAATCAGGGAGAACATTTAATAAAAGAGTTGGGGTCTCAAGAATTGCTTTTCAATATCTTTTCCTGATTGATCTCTGAAGTCCTCTTATCAGTAATCTGAGGAGGGACAATATATATCATTGTTATTGAAGAAGAAAAAATAAGGACTTAGGTGGTAGTTTGGAAAACAATTTTCAGTGTGAAGAAAACAATCCTGGGACTGTAATGTGGACCATAAATCTTTTGTTTGAAGAATTTTAGTTGTCATTACAAAAGTACTGTGGGCAATAGATTTTGATATAATTACCAAATATATTAATGATGCTGTGAGGTGTTGTTATATTTACAATATTTCTTCTGCCTCTTGGCCCACCACAGTGCTTTACATCTTTAAAAAAAGTGTCAAGACACAATCACACCTTGAAGCTACAGTTTAAAACTAGGAATGTACACCTTGCCCCCCAGTATTTTTTCGATTTGGGTTGATTGGATCTGAATTTTTTTTTTGATAAAGATGAAAAAAGCCAAATATACATACTGGTAAATGGGAAGTGTTTTTTGGGGGGGGGGGGCTTTTTTCCAGAACCCCCCAAATTTTTGTCTTCATCAAAGTCTATGGGGATTTTTTCAAGACTCACTTCTTTCTTTTGATGTTTATTTTGGGAAGAGTATTAAGCTCTGCCTGCCCCATGGGGCTGTTTTTTCAAGGGAAAGTAATCAAATTTGCAGCATAGTTGAAGGTGAATCTCCTTAGAAAGCCACCAAATTTGGTGAAATTTGGTTCAGGGGGTCCAATTTTATGGGTTCTGTGTTCACCCTGATCCTCCTCTCTCTGCAGCTGCACACACCAGCACAGCCTCAGAGGTTGAACCTTGGGTGCTGTGGCTGCCTTTCATTATTGGCTCTCCTTTTCCCTTCTCCCACCCCTGCAAATAAAAATGTTAGGCAGAAACACATTTTGATTAGCTTTGTGATTTGTGGCACTCGTATGGTTCTGCTGGTTTCTGTTTGGCATCCTGGTCCCTATTCTACTGTGTCCCTTTCATCCCCAGCAAGGTGAAAAACAGGTTTGGTGCAGCTGCATTATTCTCAGCATGCAACCTCAGCAGCACCCCAAAGGTGTAGCCCCCATCTCCTATTAGCTCACATTGGAAACAATGGTGGATGGGGGCACACCCTTCGGGAGTCCATAACTTTGGACCCCCCGAACCAAACCTCACCAAACCTGGGTAGAATAATCAGGAGAGCCTCCTGAAGAATCTCTGAATTTTTGGTGCAGATAGCCTAAAACCTGCACCCCCTGCAGGCCAAAACTGAAAAAACACTAAAATATCAAAAACCACAAACGAACATGCAATTTTTGCACCCCCACAAGGGGGCGCCCGGTGCAAAGCGCACCCCCCGGCCCACTGGTAGCTTTGCCTCTGATCCAATTCCCTCCCCTTCCCCTCCACCCCTCTAGTCTTCTCCTTCCACTTTTTCCCAGGGCCCCCTGCATTCCCTTCCTGTCACTCATTATTCCCCCAGGCCAAACTCCAGCTAACTAATACTGGGAAGTGAAATCCCTAGTACTTGTCCTGCACTGCAACCCAACAGACCTTGAATTTTTTTATAAGAACCCTTCTTCAAGAAAACTAAGGTTTTGTTTTGTAAAAAGTCACCTATCCTGATCTTGCTTTGAAATGCATTTTTCCTTTTTTGTGGTTTATGTAAAGAATAACTTCCAAGTGACTGCCTATCTATACTCTGATCCACAGAAAGATAATATGGTCAGTTGAAGTGCAGCAGTTGAGAAAATTGCATGCTTCTGCATTAGAATATAATCTTGAATGAATATGAGAATTTTCATTCATTTTTATGCACTGGCTTTGTCAAAACCATTATTTTGTGCATTATTGAATGTGATACTTTAATACAAAAGCATTTCTAGTTCATTGAATGACTTTCAAACGAATGAGGGGAGCAGGGCTAGGTAGGCACTAGCATCCAGGCGGAGCATTCTACAACTGAGAAGATCTGGCATGATTTATTTTGTGATGGAGGAATATAAAACCTTACTATCATCTTTGTGTAGAACAGATTATAGAACCTGTCTAAGGCCGGTTTTGCACATCAAAATTGCTCTGTGGCTTACCCAAGGAGCATACCTGCTGCGGGGCTTCTCACCCTGCTTGTAGTTCTCCACAGCTTCCTTTGTTCAATTCAGGGCTGGTGAGGGAAGCCCCGAATGGTTCCCCACAAGCCCAGGCCTTTCCCATAAGCACCGCTTAAACACCGCAAGCTCTTCCACAATCTCTTTCATGCATCATGGGCAGCCTCTCTTTCCCGCATTTAGATTGGCTGAATCTTGCCCCATTCCCCCCACTCACTTTCACTATTTTAGTTTTAAATTACTCTGAACACAAAACAGGCACTGAGAATCAGTGCCCTCCCCCCGTCGCCGTCCTCCACGCCCCCCCCGTCTAAAATCTAAATCTAAAATCCTTGCATGTGCAAGGGAATCATCACCCTCCTGTTCACGGCGCCTGCACACGCCCAAGGTTTCTCCCTCTTCTCTAAAAAGCAAGGTTTCTCCCTCCATTTTTTCTCACTGCGGGGGGTGGGGGGGCGATTCTCAGTGCCTGTCCATTGGTGGGGTGGGCCAGAGCGGCAAGGCAGGAAAACTGGCCCCAGTTCTGCTACGGAGGAGTTTTGCACAGCGGTGGAAGCTTCCAGAGGATCAAAGGGGCATTTCAAAAGAACTCAACCTTTGAGGTTCAGAAAATTCACAGAGCAAAGCCAATGCAGAAATATGGCAGCCAAGCTGCAGCACTGGGGGCAGTGCAAAACTCCCGACTGCATTCCCAGTGCCAACAGAGGAACAATTTCGGCGTGCAAAATTGGCCTAATGTTAACCTGTAAATATTCTGGAGATGGCTAGTTTTCTAAGGCTACCTGGCTTCAATTGTAATGATGTGCAAAGATGACATTGCCAAATTAACTATTTGGCAAACAAGGAAGAAACTGAAGCCCTATATCTAAGCTAAAATTTGAGAGGTTTTTTTTGCCCAGTTCCTAACCTGCCCTTATCAAAACTAGCCTCTGTTTATATTTTATATAGTTTATATTTTATAGTTTATATTTCTCGAGTGCTATATCAAAATGGCTCAACAGAGCAACAATGAACAGAACCCTCTCCGCTAAAAAAAACGTCTCTAAACAAATAAGGAAAAGCAGGCCTGGCCCTCCAAAATACCACAACACAACAGAATAGCAAGCACTAGGAAAAATGTTGGGCCCTGAGGCTCCCCTAACCCACCAACAGGCACACTTCACAAAAATAAAGTAAACCAAATTATTTAAAAATAAAATCCAATAATAAAAATAAATAAATAAATAATAAACTGTTTGATATCTTCTCCAGGTGATAGGCAGGCAGCAGGAATCCAACAAAGGCAGGTAGTAATCTAAGGGGTATAGCACAATTGAAGTACCAGAAAGAGAGTGGAGCAGCTGCAGCAACTAATGCCAAGTTTTGCGCTGAACTCTCTCAGACCTTTGTCTGGAATGAGGTATCTGAAGTATGCTTACCAGCACTAACCAGTAACCTTGGTCTTATATCCACTGGTGCGGAATGTGAGATGATGGTAGTGTTTAATTCTGATCTTTGTATAAAATATATTTAACAATGCAAATACAGCTACAGCGAATCAAGCCCAAAGTATGCTGCAGTACTGATTTGAAAATTTAAACAATTCTCTTAATTTTTACAGGGTTATACATTAGGTTTAAAAGCTTGTTGCACCAACCATAGGAAGAAATAAAAGTTTACGTGGAAATGATTTTGTAGCTATTTCCATTAAAAATAATCCTATTAACTTCACTTTATATTTTTGTACCATTAACACATATTGAGCTATTATTTTTATTTAGCATATTAGCACACTACTGTAACCTGCTGGTCCTTAATGAGTATTCTGTTTATTGTCTATGTATCTAGGTAAGTTCTCTATCCTGCACATAAAATGAAAAAAATATTGAGGAGGGGGGACTAAAATGAGTCACTGGGGTGAAAATTCTATTGTGTTTTTCATTTCAGACTGATGGGGCACTTGAATTTTGGAAAGGCTAAGCTGTGAAAGGATAGAAGAGATTTCAGCATCTACTAACATCCTGCAACTTTCCTGCAAAAGATCTGATAATATCCTAACTGAGAAAGAAACCTCTGTTGGTTTCATATTAGTCAGTGATTTCACAATTGCCAATTTGGTCAGTTTTCACACACCATCCAGGTGGCATTATAATCAACCCGTTATGTTCCAATATTATCAGCGGGGGTTTTCTTCTTCACCCTTTTCATTCACAATTGTAATGATTTGTAAAAACTAAAACGTGCTTGAAATGCCAGGATGGCCCATGTACATGGTCAAAGCATAATCAAAGCTTCTTTGGGTTACTGTCATTTTGCTTTTACAGTTCCTCCTTTTCCTTCTCTAGCATAATATAATTTCATCTTCTCACATGGGTTGCCTGGTAATTTGGCATTTATGAATCAGCTGTGTGTGTGTTGTTTGTGATTCAATTCCTTATTCCCGGCAACTTCTGAACTCTGTCCCTTTTAGTGAGATTAAATTGGTTGCAGTACGTGGAATGGACTGCCAGGTGATTTGAGGGCTGTACCATTCTTACTGTCATTTAGATTTGTTCTTCCAGAGGACGGTCCTTGATTTCTGGCTTAATGTAATGTTTCTAGATTTTTTAGATTTATTTTAGGCCGTGCTGTTAAATTATGAATATAGTGAGATTTTATGGGAATATTGTTGATGGTAAATGAATTTTATTAGTGTATGTGTGTTGGAATGTTGTATGGAAACTGCCTTGAGTCTTAAGGGAAATGTTGTCTACAAATAAATCTAATAAATAGTTATTTTGTGATGTCCCTGTTATGATCACTCTATAATTATAAACAACCTGGACTTTATCCGTTATTCCTTCCCCAGGAAAAAAAAATTTGGTAATTAACCTTTTATTCCCTAAAGCTGGGAAAGGACCAAGAAGCCCCAAGAGATCACAAAGTAATTAATTAACTGGAAAACAAAGCAGCAGAAGGGAAATTGCAGGAACAATCAGGACCTTTGCTGAAGGGGATTTTTTACCAAGCGAACATCTAATATATATATTTTGCTCATGGGGATGGATTTTAATGAGGATTTAGTGGTTTACTGTAGTCCTGTTCACATGTCACAGTGAACACACACACTTCTGTCTTTACTTACATACATCTATTTGTAAGAAACAGCCCAAACATGTTCACTTGGCAAATGAAACTGGGGCAAGGTATCTGGTTAAATGTGGGATTTGTATTATCTGGTTTTAACACAGACTGTAACATGAGGGTTACTCAATTCATTTATAAAGAGTATACATCGTATATGGATTGTACGTGTGTTCCCTGTAACTTGTGAACAAGGCTTAAGTTCTTGTAGATCCCTAATTCTGTACCTGAATGCAGAAAAAGAATGACAGAGTAACACAAAAAGTCCTCACTGTGTGCCACAAAACAATGAAGGCATGAGAAGAAGAAGAAGAAAAAGAAGAAGAGTTTGGATTTATTCCTTTCCTGCAAGGAGACTCAAAGGGGCTTACAATCTCCTCTCCCTTTATCCCTCTTCACAACAAATACCCTGTGAGGTGGGTGGGGCTGAGAGGATGTAGGAAAGGGGGGTTCTCGGGTTCAACCCCCCCAATCATGTCTGAAGCTCCGCCCACCCATTTGTGGGTTTTTAAAACATTTTTAGTGTTTTTTGGTTTTGGGCATGCAGGGGGCGCATTGTTTAGGCTAACAGCCCCAAACTTTCAGGGATTGTTTGGGGGAATCTCCTGATGATACTACCCAGGTTTGGTGAGGCTTGGTCCAGGGGGCCCAAAGCTATGGTCTCCCAAAGGGGGTGACCCATCCCCCATTGTTTCCAATGGGAGGTAATAGGACAGTGATGGTGAACCTATGGCACGGGTGCCAGAGGCAGCACTCGGAGCCCTCTCTGTGGGCACGTGCATGCAGAGTTTATCATATGGAGGGCAGAAAATCACACACACACCCCCCACACACATCTAGGCTGGCCTGGGCCACTGAGGACGATGTGAGCGCACCGCAGTGAGCAGGGAGGACTCGGCTGGTGGGCCTGATGCCTGTGCTCCGGGTGGCTGCTGCTCGAGGGGGGGGGGCAGAGGAGGCAGAGATGCTAGAGGGGAACAGAGCGGTGCACGTGGGACTTGCTGGAGGCTAGAGCAGGCTGGCCCCTGTGCGAGCGGGTGTGGCAGAGGAAGAGGGAGCCAACCAGTTTTTTCTAAACTAAAACCTCAGCATTCAGGTTAAATTGTCGGGTTGGCACTTTGCGATAAATAAGTGGGGTTTGGGTTGCAATTTGGGCACTCGGTCTCAAAAAGGTTTGCCATCACAGCAATAGGAGATGGGACTACACCTTTGAGGGTCCATAACTTTGGACCCCCTGAACCAAACTTCACCAAGCCTGGGTGGAATCATTAGGAGGGTCTCCTAAAGATACCCTAAAAATTTGGTGCTGCTAGCTTAACAATTGCACCCCTGACAGCAGGCACCCCCCAAGCTTCCCCAGATTCTCCTTTAAAATCCACTCCATTCGGCATGGATTTGAGGGGAGAATCTGAGGTCCTCAGTTTAGAAGAAGAAGAAGAGTTTGGATTTATATCCCTTCTTTCTCTCCTGTAGGAGACTCAAAGGATCTTACAATCTCCTTGACCTTCCCCACTCACAACAAACACCCTGTGAGGTGGGTGGGGCTGAGAGAGCTCCGAAAAGCTGTGACTAGCCCAAGGTCACCCAGCTGGTGTGTGTGGGAGTATGCAGGCTAATCTGAATTCCCCAGATAAGCCTCCACAGCTCAATTGGCAGAGCAGGGAATCAAACCTGGTTCCTCCAGATTAGAATGCACCTGCTCTTAACCACTACGCCACATTGAAAGTGATGCTGTTTCATGGTGGGTGATAATCCACCCCAAAACAGCATCACTTTCAATGTTGTTTAACTGGGGACCCCAGATTCTCCCTTTAAGGTGGATTTAGGCTCTAGATAGGCTTTTAGACAGTGCTGGGGTGGAGTCAGCAGTTGTGGTCCACACTGGCACCAACGACATTGGGAAATGTAGCCGGGAGGTTCTGGAAGCTAAATTTAGGCTGCTAGGAAACAGGTTGAAGTCCAGGACCTCCAAGGTGGCATTCTCAGAAATGCTACCCGTTCCACGCGCAGGGCGAGCTAGGCAAGCAGAGATACAGGGTCTCAATGCGTGGATGAGAAGGTGGTGTAAGGCAGAGGGTTTCAGATTTGTCAGGAACTGGGGAACCTTTTGGGACAAGGTAGGCCTGTACAAACGGGACGGGCTTCATCTTAACCAAAGAGGAACCAGGCTGCTGGCTCTCAACATTAAAAAGGTGGCAGAACAGCTTTTAAACTGATCACTGGGGGAAAGCCAACAGGAGCTGAGGTGACTTCGGTTCGGAATACAGTATCTATGGGGATGCAGACAGAGAGGGAGGTTTTTCTAAATCAACCACATACAAGCAAGGAACATAGCAATGTGCATGTGACAAGGGATAGTGTCTACAAAAGACTTGAGGGTAAAGCACATAAATCCCAGTTTAAGGACAGAGACAGGGTATACAGGTGTCTCTATGCTAATAGTAGAAGCATTCGACCTAAAATGGGGGAGCTAGAGTACAGAGTTTTGAAGGAGGACTTTGATATAGTGGCATTACAGAGACATGGTGGAATGAGGAGAACCAGTGGGATGCTGTTATACCAGGCTACAGGCTCTATAGGAAGGATAGGACAGGGCGCATTGGGGGTGGAGTTGCCCTTTACATCAAAGAGAGCATAGTATCACATAAAATAGACAATGCAAGGGGAGCTGGTTCCCCTACAGAATCACTGTGGATATCAATACCAGGTGTGAAGGACTGTTTAATATTAGGAATATATTATCGTCCCCCTGACCAAAGTGCACAAGAGGATTCTGAGATGGAAAAAGAAATTAGAGAGGCCAACAAAAAAAAATGTAGTGGTAATGGGTGATTTTAACTATCCCCATATAAACTGGAAAAATGCATGTTCAGGTCATAGTAAGGAGAGAGCATTCCTGGATATGCTAAATGACTGTGGCTTAGAACAGATGGTTGTGGAACCAACCAGGGGAGAGGTGATCCTAGATCTAATTCTATGTGGGACCCAGGACCTGGTGCAGGAAGTCAGTGTTGTTGAGCCGATAGGGAACAGCGACCACAATGCTGTCAGATTCAGTATCTCAGCATGCGAACAAGTGGCAACTACTAATGTAGTTACATTCACCTTCAGAAAGGGAAATTTCTCAAAGATGAGGGGGATAGTGCGCAGGAAGCTGAAAGGGAAAATCAAGAGAGTCAAAACTGTCCAGGATGCTTGGAGGTTATTTAAAAACACAGTAATAAAAGCTCAGCTGGAATGTGTTCCACAGGTTAGAAAAGGCAGCACCCAGTCCAAAAGAAAGCCACCATGGTTAACAAGAAAGGTTGAGGAAATTATCAGAAAAAAGAAAATGTCTTTTAGAAAATGGAAGTCCAGTTTGGATGATGAAGAATATGAGAGGGAACACAAATGGTGGCAAAAGAGAAGCAAGTTAGCTGTAAGGGAGGCAAAAAAGGATTATGAGGAACGCATGGCTGCGAACATCAAGACCAGCAACAAACAGTTCTTCAAGTACATCAAAAGCAGGAAGCCAGCAAGGGAAGAGGTAGGCCCGTTAGATGACAAAGGAACAAAGGGTGTGCTAAAAGATGGCAGGGAGATTGCAGAGAAGCTGAATGAATTCTTTGCATCTGTCTTCACCCAAGAGGAGGTGAGGAACATTCCTGCACTTCTTAGGAGGCGAATCCGAGGAACTAGCGAAGATAGTGGTAGACAAGGAAGAAGTTCTGGCAGCCATTGATAAACTAAATGTTACCAAATCCCCTGGCCCAGATTGCATTCACCCAAGAGTTCTTAAAGAGCTCAAGCATGAAATTGCTGATCTTCTCACTTTAATATGCAACTTATCCCTGAAATCAGGCTCCATCCCTGAAGACTGGAAGATGGCCAATGTCACACCAATCTTTAAGAAAGGGTCTAGGGGGGGACCCGGGAAATTACAGGCCAGTCAGTTTGACATCTGTTCCTGGTAAATTAGTAGAATCTATCATTAAAGATAAAATTATAAAACATGTAGAAAAGCAAGACCTGCTGAGGAAGAGTCAGCATGGCCTTTGCAGAGGCAAATCCTGTCTTACAAACTTACTAGAATTCTTTGAGGGTGTAAACAGGCATGTGGACAGGGGTGAACCGGTGGACATTGTCTACTTGGATTTCCAAAAGGCTTTTGACAAAGTTCCTCACCAGAGACTGTTGAGAAAACTCAGCAATGAAGGAATAAGAGGGGAAGTCCTCCTATGGATTAAAAACTGTTTGAGAAACAGGAAACAAAGAGTGGGTGTAAATGGGAAGTTCTCACAATGGAGAGATGTCGGGAGTGGTGTTCCCCAAGGATCCGTTTTGGGACCAGTGCTCTTTAACCTATTCATAAATGACCTGGAAGTAGGGGTGGGTAGCATGGTGGCCAAGTTTGCAGATGATACCAAATTATGTAGGATGGTGAGAACCACAAAGGATTGCGAAGAGCTCCAAGTGGACCTTGATAAATTAGGTGAGTGGGCTCAGAAATGGCAAATGCAGTTCAATGTAGCAAAATGTAAAGTGATGCACATAGGGGCAAAAAATCCAAACTTTACATACACGCTACAGGGGTCAGTGCTATCAGTCACAGACCAGGAAAGGGATTTAGGCGTCTTAGTTGATAGTTCCATGGGAATGTCAACTCAATGCATGGCAGCTGTGAAAAAGGCAAACTCTATGCTGGGGATAATTAGAAAAGGAATTGATAATAAAACTGCAAAGATTGCCATGCCCTTATATAAAGCAGTGGTGCGACCGCACTTGGAGTACTGTGTCCAGTTCTGGTCGCCACATCTCAAAAAGGATATTGAGGAGATAGAAAAAGGGCAGAGGAGGGCAACAAGGATGATTGAGGGACTGGAGCACCTTCCCTATGAGGAGAGGCTGCAGCGTTTGGGACTCTTTAGTTTGGAGAGGAGGCGACTGAGGGGGGATATGATTGAAGTCTACAAAATTATGCATGGGGTAGAAAATGTTGACAGAGAGAAATTTTTCTCTCTTTCTCACAATACTAGAACCAGGGGGCATTCATTGAAAAGGCTGGGGGGGAAGAATTAGGACTAATAAAAGGAAACACTTCTTCACGACAAATGTGATTGGTGTTTGGAATATGCTGCCACAGGAGGTGGTGATGGCCACTAACCTGGATAGCTTTAAAAGGGGCTTGGACAGATTTATGGAGGAGAAGTCGATTTATGGCTACCAATCTTGATCCTCTTTGATCTGAGATTGCAAATGCCTTAACAGACCAGGTGATCGGGAGCAATAGCCGCAGAAGGCCATTGCGTTCACATCCTACATGTGAGCTCCCAAAGGCACCTGGTGGGCCACTGCGAGTAGCAGAGAGCTGGACTAGATGGACTTTGGTCTGATCCAGCTGGCTTGTTCTTATGTTCTTATGTTCTTATTTAAAAGGAGAATTTGGGCTCTCTAGTTTAAACACCATTGAAAGTGATGTTGTTTGGGGGTGGATACCAGTATCACGGTGGCTGCCGGGGGTGGGTGGGGGGAACAGGACACAAAACTCAGATTTTACACTGGGCTCCATTTTCCCTCTATGCCTCTGCCCAGAGGGGAGGACAAAAGGAACTGCCAGTTGTCAGCTGGGAGTCCAGCTGGTGGGGGGCAGGGGAGGGAAGGGCAGGGCAGGGGAGACTGCCGTCCCCAGCTTTGGAGAGCTGCTTTTATAAGCGCTAGGCTGGGGGTGGGGCTTGGGGAGGCATGGCCATGCCCTGGGGCATGTGGGGGTGTGGCCCCCCGAACCCCCCCTAAAAATCTATACCTACATCCCTGGCTGAGAGAGCTCCGAAGAACTGTGACTAGCCCAAGATTACCCAGCTGGCATGTGTTGGAGTACACAAGGTAATCTATTTCACCAGATAAGCCTCCACAGCTCAAGTGGCAGAGCGGGGAATCAAACCTGGTTCTCCAGATTAGAATGCACCTGCTCTTAACCACTACACCACACTGGTTCTTTATGAGCTTACAAGACTTTGCAAAATCCTATGAAGTAAATAAGGACAATTTCTGTCAGAGATGTAACTTTGGCTGCAGTGCAATCCAAGGACTCATTGAATAACATGAGGCTTTCTTCTGAGTGTATGAGCTTTGGACCACTCATCGGAATAGGCTTCTGTTTTCATTGTATGAGGAGAGAATAGAAAAAGTGACAGAATAGACATGCCATTCAAATAACTGATTACCACATGGTGAAGAATATCTGCCCCGACCTGGGTAGCCCAGGTTAGTGTGATCTTGGCAGATCTCTGGAACTAAGCAAGGTTGGCCATAGTTAATATTTGGGTGGAAGACCACCAGGGAATATCAGGGTCTCTACACAGAGATACACAAACTTCCACTGATTGTCTCTTGCTTGAAAACTATGTGGACTCATAATAATTTGGCTGCAACTTGATAGTAAAAAAGGACACCTATGCCATTGTTCACTTGGCACCACAGATTGAAACATTGAGTGATAGTACAATGAACTATCTTGATAGCAGATGCCTTGAACATTGGACTTTATCTTTTAAGATGTTTGGGGAACATATAAGTTTTGAAAAAATAGGCTGGGCACCATCTATTTGCGATATTTTCTTTATTTTCTTTACAATTATTTATTCCTTTATGGAACTTTCCATAACAATTGCAGCTCTCCAGTGGTATCAGATGTTCTTGCAATTACAGAACATTTATAATAGTAAGTATTGCCACAGCAGTCTTTAAGTTGCTGTTCCTGGTTGTCGTCTCTGAATACACCAACTGCTGCTTGAGTGTTCTACAACTGGCAGTTTCCCACTGATGTTCAACAGTGTCTTGACCATAGTGCCACCTGGCATTTTCATGGTCCATTGTTTACCCACAGTAGGAAGCTATTGGCCTTTCGAAGGTTATGCAGTGCCAGCAAGTACAGAAAATGCTTGCTGTCTTTGCAGTTTCCACTTCTTTTGCTTCCTCTGACCATAATCAGGTGTACCTCAGCTGTTATTGTTTCAACACATTTTTTTACTATCTCTAGGTTTACCACTTGGCCAATTTTAAACTATCTGTACCAGATTTTTCTTCTTCTGTTATGTGGATTTAATCCCCATGACAATTTAAAGATTGGTCAATTCTGCACAGGCCAAAAGAGGCAGCTGTAGGGCAGCATACCATCTGTGTTTCGGGGGGCAGGAAACTTCACACAGGTCCTGACCCCAAAACGATCCTGGCCTGCTTTATTTCACCTAACCCTGGTTTTTTGAAAATTGTTAAACTAGTGATCTTTTTGAAAAATCCCTATTCGGAGCCACTCCCACATGTAGAGCCAGGCAGGAGGCGCTTTATTTCCCTCCCTTCCACTGCACCATCCTCAGTCAGGGGGAATCTGCCTGCCATTTCCTGGCTGCTGCAGGGAGGCCCCTTTCCCTTTAAAAAAAATTGCGGATAGCATCTGTGTAGCCATGCAAGTGCAGCCAGTCATATCATGGGATGATCAGCGTGGCTATAGGGGTTCATTTCTGCATGCCTGCATTTTTGCAGGAAATTTAAAAAGAGAAGAGTCTCCATGCAAAGCTGCAAAAGCAACCGGGATTGTTTCTGTGGCCTCCAATCACATGAGCCTGCATGAAATTCATATGAACAAGAAAACAGGGGAGTGGGTTCCTTTATCATGACTGCAACTCATTATACATTTCCTGTGCAAAACCAACCTATGCATAATTTTTTTAAAAAACTAAATGTGGTGTCACTTTCTGCACTGTTCAGTATTTCTCTAGAAAGTATTTGATGCCTACTTTTTCTTCATTCAAATGGTCTTAGAAACTAAATTCCTTTAATGCTGCTGATCAGAGTCTCAGAAGAAAGCAGTGGCACACGCTATGGGAGGGGATCCCCTTTTTTAAATTTTTCAAGGATTGCCAAATCTATGTGGATATGCCTAGCACTGAGATTATCATCAGGTAATTGCCTGCATGCCCTGCCTGAAGAATAATAGGTGTCTGCAACACCACCCATTCTCTCTAGAGAGACAGAAGCCCAACAGGGGGAAGCATGCTGCGGGGTGTGTGGGGTGTGTGGGGGTGGGGTGGATGTTTGATAGCTGTCTTTTGCCTAGGCACATCCCGCTCACGCACACACATAAGCCCTTTGGTCAAAAATCCTGTCAGGAAACTAATAAGCTGCCACCAGTGCTGAGGTAAAAATGGAACTTTTAGCTGCTTCAAAATCTTTTCAGTCTCTTAAATTCCTCCCTGACAGGCTTTTATTTTATTCCTCTCTGACAGGCCCCTGCTTTTATAAGAGAAAGCACACCCTCTCTGTGGCTCCTGGCTACTGCATCCCAGACAGCCAATTAGGCTGGTTTCTGGTTAACGGTTCTCCTGCTCTGGCTGAACTGCACCTTTTCAAATTAACCATTTCAAAGCCTAATATGTCACAGTGTCTAAGGTCATTTATGTCTAAGGTCATTTTGCATGGCATACATTCTCTTTGGGTTATATTCTTGGTTATGCACATTTTCCCCCATTCAGAACTTAGTTGTGCTATCATCCAGTTCTCTCCTGGCTTCCTAAACCTTTGAAAGTGCGACCTTTTCTCTCTCTTCACAGCAAAGGTGAAGGAGATCTCTGTGTGTCCAGCTTAGTTTGGGTTTTTCCATCTTCCCTGCCTTTCCTGCTCACACAACAATAGTTCCACCCACTCTTCAGTGGGTGGAACAGCTTTTCAGGAGGATCAGAGGGACTTCTTTTTAATTTATTTTAATGCTGTAGGATTATAACTGCTGTTATTTAAAAAGGTGGCAAGCAAACTCCCCAAACTGAAATTTCAGGAACAACGAGGAAGTTGGGGTGGGTAGATGGGAAATGGTGGTTTGGCTCTGCTCAGCTGTCCCTACACTTCACAGAATAAACAGAAAAACACAGGAAACCCCTACAACAAAGCAAATAACCACAGAGTAAGTGCTGAATGTAGAAATGGCCTAAGAGAGGGCCTCCTCTATGGCTGTGGACTGGCTCAGGATTCCCTTTCAAAGGAGGTCCATCTTGTTCCTTTTGTTGATACATCACCACATGCTGCACAATCCTTTTTCAGAAGCCTTTCCTCACTAAGCTGTGGCAGCCCTATGTATTTAATGATGCTAATTTTAATTATATTGATAATATATTGGATAGTAGCTGAGTTAATTTAATTTGTATTTGTTTTTAGTATTATTTTTCTACAGCAGACTTCTGCAATTTCTTTTTCTAACATCTATGAAGCTTTTCAGTCTCTGGCCATTTTGCTTCCAGGCGTTGATGAAATGTGTTGTTTTTAAATCATCATTCCTTTTTCCTGTCATGAAAAGGCATATTTCAGGTCTCTTGTTACATATCACTTTTTGTTTTGTTATGCTGAGATCACTTGGTTTGTTTACTCCCTATGCTATCACTCACTTTTTTTCTTGTGCATTCCTTCCTTGGAGGCCAATTTTTACTATGATTCTTAATTTATATTTTGAAACCGATGATGATTAAGTGAGGCAATGACCCTTAGAGGTCTTGCTTCAGCTGCTCTCATAGCTCTGTTGATGACTGAAAAGCTTTGTCATCATTAGAAAATGGATAAGGCCTCATGTTCAGGATGATTGGCTTGTTCGTCCAAAATCAAATATGACCTAACAAGTAGAGGTGGCACTTTTCTTTGGGTGTATGCTCACTACTCTATTAACATGTGAAGTGTAAAAACTATGCAAAAGAGGAGGATCCTGTCAATGCTGGTATTTAATGGAACATTCTACATTCATGTGATTTGTCTTTAATGTTTTTTTTACAAAATATAATGGCACATATGAAGCATAGTACTATTCAGGATATTGTGTTGATGATAAAACATAAGATTTGGGGAACTGTTGAGATCATTTACTCCAGCTTCCTTCTCCTGTGTTTAGTTCTTTATCTTGAGGAACCTCTTGATGATTATATGAATGCAAGTAGCCTGGCCCATTATGATCACATTTCATTAAAAGATCCTGAATAAGAATATTTTTTGGTGAACCAAGTAAGAGCAATGTGTTAGAAGCTGCATGACAGTTGTCCAGTTGTGTTTTCTGGGACTGTGGCACATTTAAACTTTTGTGTATCTGTGTGGAAACTGCTTATCTGCTGGCAGAGAGTATTGAGCTGTTGCAAAACCAGTGACAAAGATATTGTCAGAGAGCTATTTATTGAATAATTTATCTGATTTAATCTACAGTCTATTTGTTGTTTCTCCCATTAATGTACACATCCCACCCAACTCATTCAGGATATCGAAAAAGGGAGATGTGTTCTTGCAATCAGTTGAAGGAGAGCCAGTCTGTAATAATCCCTTCCGCTTATATTCCATGGGGTCAGACACCCGGGCTACTTGGGTGTCATGGCATGAGTTGATTCTTGCTGCTCCTCTACCAAATCAGTATCACTATCTCCAGGGTCCAGTAAAGCCAGATATCTGATTTGGGTTGGAAACTTCTGAAGGTGAATATTGTTATGAGGCTCTTCCAATGTAGGAGTCAACATTATTTTAAAGTCATCTAGTTTAGATTGCTTGCATCTGGGAGCTTGAGACACTAAGTTGGGAAAAATGGGCTTTACTTTACTTTCCCATTGAAAATCTGCTTTCGTTTTCCTTGATAGATATTTTAATTACAGTATGTATCAAAACACAGATTGGGACTAGAAATCTTATTTCGGACAGGCTAAGCTCAGGACCTTATATTCCAATCCTATAGCAAGTAGCTAGCTCATTGTTCAAAGTCTTAGCAGCAAGTAATAGCACGAATCATCCAAAAATAGGCAGAGGGAAAGATAAAAAGCTGAGCTTAATTTCAAGATAAACAAACCAAACAAGATATCTTATCTTTAAGAAGAAGCTGAAAGGAGACATGTATAAGCAGGAGAGAAAAACATTTGTAGAGTCTCTTGGTCATTACTAATTGCAGGTCCTATTAGTTGCTGGAATAAATCACTCTCATTCAGTTGTAAAGCTGCCTGGTATTAATTGCACAAGCTAGTTGATTAAGAAGACAGCTAGAGTCTACATCAGATGAAAGCAACAAAGGGAAAAAACTTTAAGCTTGCAGTTTAACTCACCACTCCTAGGCAGTTGTCAATGAGAATAATTTCAACTATATTTCCAGTGATCACAGTGCAAATTCACAACCAAATCCTCATCATGTTTCCTCAGGAATAAATTCTATCGATTTTAGGTGGTTCACATATGAGGAAGGGTGTATCTTCAGACACTTGCTGAGGATGACACAATACAACCCCCCCGTGCGAATTTATTAATTGATAAAGTTATTTGCTCAAAGAAGTAAAGGAAATCTGTTATTGACATTACTGAAGTGATAATCCTCTTGCCTCTGTCATCAGAGTAACTACAATCTTTCAAACTGGATGCTGGATGCAAATATCCTTTGCTGTGTGTCACTCTTCACATTAAATAAACACATGGGTAACATGCAAGGACATGGGGGGGGGGGAATCTCATTTTTTCTTCCCCAACCATTTTTTTATTTCCCTCTCCTGAAAGT
Source organism: Sphaerodactylus townsendi (assembly GCF_021028975.2). Classification (NCBI taxonomy): domain Eukaryota; kingdom Metazoa; phylum Chordata; class Lepidosauria; order Squamata; family Sphaerodactylidae; genus Sphaerodactylus; species Sphaerodactylus townsendi. The sequence goes on along the minus strand of NC_059425.1, from coordinate 111,756,124 downwards.
CCCCATATCCTCTCCACCCTCTTCTCCCTATCTCTACTTTCTACCTACCATCCAACTTAGCTTTATCCCCCCTGCCCCCACATATTTAGTTTCCACTCCTTCCCTAGCCAAGTTCTTCTTTTTCAAAATCAATCCTTTATTAACATAAGTTTTTTTCACAGTTGCAATGTAAATTATGTAACATATATTACATGATGATACTGCTATCCAGCATTACTAATAAGAAAAACTTCAATAAAAAGCTAACATTAAACTTTACTTCCAGTTACCTTCACCAGCTGTCTTCAATCTTATATATAATTATCTATTTATAATATTAGATTTATAACTGTTTATAAAATTACACAGCCAACTACAATGTTATTAATCTTATAATATTGTACAATAAAATCTACCCATTCTTTCCACTCTAATTTGAATTCCATATCAGTCTTGCATAAAATATAACCTATCCATTTAGTCAATCTTACAAACTCCATGACTATTTCTGGAATCTTTGAAATTTCCCAATTCTTGGCTCAAATTATTCTTGCAGCAGAAGATAAATATTTGAACAGGTCAGAGTATCTCTTAACTTTTTTTGCATTAAAAATACCTAGCAAAGTTGGCTTCATCTCCATCTTATCATTTAAAATCTTTGATATTTCTTTATGGTTCTGTTGCCAAAAAACTCTAGCTTTCCTGCTTGTCCACCTTTGATGAATTAGAGTACCTATTTCTTCTAGACATTTCCAGCACCTGACAGAACTTTTTTCATTTTAGTCAGCTTGTGAGGTGTCATGTACCAGCAATAAAATATCTTATAATAGTGCTCTTTATTATAGTAACTCTTCTTGAAACTTAAATCTTTGGTCCATAATTTTTCCAGGTGTCTATCATAATATGATTTCCCACATTTCTAGCCCAGCTAATCATATAATCCTCTATCAGTGGTTCTCAACCTTCCTAGTGCCTCGATTCTTTAATATAGTTCCTCATGTTGTGGTGACCCCCAACCATAAAATTATTTTCATTGCTACTTCATAACTGTATTTTGCTACCCTGTTTCCCCGAAAATAAGACAGTGTCTTATATTAATTTTTGCTCCCAAAGATGCACTATGTATTATTTTCAGTGGATGTCTTATTTTTCCACACCACAGCTGCATGCTCTGGTCGACGGGCATGCTTCTAAACAAAAACTTTGCTGCGTCTTACCTTTGGGGGATACTTTATATTTAGCACTTCAGCAAAACCTCTACTACATCTTATTCTCAGGGGATGTCTTATTTTCGATGGTCTTAGGCGACCCCTGTGAAAGAGTTGTTTGACCCCCAAAGGGGTCGCAACCCACAGGTTGAGAACTGTTGCTCTACATTCTCCTTCTCCCTAGCCAAGTTTTTAGTGCTGATTGCTGGGCCATGCCCAGTTGTATAGTGGTGAACTCACAGGGATTTCCCCTATGTCCCTCTCCCCAATTTGTTTTTCTGATCCTCCAGTCAGCCCCAATATCCATATATTTCCCTGCTTCCTTCTCTTCTTACCACTCATGAACTAATCTGCATTATATTTGTGCCCCTCACATCGCTCGCTATATTTACTAGATTTATCCCCTCCCTTTGTCTACACCGTAAACTCAAAGCAGCTTACATAATTCCCTTCTATTATATCTTCATAACAGCTGCATGGTGTAGATTAGACTGACAGTTTGTGACCAGCTGAGCAAGGTTTCAGAGCAGATTCAAACCAGGGTTCTCCAAATTATAGACTGAAACTCTAACCAGTCACCATACTGGCTTTCATATGGTGGCTGCTGTTGAACAGAATCAAGCCTGGGTGACTCATGGATTTTGTGTGGTATCGTTTGGTGGTTGCTGCTAGCCCTGGTCCTAATGAGTCCTACTCTCAAAGTCAGGAAACACTCCTGGGAAAAGCCCTGCCCCCCCCCCCTTTTATTGACAGAAACTAAGAACTGAAATGGCAGTACTGCTGTGATTGTCTAGCAATTACTCTGGACAGCATTAATTTCTTAAAGCCACAGGTGCTGCTTCTATTATTATACTCCAATGTATACTCCAATGTGGGGTTGTTTTTTTAAAAAAAATTCAGATCTTTCTTCAAACCTGTCAGGATAGTAGAAAGACCTGTCCTGTCAGTTCACAGTTCCAGTCTTCAGATTTCATTATCCTCAGATCTGACCATGTTTGAAATTAGGAGTAGGAGTTGTTTTTTATACCCTACTCTTTTCTTCTATAAGGAGTCTCAAAGTGGCTTACAATCATCTCCTTTCTATCTTTTTCTTCAATCCCCAGTGCTGTTTGTTACACACAAATGCACAAATTGCCATTACTCTATTTCTTTCTGAGACTCCAATGCTGTCTGATACACACACACATTTTTTCATTACTTTATTTCTTTCTCCATCCCCCAGTTCTCCCTGTCACCCTCACACACACTCCGCACATACAGAGTTGTTTCTTTTTCCATTTCTCAATGCCATCTGTCACACTCTCTTTCTTCTGTCACCATCTCTCTTTCTACATCCCCAGTGTTGCCTGTCACATGCACATATTTTTGTCACCTTCTCTTGTTCCTTTGCCTCCTGTTACACACAAACACTATTTTCTCTTTTTCTCTCTGTATCCTCCAATGTGTTTTAGTGGAATTTAATCCCCCTCCATTTTCATATTGTTTCTCAGAGTTTTCTGCAAACCTAGGGGGTCCCTGAAATTTGCAGAACTATCTGTTTTCTGTCTCTATGGCCCTAATCCATGGATTTAAGTATTCACATATGGGGCCACAGTTGACTGTTAGAGTTGTCACCTTCTAAATGAACTTCCAGTGGCTTATTTGTTTCCTGATTCACAACTATTTGAATGGCTGGAAATTCTGTCATAAGGAAATTTACATCTTTTAAAGCCCACTGATAACAATGGACTAAAAAAGTGTGAAGCTCTGCTTCGAATTTCAGTGTAAGACTCATGTTTCTCTTCATCTGGACTGAGCCAACAATGAGTTCACTCTTTTAAGAGAGGAAAAAAGAAAGCAGGCCTCAAGATTTATCGTTGTTATACTGGTATATCCACTTTTCTTCCAGAAGCTCAGGGAGGCATATGTGAACATTATTCCATTTTGGCTTCATAGGAATCCTGCATGATTTAGTCAGTTTATGGAAAAGGAGTGGCCACTTAATAAGCTTTACATCTAAGCAAGAATTTCAAACCAGGTCATTCTAACACGCATCCCAACTGTTATAACTTATCAATTCCAAACTGGAAACTTAATGTGTTTCATTCACCTCCAATGTTTGTATGGTTCTTCCTACTCTCCTCCTACAGTGAAGAAAACTCATGCAATATGAACAACCATTATTTATGGAACAGAAATTTATTTTTTAAATCTTGTTACAGCGCAATGCACAGAGGATTAGAGCTTCAGTCAGAAAAGCGGAAAACTGAAAAGGAAGAGAACTGTACTTTGGATTGGATCTACAGGTGCTACTCTACTGGTGTAACAGCAGTTGCATAGGTGTGACAGTGCTTTTGTTGGCAGAGAAAGAGAGGACAATTTTCACTATTTTTTCTCTCCCATAGCATACTCCTACTTCCTCCCACACTAATCCAAAAGGTCCTAGAAGTAGAATTTAGAAATGTTCAGTGGGCTACAGTAGATTTGGTGATGGTAAATCCTGCTCCAAAAACTTTACTGTGCTGAAAGTAGTTTGCAAGATAGTGGTTCATTAAGTCACAGCTGGATAAAAATGTCCATATACCTGATCCAATAACATGTTTCAGTAGAATCTCATGTCTATGCTGGGGTCCCCATTCATTCTCAGGAAAAGATTCTCTTTCTATCTTGGAATGAAGCAGTGAGCCTTAGGAGTTGAAGCAGCTCCTAAATTATAGAAGCAGTGCCTGTAGCTTTAAGAAACAAATGCCTCCAGTGGGTGATCCTAAGCAACCACAACAGTATTGCCAGTCCTCAAATCTTAAATGGGATGAAGGGGCAGGGCCCTTTCCAAGGCTGTTTTGACCTTTGAGGCCTGGCAGGCTGGCTGCTTGTTACGGTTCAATAGCAGCTGCCCAGTGTGATACAGTAGTTAGAATTTTTAATACAATTTGGATCACTCAGGTATGATTTTATATTCTGCCATGGAAACTTTACTGAGTGACTTTGGGCCAGATACGTTCTTGGCCAATTCTACCTCATAGGAATATAAAATGGAGGAGAGAAAAGTGGTGTGAGTTGCACTAAATTTCTATTATAGAAAAGGTAGGGTATAAATGAAATAAACCTCAATATAGCCAAAGATAGGAGGCAGATAAAAGGCAGGTGGGTGGGTAGGTGGAAAGGACAGAAATAAGCAAGGAAAAGGGAGAATCTGGTGTTTCCAGGAGCAGAAAAATAGTGTGAGGAAGGTAATACAGGGCAAGTGAGGGTTCCCTCCCCCCCCCCCCGCCCCCAGTTCTTGAAAGTTCCTCAGACACAGTTGGGCCTGGCAACTGCCACTAGAAGAAGAGCATGAAGAATTGATTGTTATACCCTGCTTTTCTCTATCTTGAAAGAGTCTCAAAGCAATGTATTGTTGAAGGCTTTCATGGCCGGAATCACTGGGGTTGCGGGCTGTATGGCAGTGTTCTGGCAGCATTCTCTCCTGACAGATGCAGGCGAAACTTCAGGAGAGAATGCTGCTAGAACACAGCCATATAGCCCGGAAACCACACAGCACCCCAGTCTCAAAGCAGTTACAATCACTTTTCCTTCCCCTCCCTGCAACAGACACCTTGTAAGATAGATGGGGCTGAGAGAGTTTGAAGGTAATGGTGACTAGTCCACGGTCACCCAGCAGGTTTCTTGTGAAAGAGAGTGGGGAAACAAACCTGGTTCACCAGCTTAGAATCCACCTCTCATGTGGATGTTGAGAATCAAACTGGGTTCTCCAGATTAGGGTCCACTACTACCGGTATTAACCATTTCACCCGCTGGCTACCCAACTAGGCTCCAGTTTTCCCAGGCAGAGGCTGCTGTGGGAAGAAAGAAGGTGAAGCTGAATATAGAGGACAAGAAAATTGATTTGTGCTTGTCAATCCTCTGCCTGGCCTTAATATTTACAGATGTATGTTGATAATAAGGTGTTAGTAACACTTAACATTTTCTAGAGCACAATCAGCATATGTGGACACAAAACCTATGAATTCATATTATATATAACCAATATACATATGGAAGATGAAAAGATAATCTAAGCCCTTTGTGCAATGTTGACACATTTGTTTAATAGTATATTTGTAATTATTCAACAGATTAGCCTTGAGATGTCATGCAAATGAGAAACAGCATAGCTGAGAAATACAAAGGCAAACTTTGCATTATGAAATTATTATTTGGCATTCAAGTCTGGAATCCAGCCTCCGTTTGACATGCACATTTTTATTATGACTCAGTACCAGCTTGTGTGAAAGTGTTAGTAATTATAATTTAACTTTTTGTCTTTCCAATAATTATTCTAATTACCTAACCTAAGATAGATTTGGCATAATAAGACGCTACGTATTCATTAAACTACTCTATCTAGACTGTTTTCTTTCATAATGGATTATCACTAATGTGAAATACGTTGTGATGCTTATTCTTTTAATAAGCTTATATCTTTTAAAACTGAAGTCTGTTGTACAAGATGTTAATTATGTGTCTGCTTATTGAATTTGATTTACTTTGTTTTAGCCTTCAATTTTCTCAGATAAAATATAAAAAGAAACTTTTAAAAATCTCTGTAAGATAGAAAATTAATTGCATATTAACCTCTTCATAGCATAACAGATATTCCTACAAAACTACAGGATAATTTCACTCAAGGAACAAATCTTGTACAAATGCAGAAACTGAGGAAACCACTGTCAAAAAATTGTTGTCCCTGAATTACTGGTTATAGCTCTATCCTGATATTTTGTGATTTGCCCTTGATGTATCAAGCTTCTCCCTATTAAAAATAGGATGTTGGTTCTGAACATCTTTAGGTACATTCTACAACTTGGATCTAAACTCTGCAAGCTAGAAGAAGCAACATATTGTCTTCCCGCTCTTATGACTGCCTTCTGCCCCCCCTGAAATCATACTCAGTGGCGTATTTACCTAGGGGACATGGGGTACCCTATCTTCCTGGGCGGCCCCTAGTGGGGGGTGCAAAAATCTCAAGTTCATTTGTGTTTTTTTGTATTTTTAGTGTTTTTTCAGTTTTTGGCCTGCAGGGGGTGCAGTTTTTAGGCTAGCAGCACCAAAATTTCAGGAATTTTTCAGGAGCCCCTCCTAATGATACCAGCCAAAGTAGGTGAGGTTTGATTCAGGGGGTCCAAAGTTATGGACTCCCAAAAGGGGTGCCCCATCCCCCATCGTTTCCAATGGGAACTAATAGAAGATGGGGGCTACACTTTTGAGTGTCCATAACTTTGGACCCCCTAAACCAAACTTCACAAAACCTGGGTGGTATCATCAGGAGAGTCTCCTAAAGATACCCTGAAATTTTGGTGCTGTTAGCTTAACAATTGAACCCCTGACAGCAGGCACCCTCCAAATTTCCCCAGATTCTCCTTTTAAATCCACCCCCTTTGGCATCGTCTTAAAGGGAGAATGTGAAGTCCCCAGTTTAAACATTGAAAGTGATGCTGTTTGAGGGTGGATTCCACTGGAGGTGTTTTGTGAGAGATGATGCTGACATTTGTTTGGTAAATGTTTTGCTGGGGGTGATTTGTGAGAGATTTACATGCTTAATATCCACTTGCACTGGCTTGGAGCTGTTTCTCAGGCTAACAACCTACCTCATAGGGTTGGTGTGAGGACAAAATTAGGAAAGAGAATTGTTGAGGAGACAGCCATGTATGTTTTGCTGGGGGTGGGAGGTGTTTTGTGACAAACAAAAATCACTGTTTGGTTGTAGTGAGGGAGGGTGGCCGCCCATACCGGGGGGGGGGGGGGCGGCGGCAAGGTTTTGTCCCCAGGCTCCAGTTTGCCCAGATATGCCTCTAATCGTACTTCTGAGGAAAGGAAAAAAGAACACAAACTGTCAGGACAGAGCAGATTAGGAGTCTGCAGTTTGAAGGAAAATTGGAGAATTTTTTCCTTCTTTCCTTTGCAGACTAAAAAACTGTTTCACCAGAGGAACAGTTGCCAATGGGCACCTCATAGGACTCAAACCCAGACAACCTTCATTTGTTGCTTTGCTCTGTGCTTCCTGGCCTAAGTCATCATAGATTGGCTATCAGCAATACATTGATGCCAAATAGCCTTGAGAATGGAGGTTGGCTTGCTAACTTTAGCTAGCTGTATTGTTCTGCTAGATCTATCAGCATAATACCTGTTGCTCATTAAGATTCTCCTCTGGGGAATTGGTTTGGTTTGCAGGTAGGTTAATACACTGGGCAGACGTGGGCTACAGTGATTTTCAAGTCTGTTTAAGGCCATATTAAGTAACCTTTCTGTCCTCAAACTTTCCACACTACTGTTCCTGTAACACCATGTGTGCTAATTCATGCACACTGCTGTGTGGCTTGGAGAAAAATCAGTACAATTGTTTAGTTTTACTATCATATTACAGAGATTCTTGTTATATATTTGAGGGAAACATTAATGCCAAACGTGATTTATAAAATTGTCAGTTGTCTAGCAGTAAAGCCCATTGTGGTGTAAAATGCAATGGGATCTAGAAAACTGGGGGGAGGGTACAGATCTCCTACAACGTTGCCCCTTCTGTGCTTCTTGAGTCCTGCGCTGTTTAGGAAGCAGGAGGCCCAGATGGAGGACTGGGCCCTCTCTGCTCCCTCCCTGCTTCCCCCAGGCCCTGCTCATTTTTGGGAGGCTGAGGTAGGGTGGGGGAGAGACTGGGTTGGCTGGTGCTGGGGCAGGCAGGGGATGCTTTGCTGCCACTCCCCACCATATCCTTCTTCTTCTTTGAGGGAGGGGAAGGCCGGCGGGGGACTGGAATACTGGGCCCCGATGGAACATGTGGTGATTGGCTGGCAGTGAGTTGTCACCACGCATTCCATTCTTAGGCAATTATGTCTGAGGATAGGGTTTCTGTGTCTGAGGGAGAGGGCAGGAGCTTGTAAATATTTAAGGAGTCAGCTTTAGAGAATTTACCTTGCAAAAACTATGATTTCAGATATTTGGTATGATGACTGTGAGAATCTACACTATCAAGTTTTCAGAATGGCAACATGTTATCAGGCTAGCAGATAAGAATAACATACATTTTCCAATGCGGAATGGCCTTGTTGATGATAGTGTTTAGCAATGATATTCCAGAGCAAATTGCAAGGCTAGGAATCTGAGGGAGGGGAAGCTTTTCTGCCCACAAATGTAAATGCTCCTGGGCTTAATTGCATGTTATGTGCAAATGCATGTATTCCAACCTTATCAGCTCTCATTTTTTCTAAGAAAAGACACTTGGGGGAACTGATTTGTACTGGAAAACCAATGTGTGTGTTCCTGGGTTTGTATATATGCGTAGATGCATTTGTGTAAAGTGCCATCAAAGCATGGCCAACTTAGCGGTTTTCAAGGCAGTTTGCCATTGATTTCCTCTGCAGAGTCTTCCTTGGTGGTCTCCCTTTCAAGTATGGATGCTGTTTAACTCCCAAGATCTGACAAGGGCAGGCCATATCATGCTGCTTTCCTTCCCCATAGGAGTGGGTCACAAATTAGGTGACCATTATGCAGCAAACAATGTTTTGCTTCAAATTAAGTCCCCCAAGGACTGTTTCCCATATAAATAAGGTATTTGCCTTAATAGGGGGAAGACAACTGGAACTGAGAAGTAAAAGACAGCACACGATTGTCACTTTGTTTCACATCACAACACCCAAACCAAAAAAATGAGCAATTTGAGGTGGCTTGTGTACATTTGCACTTCACCTGAAATGACACACCAGAGAGATAAAATGGCTTGTCATGTCTATTTCATGCAAATTTATGGTCTTTACCATGACAAGGGTACAATATGGGTAGGCATCCTGTAGCAAGTACAGGCAATTGGAGTTTGTGGCCTTCCTAGACTAGGACATAAGGGCTTTCAGGCTCAACTGTGGCATAGACTCCACATCTGTAGTCTGCTTGTTTATCCTGTATTGTTCTTTTCTCCCTAATGCAACAGAATAGGAGCAAAGCAGTCCAAAACATGGACAGGTACATGTGTAACATTTCATAGTCTGAATTTGTATTGTGGCATAAAGCACTCATCAAAAGGTCAGTGTCTTCTAATATACTATATCTCTGCATTCCTTTGGTGAATTCAACCATCCTCAGCAGAGTTACATATTTATAAGTCCATTGACTTCAATAGCTTTAGCATGGTATGATAACGTAAAACACTAACTGTCCTGAGTATGAAGTCAATTATCAAAATGAATGAATGAATAAAATGTGTATGCATAAAGGCAGTACTTCATTTTGGATTTTACTTTAAACTTTGCAATATTCAAAAATGTGCTTTGAAGGAATCATGTTACTTTTGCCCAAATGCTTTGAGTAGGCCTTTTATGGAATACATCAGACCAGCTAAGCTGCAAAAGATGCCCAAGATAAATACGGAAATGTCTGCACATTTCTCCAAGAACATTAACCTTTTCCATTTAAGCTTCAAGTGGAAAAGAGAAGGAAAGAGGAAAGTCATTGCAGCACCTGTTACACTGCCAGTTAAACCCATTAGCAGGGCAAAATGGGGCACAAACATGGCCATCAGCAGAGTTAACAAAAGGACACTACTTTTAAGAATCACAGCAAACAATGGCAATTTGGAACTGGATTTCTGCCTCTGAGATACACATGCATGCAAAATTTCTGTCACTGCAAAGAAAGGCAATGGGTAGGACAAGAGAGCTTTTGCTAAGAGGCACAAATTCACTAAAGTCTGTAAAGCTGATGGAAGATTGTCAGTAATGACCTCCTTTGTTTTTTCACCCCATGTCAGAAAGGCGGTCAGAGCAAAGGATGTCTTTAAGACACAAGCTAAGACGTGAGTCCAGTTCAACATGGATCTGCATTCAGCAGGATTTCTCATGCTCCCTTCCAGGGTAGGGAGAAATATTTGTGATGTGTAACTGAAAATGATCACTCCTACTGAAACCAAAAACTCCTCAAACTCCACAGGGAGGTGGAAACTTGCCCAGGACCAGTGATGTGTTTGGGTCAGACAGTAAGTTATCACAACAAAGATGATAACAAAATGGACCAACGAGCAGAGAAAGCTAAGTTGGGAGACAAGTTTGAGGGTTTTGATAAACACACAAGGCAGCAGGGCTACAAATGCAATCACTGACCATGTTTTCTCAGTCACTGGTAGAGCTGGAAAGCTATGCGACAGTAAGTTCCCACTTACAACCAGATACAAAATGCATGTCATGATCAGTTCCATCACTTGGGTCACATTGACAACCTTGCCACCAAGTTTCGGAAATAGCTCTCTGCAGCAGGCATTAGCAATGTCTTCATACGTGCCTCTCACTCTCACGAGCTGCCCATCTTCATTTTCTTCATACAGGCAAGCGATTAGAATTTTGCCAGTGTAGCAGCAGAAAACTGCAGCCAGGATAATAAGAAACAGCCCGCTGTATCCACTGTGGAGTAGAGCATATGGCAGACCTAGAACAAAAATCCCCTAGAGACACAAATAGAGAGGACAAAAAACCCTGAGGCAAAATGTTTACTAGAAACAACCTTTTCAAACTAGAAACAACCTTTTCAAACCTGCAGCTGTTGGCGGCTACCTTTTGCTAATTGCACAGAAGGATCGCTATTACATTAACATGTCTCTGTAAATAATAGGTGCCAAAAATGTGTATATTCATGATGAATGAAGTTAGCAGGAAAAAAATAGCTGCTGGCAAAGGCACAGAAATCCAGAGAAGCCAAGAAATTGAAGACAAGCCAACTATGGAGACAAGCTCCTATTAAATATTAAGTGCTGATGTGATTGCGGGCATAATTTAAAAGGCTGCAAAGCAGTTATTTAGTCAATGTGCATATTAATGTTCAATAGTGGCTCGATAATGATAAAAGGAAGATGGCACTTTTAGCAGCAATGATTGATAAATATACATGATAAATATTCATGAGTACTTTAGTGTGAAACTATATACATACCTATCATATTTTCTCTCCTTCTCACTCTCACTACTAGGTACTATGTATGTCCTCACTGCTCTTTAGGTATGCAGCTACAAACTATTTATTTATTTCAAAAATGTATATGCCACATCTTTACAGATGTGCTAGATCTCTCCGGGAGGGGTCTTTTTATCTATTGATAGTTTCATACTGGACGTCATGTGACTTGCATGGAACGCTGTAATTTTTATGTAATTTATGTATTTATTGATTTTAAATGTAACTGTTATTGTTGAATTGTCTATGACGCTTGCTGTTCACCGCCCAGAGCCCTTAGGGGATGGGGCGGTCTACAAATATAATAATAAATAAATAATAAATAAATAAATAACAGAAGACCTAGTGTACATTTATTGGGACTGCAACTATAGAATTCCATGAAAATGGACTGGTGAGATTCTCAGATGTGGGGAATCTTAGAGGAATCTGAACTAGAGAAAATTCCTAGTTTTGAAGAATGTTTTAATTAATTATATTGCAACTGGAGGAGGGGCTCCATTTCAGCTTGGTGCCGATTCTTTAGTGCACCTAGAAGAATTTTTGACCCACTCATGTTCAGAATAGCTGACAATACCTCTGTCTTATGGGATCGTGTTTAAGAAGTAAAACCTCTATTGTCTGAATTTTCCTGGATGTTTTGTGATTGGCAGTAATGGCCCTATTGTGCAAAAAAATTTCCAGAAATATTTACATGAAATGAAGATAATGGTATTGCACTTATATTTTAAAGTATATAAAAGGATGGGCTACCATTCAAATTAAAGTCTTCCATGCACAGTGTGTTTTTCTTATTGCCATTTGATTCATATTAATACAGAAACCAAAAACCTCTTGAACAATAGCTGAGGATAAAAAAAAAGATTCAATTTCAGATAAACAGTCCTTCTCGACATTTCCCATTTATATGTAACAAACTTTTAAACTATACTGTGGACATTAGTCATGTTCTTGTCAGTGGTTCTCATTTCATAAAAAGCAATTGAATGAGAGAAAAAGAGAACATTATTTATGTAGTTAAGTTATCCTTATTGTCTTAACAGCACGTGGATAACTGCACGGGATGAATTTGTTACCCTTTAGCCTATGGTTCTACCAGAGACTGCTCCAACTAAAATTTCAATAGAGCAACAGTGCAGTCCTACAGTAAGCAGAATTACACACTTCTAAATTCATAGAAGTCAATGGGCTTAGAAAACATTAACTTTGCTTAGGATAGCACTGTTAGTAGTTTTGATTGGAGGAAGCCATGATGGAAAGGAGGAACTTCCTCTCTGACTTGGAAGTTGAAAGTAACTCTTCAGATTGATCCAGGATGGACAGAGACTGATTTTCTTCTCCCCCACTCCCCCCACCAATTGGTCTATCTATTTTGGTCAGTCTTGGCTGTGCAAAAACATGATCAAACTGTTGAATCGATATCATCCTTGCCTGGTGAGACCAGCAAGAATTTAGCAGACTTTTCCTACGAATTGTGGGGAAATTAATGCATGTTACACACACACACAAACGCACACCCTGTTGTAATATGCTAATAGCTTCTAGTACACATACAAGAAATTATTGGCAAATGTTGACAACCATGTTAATGTATAGTCTGAATATGTTGTACTTTCTCCAGAATTATTTTTGTTAAATTTTGTTGAATGTCTTTCTCAAAAAATTTGGATGCCCACATTATACATTATTTTGGCTGCCACAACAGAAACCACTAGATTCAACTAGGCCCGCAATTGCGACAGGGGGCAGAACACGCTGTAAGAGCTCCAAAGGAAGGGCATGCTTGTTTCTGGGTTGGCTGGGCGGCTGCGCCTTACCACCCGGCAATGAGCCTGCTGGCGCACGTGGGAATCTGAGTGGAGCACGCTTCCTATATTAACTAGCACGCGGCTGCTTCAGCCTTTTCGACGCCTGGAAGCAAACTGACCTACCCGCCCTCCCGGAAGGGATGGGACTAGTTTTTTTTCTTTCATCATCGCAGCCCTAGTGGGGGCGGTTTGGGCAGAGGTGCACATCTTTTGGGGGGAGGCCAAGCTTGCATGCTGGACCTCCCCACCTATGCGGGCCTCCATAAGAGGCTTGGGGCGGGACGGGCTCGGGGCGCATGCCATAAAGGCCTCTGCAGGCAAGCCCGACATCCCAGCAGTGTGGGGGCCATGAAGAATGGGGCGAACGCCTCATGGCCCAATACCTCTGTCCTGCCTTATAGAATTGGGAGTTGGAGCCGGGATCAGCCAGGGATGCTGACCGGCCAGATAAGATGCTCTTGATTGCCCAGCTTCAGTATAATAATTATAGTAATAACAAAGGGCTGCGGCCCATTTTCAATCCAAGCCATGTATGTAGTTATTACAAGGAAGCCTCTGCACATCTGGCCTCAATTAGCTACAGCTTGGTAGGAAAAAACAAACAAACCCTACACATACAGCATATGTGGACAAAATTAAATATTTTATTTACATATTAAACTATCTGTATTCCTAGAAAGTCCTGACCTGGATAGCCCAGGCCAGCCTGATCTCATTAGATCTCAGTAGCTAAGCAGGGTCTGTCATGAAAGTACTTGGATGGGAGACCGCCAAAGAATACCAGGGTCATGACACAGAGACAGGCAATGGCAAACCACCTCTGAATGTCTCTGGCCTTGATAACTCTGCTGGGTTGCTGTAAGTCAGCTGTGACTTGACAGGATTTGTCTTGGTTGGATAAAATTTGGAAGAGTATTATCACATGTATGGAACAATAGTTATAATTTCATGTAACATATGTTGTGGCTTGAATTATTACTATGCTTATTTATATACATTTTAAAGTTTTTTTTAAAAAAAGCACTTTTCTTTTTATAGGCATCAGCAGAAACCATGGCCCATGGATGTACCCGGGGCCACATTTGCAGCACAGAGCCAGGGAGTGAGTTGAAAGGAGGGTGGCAGGTGGTGGCCTATATGCATATCAGCCAGTCCAGCACATCAGCCAGTCTGTGCCTTGGTGGCACAGACCCAGTGTCTTCTTGGAGCATCAGTTGGGCCAAACGATATGGGCCACAAGGTCAGAGTCCACCAGACTCCTTGCAAACAGGGGCACCATGGCCTTCTCCTGCCTGGTCCCACTCCTCTCACTCCCCACCTGCCCCACCATTGGGCATGAATAACTCCAGGGAATTGCACAGGCATTCAATTGAGGGCTATTGCAGGCTCTCATTGCATGTCTGGTGCCATGGAGCAACATGTGGTTCAACCATCTGAGCTGGTCTTTCCGGATCTGGGTGCAAGAGAATATGGAGGCATCAGTCTTCTTCCTTGACCAGGTCCATTCCATCCATACCCGCTCCCCCCAGACAGGTGCCCACTAAGAAGCACACCAGCTTTTGATGGCATTGCAGGTCAGCCAGATATCACTTCTGCAATGATGGGACATCAGGTGAGTCTTTCTTGGATGAGAATTGCACACATACCATGGGAGATTATTAGATGGCCCATACCCCAGGGCTGCCTGCCTGGGGGCTGTGCTGCAGGTCAGGGGCAGCACATTCCCCCAGAGGGGATCTGGCATGACAATAAGGTCTGCCCCTTCCTGGGATGTGGGGCTCATTAGGACTTTGAGCACCATGAGGGCTTTACCTTTCTCACAAGCTCAGAGAGCATATCCTCAATGAGTATGTTGACAGATTTTCCCTCTTGAAACCTGAAACTGAGACAGGCAAGGCCAGGACCCACCTGGAGAAGAAGAGTGCTACAGAGGCAGGGCTAAGTATATGTTCTACAATTTGATGCAGGGCTACACAGTCTTCATGGGGATGGTACAAATGGCCTACCCAGACCTTGGCTGATATTTGTCCAACCACATGGTCAGTGTCTTCAGGGCCCAGTCTTTGGCAGCCATTGAATATGATGAAGCATTCTGGAAATGGGCATTGCATAGTGGGACCACACGGTGGGATTTCATCAGTGGCAAGTTGTGGGTGGAGGTGGTTGGCCCTCACACCAGAGCTAGGCTTGATTCTTCCCAGGCCAGGCCAGGCCAGGCCAGGGTTCAAGCACAACACACATCAGAGGGTTTGTTGGGAATACAGTCAGGACAAGTGCCAGCACAAGTGGTGCAAAATTGAGCTCAGCTCCAACTTATTGCTTGGACCATACCCCAGACCTTAGTTCCTGCATGCTGCCAGCAGCCCTTTTAAAGGTGCAGTCCTTTCAAGTGCCCTGGCCCTTGCCACATAGGATGCCAGGAGAGATGGGGGGGGGGGGAGTTGTTAGGCAGGTACACTGGTTTCTTGGGGCTCCAGAATAATCTGGATATCAATACTTTGGCACCCGCAGTTCCTCTTTGAAGAACCTGCAGCTTTTCAAAAACTACCTCTTGTTGATTGGACATCATGGCCTTCACTGGGATCTGCTGTGGATAAATGGATGCAAATGAAGGGGAAGGATCCAGCAATACCATGGTCGTCAGTGAGGGATAATATGATAGAAACTAGGGCATGGGCTGTAACATTTAAGATTTGGCTGCATCTATGCTTCTGCACAGATCCAAAAAGCTTATCTCTGCTAGAAACCTGAAACTGAGACAGGCAAGGCCAGGACCCACCTGGAGAAGAAGAGTACTACAGAGGCAGGGCTTCTGAGGCTTCTGAGGGCAGGGCTTCTGAGGGCAGGGCTTCTGAGGGAGCTTCAGCTTTCGAAGTGGTGGCTTCATATTGGAAAAAAAAATCTTCTCCTTGGGTTTCTCATGGGAGCCTCTTCATATGCTTACCACCATGGAAATTTACCATCGTCTGAAGACCAGACTGTATGACCAGGAATACCAATCTCTCCTGAGTGCTGTGCAAAGCTCTTGTTCCCCTCTATACTTTGGGATCACACCCCAGAAATCTAGCCCTGCAGTATATTTAGAACAGTTTGTTAATTATAAGTGCAGATGGGTCATGACAAGTGCAACTCATTCCCCTCTGTCTTTCTTCAAGGTTGTTTCCTAAACATCCCACAAAGTGAGCGTTGAAGTCGGTACTGTCCCAACACTATGGACTCAATTCCTCATATCCTGCTTTACTGTTCGAGGTATAATGATATTAGAACCAATCTGGGAGCTTTACTACCTCTAAAATTTATGTTTTTCTCAGACAAACTAAAAATGTCTAAGCTATTGAACAGCCCTAATGTAGAAATTTCTGAAGCAGTTGTTACATTTTTAATCCGTGTTCTACATGATGTGTAACAATGATCCTGTTATTGTACTTGGAATGTATGCTACTTCTGGTTTTATGCCGAATAAAGGTTATTGGATTGGATTGGGATAATATGGCTTTGAGATAACAAAAGTGACACTTGGCTTGCAGTTTAAAATAAAAACGGCATTTATGCAAGAGAAGCTGATTCCCCATTCCCCCCAGAATCTTGTTTTAGCATCTTGGGATGGAATGATGTTGTTTTGGTTGCATTTACAATAATAAGAAATCTCTTCAACGTAAAACATCCTTGCTATAATCTTCTTGAACCAAATAGAGTGCCGGAGCAAGAGGACAAGCATCCATTCAGTTCCAGTGTATGAGATTAGTCCTTGTGCTAAGAGCCACTATTTCTCAGGGTCAGGGCAATATCAAAGTAAGGGTACAAAATGCAGCTACTGGAAAAATATTCAGTGGATTAAAAGCCCTACATTTCACTAAATATACAGGAATACTATAAGAAATTACAGGCTGCAAAGATTAGCTCCCATTAACCTTTCTCACTTTTTGCTCTGGTAATGTAAAGGCAACATATTTTGGCTATCCTAAATGTTTTTACAGCTACATACTTGAATATATCCACAGACCTGACTGAGATGAAAATTAAAAGAATAAAAATTCCCAGGAGTCTTGAAAAAGGAGCAAGGGGTTATTCTACAAACTCTGAAGAAACTGCGTGAGGAAATCCTTTCAAATATATTGCTTTTGTGTATTTGTAGGAAACCTATTGTCCTCGTGCTTATTTGAAGTACTGTGTGTGTAAGAACTTTCTGTCTTTATAAAAATGCATCATTTATTGAGATTCTGATCATTTCTGCCCAGAATTAGCATGCTAGTGGCATTTTGTATGTTCTAAAGCACCATTACCAAAATTTCTTGGTATGAAGTCTTTTCTTCTTGCTTGTTTTATTTTATATATAAAAAAACCCATTCGTACTACAGAATGCTGTCCGAAATTAGACTCAATTCTTTTGTTGGTTTTTAATAGGGAGAAAACCATGCTTCGCAATCATGGTGCTTGAAATAGTGCCTGAGAAAAGAAACCTCAAAATATTGTTATTTTAACTTCATTCGCTTTTCTGCACCTAATAGTACATTTTCTGGCTGGTTTTGCCAAGAATGTAACACCTTTATCCAACGCTGTTTTAAGTGTTGGCCTTGAGGAGTGATTGTAATTTGCCTGCTTCAAGCTCACAGACCTGTACAAATTAATTCAATGCTTCTGCAGTAAAATGTAGGGGAAAAATAATATTTCCAATCTTAAATGAACTCTAAATTATAGAAAATGAGTGCTGTAACTCTCAGTTTCCTATACTGAACACAGGGTTGGATAAGATGGTCTATAAGACCCACTCTTGTTAGAAATAAATTTTTACCATGTGGAGCTATTCTGGAGTTTCCCTCTGTTTTGGAAAAGGATTCAGAGGAGTAAGGCACTCCTAGGTGCCTCCTCATGTTTTAATAGGTTTGCAGTTGCTACATGTTTAAAAGAAGACCCAGAATTGGGTGTCATTGGAGGAGGAGTGAAGGTAGTACAGGTTAAAAGGGAGACTCCTGACAATGACTGGGGAGGAGAAACAAGTTCAGCTCAAGGTTGTGAGAGCTACTGCCTGTGGAGTAGAGGAACAAGGGAAGCAATGCCCTTCTGCTTCCACTTCTGAGGCCTAGTGAGGACACAAAGAGTTGGCTGGGTTGAGGACACAAAGAGGTTGAATGGGAAGAAGGAGCACCACAAGACTACACCTTGGATTAAATCTTTGTACTGAGCCTTTGAAGGAAGGAGCCCAGTGGCCAGAAGGTAGCTGGGAGATACCTAGAGTAATGCTGGCAGAGAATTTGTATTGAATCTGACAGATTATACTATAGAGCCTATTGGAAGACCTATAAAGTATCAATGACAGTGGCAGAGTTATGTTACTACTCTATTATCATTACAGTAGCTAGTTCAACCCAGTTGTTCAAGACAGTTAGCATCTGCTGATTCCTAAATATGAACCTTAATTGTCTCAGGAATTGAGAATTAGTTGAATACTCTGTGATATAGATGCCGCTTGTAACATAGGTCAGTCAGAAAAAATAATATAGCACCTAGTCTATTTATGCCTCTTTTTGATCCATCTTCTGTGATGGGTGTTAATGGGATCCTGGGATGCGTGAAGGCCACTACTTGTACCTTGGCTCTTTGGCCTCTTGCCTGCTAAAATCATGTAAGGATCACACTGATGATCCCTGATGTTCAATTCATTACTCAGGGACTAGTCTCAAAGGGTTGCCACTGGAAATCAGTTATCATGAATGCAGGACCTATCTTATGGGGTTCCATAGGGTACAATTCTATCCTCCATGTTTTTCAAAATCTATGTAAAGTACTTAGGACAAATCATTTGTAGTTTTCAAGCTGGTCTCATCAATATGCTGACAAAACCCAAGCTCCATGTTTCCTCACACAAATCTTATGGAGATAGGGTAGATATCCTGGGTCCTGTGGTTAAATTGAAAATAAATCCTGGAAAAGTGAAGCTATTGGAAGCTGGGAAGGTGGAAATCTAGTGGGACATTTTTCTATGTTTGATGGTATTCAGCTGACCTTTGCTGACCCAGTTAAGAACCCTGGAGTGTAATAGTTAAGAACAGCAGATTCTAATCCACAGAATGATTTGATTCTGCACTCCTCCAAATGGGCACAGGACTTTAATCTAATGAACCAAGTTTGTTTTCCCTGCTCCTCCACAAGAAGCTTGCTGAGTGACCTTGGGCTAATCACAGTTCTCAGAACTCTCTCAGCCTCACTTACCTCACGAGGTGTCTGTTGTGGGAAATGGAAGGCAAATGTAAATTGCTTTAAGACTCTTTAAAGGTACCAAAAAGTGGGCTATAAAAATCAACTCTTCTTCTTGATCTAACATTACTCCTAGGGAAACAAACTGATGCAGCTGTTAAAAAAGAAGTGTTCTTCCAACTCAGTCTAGTCCAGAAGATGGTCTCTATTTTAACACAGCTAGTCTAGCCCGCAGGATTCAGATCACAGTAACATCAAGACTAGACTATTGCAATACACTCTACATGAGTCTCCACTTAAAATCAGTTTGGATACTCCAGTTGGCACTGAAAGATGCATCTCCCTGAAAGATGAAACTCAGTTATTATGGAGGTAGATGGAGTAGGCACATTACTCCCATTTGGCAGCCACTCTATTGGCTGTTTATTAGTTACAGGCTTAATTCAAGGTATCGGCTATCATATACAAAGACTTATGTCAGGAGTCCTTATCCTTTTTGAGCTGGCAAGCACTTTTGGAATTCTAACACAGGGTAGGAAGTGCAACCATAAAATGGTTGCTGATGGAGATGATACCAGAGGTGGGATCCAGCAGGTTCTCACCAGTTCCCGAGTGTGGGTTACTAATTATTTGTGTGTGCCGAGAGGGGGTTACTAATTGGGTCTGCTTTTCCATCTCCACGCCCTCGCCTTCCCCTCTCTTCTTCTTTCTCGTAGCCCGGAGCTTGCCGGCTAGTAAGAGTAGGGACCCTTTAACTTCTGTTGGGTCCAGGGGACTCTTTACTTGCTTGGTAGGCTATTTATTTTGGCACTCTGTTCATTTTATGATAAATTGTGATTTACTATGATGCTTGGTCACTTAAAAGCTCTGTATTCCTGTATGTGAGAATGTTATGCTAATCTGCGTCTCTAGTCCTGGATTAATTAATGTGAAATATTTGCAGAATATACAGTATGGATTGCGAATTCTAGTTCACAATGGATGGATTTTCTGGTTTATTTTTTTACTTTAAACAGAAGAAGAAGAAGAGTTTGGATTTACATCCCCCCTTTCTTTCCTGCAGTATTAAGTATTTGATAGGCAGTCAATTAGAGGAGAAGTAGTTGTTTCTGTTGGCACTAGATGATAGGACTTGCTATAATGAGTTTAAATTATGGACAGAAAGATACCATCTGGAAATTAGGAACTTTTTTTTACAGTAATTAATGCCCCACCCCCGGCCGGCCCCTCCAAAAGCTCCACCCCCGGCCGGCCCCTCCAAATAGCTCTGTCTTACAGGCCCTGCGAAACTCGCCAAGGTCCCACAGGGCCCAGACAGCTGGAGGTAGAGCATTCCACCAGGCCTTAACACAGGTATATATATACAAGAGAGGATAGTTTTTGGGTCAAACTTTTGGCATATTTGGGTCATGTGGATAAACACTTATTTATGGAGAACACTTGGCATGCTACATGCTTTCTGACATGCATACGGCTCATAATTACAGGCTGAAATCATGATATGTAAGGGAAAATAGGTTTGATGGGATGCTTCATTATATATGATTCTCTAGTGTGAATGAGACTCTCAGTTGTGTATGTAATTGATCTCCAAAAGATAGAAACTGCATTTGAAAAGAGCTTAGTTTTGGAGCATGACTCCTGGTAAGTTAGGTTGGAGCAACCTCCCATTGTGTTTGAAATGGAGCTGCTCCATAGCTAAGAGCTAAGCTAAGGGAGGAAATCGGCAAGCATTTGAATGCTGCGAGTTTGTGCTCCTTCATAGTGTTGTGCTTCATAAATGGTGACACGCTGTTAGAGGGTAAATTATCCTCCCCATATGCAAAACAAAGCTTTCATTAAGCCACTAGATCTAACACCCCCATGGACTGCAGAATTTCCCCAGAGGGTTTCCAGTTCAGGGTACTGAACTCCAGAATTCCTGGATCCTGACCAAAGTACAATAGCCTCAGTTTAGTCATTTTAGCTTCTAGGGACAGTTTGGTCTTGATTTGATCTAGAATGTACATTTTTTTGGCCGTCCACAGCATCTGTAACTCTCTCTTTCAACACCACATTTCAAAGGAACCTACCTCCTCCCCATCAGCTTTCTTCACTGCCCAGCTTTCACACCACGCCCAACTTTCACACCCATACATAATAATAGGGAATACTATGACATGAACTAACTTGAATTTAACTGAAGGTGACACATTCTTACACTTAATAAACTTTTCTAGCTCCTTCATGGCTACTTTTTCCAGTCCTAATCTCCATCTGATTTTTTGGTGGCAGTCTTCCTTTTGATGATGGAGCCAAGGAATAGAAAGTCTTTGACAATTCCAATTTCCTCATTGTTCACCTTTAAGTTGAATCATTCTCCCGTAGTCATGACTTTTGTCTTGATGTTCAGCTGTAGTCCTGCTTTGGCATGTTCTTTTTAAAATTTGCAGCAGTAGTTGTTTCAAGTCCTTGCTATTTTCTGCCTGTAATGTAGTATCATTGACATATCTTAAATTGTTAATGTTCCTCCTCCCCCTAACTTTCGCTTCATCTTCATCTAAATCTAATCCAGTTTTCTTTATATGTTCTGCACACAGAGCTCTTTCTTTTCAATCTAAATGCACAAAGAGACAGTCTTTGAAAAGCCAGTTGGGTCAGTATTCACCCTGGAGTCTTGTCAGAGTACACTGTTTCTTCTAACATACTTAAGGATTCCTTAGGTATGTTTTGTGAATTGTTTTGTGAAACTCGCTCTGCAAGTGGTGTATCTTGTAGGGGTGACTTCCTTGACTTTAATTCCTGGAAGGTTGGAAGCTTACCCCCTGGCTTCTGGATGTTTGGGTAGACAACAGGACTAGTGACAGTTACTGACACAGGCATCCCAAAGTTTTGTAATTTTGGGTGTTGCTGGCCTGTCCTGGGAATCTCTTTGATTAGAGGTTCTTGACATCCAGTCTTAGAGGCAGTGGGGAATGGAGCAGTGTGGTCTGACAAATCTCAAACAGGCTTTCTGTTGTTAGCGGTATCCAAAAGAAACACATTTCCCCAAGCCAAGCACATACAGCTTCAGAATCCAAAGGTTTGGAAAGTGAAGCCACCAGATGGGCCATCCATAACAAAGTTTCAGCACTGTAAGGTATGAGTGACAATGGGTTCATAACTCCCTGCAAAAGAGAGATGTTTTTTCTTAGGGTCTCATCTTTTAGGCAGCTGTGGACAGTGAGGAAAAATTCTTTATATTGGTGTGTCCAGGCAGGCAAGATCATGCCCCTTTGGGCCACACCAAGAGGTTTTTTCAACAACCTTTGTGCATCATGGTAAAAGTTAGAAGTAGTATGTGCCACAAAGACTACATGAGAGAGCCTCTTCAGCCAGATGCAGTGTATCTGGAAAAATTTTCCATCTGTGAAATTGCATGGCAAGGGAGGAATATATGTTTTTATGTTTGTGCAGGTTTCAGTCCATCAAATAACAGCAGCATCAACGCACAGGGAGACTCCCTGAGAGCTACAGCATTCAAGCAGCAGACCATGAAGCCACTATTGTATTCAATAAAGTTCTGTTTTATAGTCTCTATCCCAGTTGTGGGTATGTGGGGGGGAGAACCTATGTAAAATGTCTTTTTCTACAGACCCTACTTTCTTTCCCCCTCACTTGTTCATTAGTCATATTCTTCCACTATTGAAACTGAGTAAAGGAATGCCTAATGATTACAGCAAGCATTTAGTAATAGCAGTAGTGTATAACTTTGGGTTCCAGGACAATTTCAAGACTTTGGACAAAGGGTTTTCCATAGAGGTGAAACACCTAATGAAGTATTAGCTGTGGAGGAAATGTGAACAGGTACACGCCCTTTTTCCTTTTGGCAGGTTTCTATCGCTGTTTGTGTGTGTGTGTTATGTCTTTGTTTTATATTATATAGTGAAGGCCCTTAAGCTATCTACACAACAGGCAAACACCCCTTTTATGGTTAAGATTTTTTTCAAGATTTTTTTTCTTTGTTCCTGTAACAAATCTTTGACATCATGGCTTTTTGTGATTTCTCACCTAATAAAGGATGGGAAGTATTTGGCCAAGTCCTCTGACTCTCTGCCATCCTTTGTTTAGGTCTCTGTTTTGCTGAGCTTCAATCTTTCCATTTTTGTTGTTTATATCTTCTTGACCTCTTTAAAAAGAATGATGACTGTTTAACAGGATCCATCAAACTTAATTTACCAGTGAAGAAGATCATGATCAAGACAGTAGATTCTAGATCTAAATGAAGCGTCAAGTCATGTTCCTGAACTGTAAATAGTTTTGTATTGTAGCCAAATCTCATATCTCTTTGCTAAAATATTTCATGTTCATTGCAATTGCATTTCTGCTTTACCACCTTGTTGCCATGCTGGGTGCAATATTACAGATGATGTATGTGTATAGAACAGTTATGCCAGAAAATCATGATGAGAAAAAAAAAACATAGCCATGTGGAACTTTAAATGACAGAATAATAGGATGCCAAAATTTGGGTAATAGTAACTATATGGAAAACACTGTTTTCCATATCATCATCATTAGGACGTTCCTAATTTATGAATCTTTATTTGTGAACACTAGGGGTTACTCTTCTTTGTTTTGTTTTTAAATGGGCCACTGCCCTGTATTCACTGACAGTTAATCTGAGAAAAACATTCTACAGAGGGAGAAAAATTCTTGGCCCAAAAGTTTCAGCTTGGGTTGACAGTTGTGGGATTCTGGCATCCATGTGTTGTTTCTTAAAAGCAGGACTTTTCGTTACAGAAAATTATTTACACAGAAAACAAAATTTTGAGAGTAAGGGGAGTTGAAAAGTCAATGCATCTGTGCCAGACAACAGTAAACCAAAATGTGATTTCCCCTGCAGATATTATTCAGAAGTAGGAGAATGTACAACTGTCTACAGTTATTTTAACAGTATTGCTTGAGGACAAGTAAGGAATGACAACCTTGCAGTTACAGCTTTCACTTGAAGGATACATAAAAATGTACATCATAACAGAAAAGACCCTTCTTACCTACCACTTCTATGCTGATATAATAAATGCAATTGAAAGAACTGCTAATAAACCTTAAAAGTACTATTAAAATACAGGAAACTCTCAGCAGTGAGAGGCAGAAAAAGAAGCCATTAATTTCTCTGGTTAGCATGAGACAATAGCAGAGGTAAGATATTTTCACTGCTGAATGAAATAGACTGGGTGATCTCTCTGGTGTTGGCATGAACCTGTGAACAGACTAGTCCTATTAAAAGCTTCAATGGGGAACATTTTTTAAAGGTGAGATGCCACCAGTGGCATCGGTAAAGGGGCCTGGGTGGGGAGCTTGAGCCCCTGGCACTACTCCTAATGGCCACGTGGGGCACACTGCATGTCCCCTGCAACTGTACCCCTTCCATGAACTCCCCGCTGAGTTCAGGGAAGGGGTGCAATTGAATGTAACCACCAGCATAACTGAGGGGAGCCGGGACACAGCTGAGCAGGATGGTGGCCAAGGTGAGCTGTGGGTGCCACTACACTACCCACCCCTACTTCCAGGTCATTTATGAATAAGTTAAAGAGCACTGGTCCCAAACCAGATCCTTGGGGGACACCACTCCCTACATCTCTCCACTGTGAGAACTTCCCATTTATACCCACCCTTTGTTTTCTGTTCCTCAATCAGTTTTTAATCCATAGGAAGACTTCCCCTCTTATTCCTTCATTGCTGAGTTTTCTCAACAGTCTCTGGTGAGGAACTTTGTCAAAAGCCTTTTGGAAATCCAAGTAGACAATGTCCACTGGTTCCCCCTTATGCACATGTCTGTTTACACCTTCAAAGAACTCTAGTAAGTTTGTAAGACAGGACTTGCCTCTACAAAAGCCATGCTGACTCTTCCTCAGCAGGTCTTGCTTTTCTACATGTTTAATAATTTTATCTTTAATGATAGATTCTACTAATTTACCAGGAACAGATGTCAAACTGACTGGCCTGTAATTTCCCGGGTCCCCCCTAGACCCTTTCTTAAAGATTGGTGTGACATTGGCCATCTTCCAGTCTTCAGGGATGGAGGCAGATTTCAGGGATAAGTTGCATATTAATGTGAGAACATCAGCAATTTCATGCTTGAGCTCTTTAAGAACTCTTGGATGAATGCAATCTGGGCCAGGGGATTTGGTAGCATTTAGTTTATCAATGGCTGCCAGAACTTCTTCCTTGTCTACCACTAACTTCGCTAGTTCCTTGGATTCACCTCCTAAGAAGCTTGGTTCAGGTGCAGGAATTTTCCTCACCTCCTCTTGGGTGAAGACAGATGCAAAGAATTCATTCAGCTTCTCTGCAATCTCCCTGTCATCT
Source organism: Sphaerodactylus townsendi (assembly GCF_021028975.2). Lineage (NCBI taxonomy): Eukaryota > Metazoa > Chordata > Lepidosauria > Squamata > Sphaerodactylidae > Sphaerodactylus > Sphaerodactylus townsendi. The sequence continues at coordinate 111,730,656 of NC_059425.1, read as the reverse complement.
TTTAGCACACCTTTTGTTCCTTCATCATCTAACGGGCCTACTGCTTCCCTTGCTGGCTTCCTGCTTTTGATGTATTTGAAGAACTGTTTGTTGCTAGTCTTGATGTTTGCAGCCATGCGTTCCTCATAATCCTTTTTTGCCTCCCTTACAGCTAACTTGCTTCTCTTTTGCCACCATTTGTGTTCTCTCTGGTATTCTTCATCAGTTAAGTTAGACTTTGTCAGGGTCCCCCTCCAGGGTACCAAAAGGGGTACCCGGTTGCCGTCCCACCTATCCCTTCCCAGGCGTTGGTACCTCCCGGCCTCACCCCTGGTCGTGTGGGGTGGTTCAAATTGGGTGCCCCAATACACCCCAGGCTATCCAGCCCAGACTAGGCAGTCAAGAGGAGAGCCTGTTCACAGCACAGGGCTCCCTTCCTCTAGCCCTCCAGCCCAGACTAAGCAGCCAAGAGGAGAGCCTGTTCACAGCACAGGACTCCCTTCCTCTAGCCCTCCAGCCCAGACTAAGCAGCCAAGAGGAGAGCCTGTTCACAGCACAGGACTCCCTTCCTCTAGCCACTTCTCTTCCCTGCCTGCTATTCTCCTCCTCCACTAACCCCTGTGTCTTCTTCCCAACCTCTCCCTGCTTCTCCTCCAGCCTCCGGTCTCCTGTCTCCGTCCTTCCCTTTCCCACAGCCACAACAACTCTCCCCCAGGTGTCCTCGTTCCTCTCCTTTTATCCCCTCCCCACCCTGCTCTGTTCTTGAAAACCCCTCCCTTCTCCAGCCACGCCTTCCTCCCGACCATCGGGCTCGGCTCGGCACCAGCTGTGAGGCCGGGACGCCACCTCCTCCAGCGCCGCCTGCCTGCGGAGCGGCCGGCTGCGACTGCTCCCACCCAGGGAGCGTCAGGCCGGCAGAACCCCCGTCGGCGGCCCCGGGGATCTCGGTCGCAGTGTCCGCCGGCCGGAGGCGAGGCCCCGGCCGCCCCGGCCAGCTCGCCTCCTCTCTCCCCGGCCTCAGTCCAGGGCCGGGGCGGCCGCGTTCCGCCGGAGCCGCCTCGGCGTCGATGGAGGGACTCCCCGCCTCCTCCATCCGGCGCCGCGCGGGGAGCCGCGCTTCTCGGTCCCGTGGCCGAGCGGGCGACGACGGGGGCGGCCCGCCCGAGCCCTGTGGGGAGGCTGGCCGGGCCGAAGACGGCGGAGGCGGCGGCAGCGGCAAGTCCGGGGAGGGGTGGGCCCCCGCTCCTGGACAGACTTCCATTTTCTAAAAGACATCTTTTTTCCCCTAATAATTTCCTCAACCTCCCTTGTTAACCATGGTGACTTTCTTTTGGACTGGGCGCTGCCTTTCCTAACCTGCGGAACACATTCCAGCTGAGCTTTTAAGACTGTGTTTTTAAATAACCTCCAAGCACCTTGGACATTTTTGACTCTCTTGATTTTCCCTTTCAGCTTCCTGCGCACTATCCCCCTCATCTTTGAGAAATTTCCCTTTCTGAAGGCGAATGTAACTACATTAGTAGTTGTCACTTGTTCGCATGCAGAGATACTGAATCTGACAGCATTGTGGTCGCTGTTCCCTATCGGCTCAACAACACTGACTTCCTGCACCAGGTCCTGGGTCCCACATAGAATTATATCTAGGATCACATCTCCCCTGGTTGGTTCTACAACCATCTGCTCTAAGCCACAGTCATTTAGCATATCCAGGAATGTTCTCTCCTTACTATGACCTGAACATGCATTTTTCCAGTTTATGTGGGGATAGTTAAAATCGCCCATTACCACGACATTTTTTGCTTTTGTTGGCCTCTCTAATTTCTTTTTCCATCTCAGAATCCTCTTGTGCACTTTGGTCAGGGGGACGATAATATATTCCTAATGTTAAACTATGCTTCACCCCTGGTATTGATATCCACAGTGCTTCTGTAGAGAAATCAGCTCCCCCTGCATTGTCTATTTTATGTGACACTATGCTCTCTTTGATGTAGAGGGCCACCCCACCCCCAATATGCCCTGTCCTATCCTTCCTGTAGAGCCTGTAACCTGGGATAACAGCATCCCACTGGTTCTCCTCATTCCACCATGTCTCTGTGATGCTCACTATATCAATGTCCTCCTTCAAAACTCTGTACTCCAGCTCCCCCATTTTAGGTCGAATGCTTCTACTATTAGCATAGAGACACTTGTATACTCTGTCTCTGTCCCTGTCTCTGCCAGTGTAAGTCCATGCCACATCCAGAAGAGAATTCCACCCCGCTCCCCTCCCCCAAATTGGGCTGTATGTTCCATTAAATTTAATGGGGTTTAGTTATGTCTATCTATAACTGAATTAGAGTTTTGGCTGATTCCAGGTGACAACTGATTATTGTGGCATTACCTATAAAATCTTTGACCCTAAAAAACAGTAACTGGGTTGAGACTGCATTGAAAGGAGTTTCTAAAACTCTTTCTGCTATGCCACTTCCTTGATAAAAATGCCTCACAATGCTACTTTGTGTCCAGGAAAGGGGAAAGTATGCATAGCACTGCTGTGCTTATCTTTTCCCCTACCATAAAACTGAAGAGAGCTCCAGGGAGTCATTCTTGACTGTGAAACCAATATCATGACAATCTGTATTCGAGTTCAATCTGTATTCGAGGTGCTGTACCAGATAACACATACAGTCTGGCCTTTAGCCACCTGCACATGCAACAGGAAAACATATATTCACATAAAAAATTAATTACGTATCTGAGAAAATAATTTATATAACCAATGCTGTCATCCAAATTATAGGCATTTCAGCTAAGGGGAAAACATATTACTGGCTTACTAGAGATATATATTCCCAGAGCATAAACAGGAATACACTTGTTGGAATAAGTGACTTCTGTATGCCTGGACAATGAGGGTGGGGGGTGGGTGGGCATTATGTATCTTTAAGCTGCTCTATAGTTTGCTCTCCATATCTGGGCTCCACCCACCAACTTCCTCCTTCTCCCTGCAACCATTTTCTTTCATTTTTTTCTTTTGTACTGAGCACATGTAATGGCTACCTGCTCCTGCTGGGGCTTTCCCACAGAAGCAGATGACACTGCCAGCAACTAAAGATCCCACACTATTGGGATATGCTGATGTAGATTAGGCTGGAGAAAGAACAGATCTAAAATCTACCAGTGGCTATGTGTTTTTATATGGGGGAGGTGCTGTAAGTTGGGCACGCTGTAAGCAAAATATTGTTGCCCACTCATCTACTGAAGTGGAGTTTGTATCAGTTTCTGAAGCATGTGGGGAGTTACAATGGCTTATAATGTTAGAAGATTTTGGTATTAATGAACCTTTACCTAATGCTAGAAGATAACCAGAGTTGATAGTTCTTTCTCTTTCAGAAAAGAACAGTGCACGGGCGGAATACAGCACGACAAAAACGCCATCCCTGGGGAAGCGTTCGCACAGGAGCAACTTCACAGTAGCGCCATCTTGGTTGCGCTGGAGTGGCATAAAGCCGCTGCTTTAAAAGTGGAGTCTTCCCGCCGGCATGGTGTGAACCGAACTGGCTGGAAGACACCGCTTTCCCCGTTGCCTCCACTGACCCCTGGAGGTAGGAGGGCAGCATGGGTGAGTCACTGCTGCCCTCCAGAGCGATGCTGGACAGGCAGGTCAGTAGAGGCGATGGATCGGAGGCAGCTCCATGCTGCCGTGCAAACAGTCCCCGAGCCTCCACCGGCATAATTTATGCCGGTGGAGGTGCGGTTCCATTGCCGTGCAGAAAGGGCTTTTGAACCAGTATGTAAGAGTCTTGCAGGCAGAAGGAACTGTGAAACTTCATTACTGTCCTACTGACGTGACGATTGCAGATATATTGACCAATCCACTTTCAGTGTACTTTCAATCCACTTTCAGTGTACTTTGCAGCTGGATTTTGCTGTGCAGAAATCAAAATCCATTGCCAAGAGACAAGTTTTACAACCTGTGTTACAAACTGAACATTGTCTATGTAGAAGGCATACAAAGTTGACAGGGGGAGTTGGATTAAGCGACTTCTGCATGCTTGGGCAATGGGGGGGCGCGATGTATCTTTAAGGTGTTCTATAGTTTGCTATCCATGTTTGGGCCCTGCCCACCAACTTTCTCCTTCATCACCCTGCAGCCATTTTCTTTCTTTTGTGCCAATCACATGTAATGGCTACCTGCTCCTGCTGGGGCTTTCCCACAGAATCAGATCACACTTGAACATACGTGATGGCATATTAGAATGCCCCCTTGTGTTAGGGAAAGTTATCTCTTTAGACTAAGGTTTCTATCTATCTACTTTTCACTAGGAACAATCCTTGTGATCTGAAGTTACTTGAAATAAATGTAAGTTTTCCTTTTTGCATACATTTGTTTGGAAGAGCTCCTTTTAGTGTACTTGCACACTAGACTGGGCTGATTCATATTTAACCATATCTCCAACAACACTTTACCCATGTACGTTCAGAGTGTTGTACTACTATGTTCCCCATTCACCCTCATGCAGATTATATACACTTTCCCATTTGATATGTTTTGTACTTCATATTTAAGCTATTCCAAAGGTAACTTGGAAGAACAACCTCTAAGTGTAATGCAAAACACTGTTGTCCTTCCCTCTGGGTAGGGCAAAACAGATATGCCATTCTCATTTGTTAACACTCAGTTTCTACCAGTAAAAGCCATCTGATGGCTTTAATCATTCTTCTAAGGGCAGCAAAGATTCCCCTGTTAAATTCATTATTATTTTATACAATTTATCTTATTACTATGCTATATGTGTGCTTAAATGGAAAAGCAACAGACAATACAATGCAAAAAAGGGGGAGAGAGTAGATAATAACCATAAGAATGCATGCAAAGGTCTACTTTTGCTCATCTCTGCTATTCTCTTCTCCCAGAAGTGAAATTCACTTGTTTGCTTGTTTTGGAAGGTGATAATGTTTATGGCCACAAGTAGAATTATATACAAAAACCATAACTGTTTTTCTCACCCAAATCTCACCAAAGCAAAGAGGAAAAGAAGTCATTGCATTTGCATGCTGCAATAGAGAATTGCACATTCAGCTACAAATCAACATCTCACTACAGCATTAGTCTCAAACAGACATGAGCCAAACCTTAGATCTCCTTGTCTTGCCTCACAGCTGCTTCTGCACCTGCACAGTAAGTGAAATTGACTTTCTGCAGGATCATGTAATTAAGTTATGCAGGGTGGAATGGGTTGGGACCATGACTGCCATAATGCTATGCAAAAATATGCATGCACAAACATTAACAACACTGAAGGGTAAGACTTTTTTTTTTTAAAAAGCAACAGTCTTTATAAATAACTGACTGACTAGTTTACTAACTTCATTTAAACAATTGGCTATACAACAGTGAACAATAACAACTGGTCAAAAGGGGGGATTAGAACTTCCACTGGGCAGTTTATTAATGTTCCTAAATGAAATGCTGCAGATTGCGCACATGGAAAGTAACCCACTGAACTGACTCAAGCTGTCTGTAAACAGCTGAATTGCTCTGCAAAAATTAAAATTGACTCTGATTGCAGCTGAGGAGCACAAAGAGACAAAGAAAAAGAAGTCAGAAGAAGCAGGATGCAATTGTCTCAACTTTTTTATTGAGTTCCTGTCATCTCCAATCTTAGTGCCACTGTTATTATCTAAAAGAAGAGGTGGTGTGACATTAGGGATGGTAATTGATAAAATTTACTACAGAAGAATTAGCCAGGTGCCAAAAACAAACAAACAAAACAAAACAAAAAGGTTTCAGCTTTCTCAGCTTTCCTAGCTGCCTGCCAGGTTGGGCATTCCAGATCTCACTGGCAGCCCTCTCCCGCTGCTTGTGAAGCCAGTTTTGACTTTGTTGATGGGGAGGTGGTGAGCTGGGTTGCCTACAGAGATTGAAGCTCCACATTTGCAAAGCTGGAAGCCAATTTTGAGAGTAGGGAGGTGGTGAGCCTGGTTGCCTGCAAAGATCAAAGCGCCAGTCTCTGCAAGCAACTCCCTTCCCATTCACAAAGGTGGCAGCTGGCTTTGTTAGTGGGGAGGTGGTGAGCCTGGTTGCCTGCAGAGATCAAGGCTCCGATCTCTGAGTACCCCTCTCCCTGCAGCCCAGCACAGCTGAATGCAGCTACAGCATATTGGCTTTTTTCATGAAAAAAGTAGATATTTAAAAAGTTGATCACCCCTATCTGGCATGACAAAGGCCAGGGATCTCCTTCACTTGGCCACCAAACCACTAATCATGCTGATGACCAATAAGCTAGAAATCATCACAATATTGTGACTGAAGTAGCGACCCAGTCTTTAAGAATACTACCCAGTCTTTAAGAAAGCTTAAACTGCAATCTTGTTTCCAATTGTGGTCTTATCCTAGAATATGTGAATATGTGAACAAGCATCAAAGTGCCTTTGAACAGGTGTAAACAGATTATTTTTCAAATACTGAGCTGCAAAACAAGTCCCACAAATCTAAAATTAGGAGCAAAAGTGAAGCCTACAGGGTAGACCTTAAATATGCTACAGATACGCTTCTTAATTTTGGTGTCTCCCAAGGCTTGGAATGCATACAAAGTATTAAAGCTTAGGACACTTTTTGCATGTGAGTAGGGAAATAGCCCATAGTGTGGAAAAATTTACTTGGAGGAAATGATATCACTTAAAATTCTGCTTGAAATTCGAACATTTTAATCTTTTAAGGTAACAAGGGCCCCTTCCACACAGAATAATGCATGTTCAATCCACTTTCAATGTACTTTGCAGCTGGATTTTGCTGTGCAGAAATCAAAATCCACTTGCAAACAATTGTAAAAGTGGGGTGCTGTGTGGTTTCCGGGCTGTATGGCCGTGTTCTAGCAGTATTCTCTCCTGACGTTTTGCCTGCATCGGTGGCTGGCATCTTCAGAGGATTTGAAATAGCCTAGGCTCGCCTGATCCTATCAGAAGCTAAGAAGGGTTAACCCTGGTTAGTCTTTGGATAGCAGTCTCTATGGCACACCAGAGTTGTGACACAAAGTCAGGCAATGGCAAACAACCTCCAAATGTCTCTTCTTAAAACCCTATGGGATCGCCATGAATCAGCAGTTACTTGATAGCACAAAACACAAACAATTAACCCCTCCCCCCAAACCCCCAAATTCGTCAGTACTTCAATACTGTAGAAGTTTACTTAGAATAAATTCCAGTAAGTCCAACAGGGCTCAGCCCTGAGCACATTATATTTTCATATAATAATTAGTAGTCTTTAAAAACTCATTGACTAGCTGTTTTAGGTGTTTGAGAAACAAATGATTTGTACTGGCAAATTAGTACTTTAAATCTAAAATATTAAAAATACCTAATAATATACTATTAACGCATGTTAATTACAGGTGATAGTCTGTAAGCTATATGACTTTCTAAAATATGGTTGCTAAATCAAGGAGTTGAAACGTTTACTGGGATATCTTTCTGCCTACACAAGGATACATATATTATGAATTCAATACTTCTAACTTTCAAATTACTCAAATTCATAGAGGAATTAATGCTTATTATGCCTTGCAGATAAAGCAAATACAATTATAAAATAAATTTTGATGATAGTTGCAGGTTTACATAGTCAACCCATGTGTTGTAGAAAGCAACTGATTTTTCACTACAAAGTTATTCTTTAAATGAAAATATATATTAGGTTTTCAGTTTCATTGAGACAGCTAATTAAATAAAATTGCTTTTGTCTTAAGATGGAAGGGAAGGAGTATGTAAGCAAAATATGCACTAGGGTAAATGAATTCTTAAATTTATTTTTTGAATTTTTAGTATAAATACATATAACAATAATTCGAGCCACAACATATGCTACATAAAATTATAACAACTGTGCTATATGGGTGGGAATACTCTTCTTAAATTTATTTGTTTTATGTTGATGTTTAGCATCCCTTATAAATCTGCACCTGGTATATTCATATGAATTCAAGTACTGCCAAGCATAAATTGGTAATATCTGTAAAGGTTCTGTTATGTTTTTTTCTCATTTTGATATTCAGCAATTATTGCAAATGTAAACAAATACCAAAATGTCATGTGAATTGTAATTACATGAATGTACATGAATTTATGGAAATGATTACTTTTTTGGTTCTGTTGTATTTCTTAAATTCAATACCACTATATTTAGTAAGCATGAGACACTATAAGTATGATTTGCATGAGACACTATAAACCAATGCAGTTATTCACTATAAGAACTTGTAAAGCACTATCCATATACTGGATGCTACACAAAGAAATAGAAGCCATGTTAATATATCAAAGAATTTAGAATCTAAATGCCAACAGGGAGGAGAATACAAAGTGGTAAAAGATAGGGAGGGAGAAAGCATGAGATGGCTGCGAGAAAATACATGTCTTCTTCAAATATTTTACAAATATATAAAAATCCAGCACTTCAATCACAATTTAAATAGGAACTGCCTTCAGTTTTATTTATTCACTGCTTTATATTTTGACCAGCAAGTGTATGATGTCCCTTGGGACTTTGTGCTCCTTGGCATATCTCAAATTGTCTTAAATGTCTTAATAATGTCTTAGATAAAACTTATTTCAATGTAAAAAAAATCTTTTGAGCAGCAAGTGGAAACTTTAACAAGTAAAAGAAATACAATTTAAAAATGATGAATAGGTGATGGAAGTTGTGAATGATGAATCATGGAGTCACCTGAATAGCATTGGTTACATTCCATCCAGCTTCCCAAGTGGAAATCAGTGTAGTCTGGACATGTTGCATGTTATCCTGGGTCTGGGATCCGGGGTTCTCTTCTTCTTCACTGTGAATCTTGTTGAGTTCATCCTGTCTCGCAAAATTCACATTTTCTTCACCAGTGTGTAGGCAATCTTTCCATCTCATCATTGTCAAAAACAAGGACTCAGTGTTCCTAAAAGGGTTTAAAAAAGATGAAAACATTTGCTTCAGGTAAGCAATCTTGTCTACTTAATAGTTGACCAGTATAGGGTTACCCTTACTAAAGTGTATTCTATAGAAAGAAAGCATTAAACCATAAGGACTATTGCTAGATGTTCATATATAAGATACAGATGCTCCTGTCTCCCTTATTGTATCAACCCAAAATGCTAATCTCAAAATCTTTCCACAGAAAAGGATCCTAATCTCAAGACCCCACCATAGAGATCCTCAAGGTTCTGCTCTGAATCAGTGAGGGCAAGTAAAGTCTACATTAATACCTCCCATTCAAATCCATTCTGTTATGGTGATTATGTAGCTCAACCATTCATGAAGCAGCTACAAGTGCTGGCCAGAATATTTTGTAAGCATCCTTTTAAATACAAGCAAGAATACCTCCATAAAGCAATTATTTCCCCTAACAATTGAATAGACTGGTGCTGACAAAATGAATTCAAAAATGTGCTTAGCTGAAACTTAATAGCTGAACTTCTCACAGTGCTGACAGAAAAAAACCAGCCGTTTTTGTAAACTTAGATTAAATCAGCATTCCGTGGTAGATTTACAAAATTAAAATTAAAAAGTTTTTTAAAATAACAGTTTGTTCAAATTTAAGTACAGAAAAGAAGCACATGGATCCCAAGCTTGAGAAATAGCTTGTCACTAAAATCCCAAAGTGGTTGGTAGAACTTAAAAAAAAAAGCTTTTTTAAACTCTGGAATCCTTTACCTCACAATTTTGACATAAATTTCCTGTTGATGTTCTTGTAACAGAGATTAAGTTACAGAGGTTTTTTAACAAAGGACATGCTAGTTGCCATTTAACTTAGTTAATCCTTTCAGTTATTATACTTAAGGTGGTTAGCAGCCAAGCGTCGGATAGAGGAATGCTTCTCTAGAGGGTGAGGCCTCTAGTTTCCTTTCCAGGCTGGGCATTTTAAAGGACTGAGGAGCAAGCTGAGTCAAATAATCCCCCTGCTGATCAACTCAGATCTGGTGACAATGACATCGAGGGACCGAGAATTACCCCTTCCTCATACGCCACTGACAACCAGCCAAGTCGTCCTAGAACTTTCAGAGCTGCTATGAATCAGTTTTATTTACTCCTAGTTGCCAGCAGCCATTCCCAGGAGTGGCTCACCAGAATATTAATGCTGGTTCTTGTCTTCTATTCCTGGGCTTATTGCTGGCTTTGCAATCTTCAATGATACTTGTATTTTAATTGTTTGTATATTTGATTGTTGGCAGGAATCTCAGGAACAAAAACATAGAGAATAACACACTGGCAACCATAATGTGTCATATTTCTGCCATGCACCTGAACATTGTCTTAACTTTTGACTTGCTTTGCAATCCTTAAATGGCCAATGCTATAAAAAGACAAGTATGATTATTCTACACCCTTCAATTTGTATTACTAATGAAACATTGTCATCATTTCAGATGTTTATGTTGCAAGATAAAGTCCTACCTGGAAGTTATAATTAATTAAGTAATTAGCATTTTAAAAGCCTTTTTATTAGACCAGAATACCAATAAGAATTATTGAAGTACTCTTGTTGGCGAAACTAAATTACACAAGAAGCCAGACTTTCACAGCTGTTCATATTATGTTTGATTTATTATATATAAGAACCAAATTGTTTGCCTCTTTCTTGCCAATAGATTATAATTCTGCTTTTAAAGAAACTAGATTCAGCAGCAAAGTTCTTTATGAAGATTTATCCCAAGAATACATTTGGCATTGGGGTGCACTTAATCAACCCCCTCCCCTCTCCCTTGATACTCTAGTCGTCCTCTAGAGGCCTCTTGCAGATGCCTGGCCTCAGGATGGCTTGGTTAGCTGTTACCAGGGGAAGGGCCTTGTCAGCTTTGGCCTCTACCCTGTGGAATGCACTCTCAGATGACATTCATGAGCTTCTGGGCTTGCTTAATTTCTACAGGGTGTGCAAGGCTGAATTGTTTAGGTTGGCCTTTGAATGTAATAAACAAGTTTGGGGGGTTCTGTTAATAAGATGGTGTTGGCTACATATTTGAACAGTGTAATATTTTAATGTTAACAATTTATATTTATTATTTGTTTTTATGTTGTTTTTCACTCATTTATACAGTTTCTATGTTGTAAGTTGCTGCGACCCCCTTTGGGAAAGTGGTGAAAGAAAGAACCCACAAAATTTCAAAATGGCATGATTAAAATTGATTTCCTGTACTTTCCAGTCATTTTTAAAGCCTCAATGTTAATTAAATGTCTAGCTTTAGAATTGTTCTACACTAGTGAAATGTGATGTAATTACCAAAGTTTGTACACACAGTTATAATGGATGTCTTAATCAACAATCCACTGTTCTATTATTTACTCACTACAGTCTCATTTATTTAGTTATTTTATTACAGCGTTTTAATTTTTATGTGGAATAGCAGCACCATTACTGTGGTGCATCAATAGTGTTTGCACTGCTATTTTACCATGTTGTCAGCATGATATATGCTTTAATGCATGCTGCAAAGTACAGTTCTTGTTGTCAGCCTCCAAACTGCTTGTCATAGTTGCCATTTTTAAAAAAATAGAAACTGTCAGTATTACAACACTACATTATTGTGAACTGGTGCCATTTCTGTTTCTACCTTATATATAATGTAACTGGTAATATGATATAATAGTGCTAATTAGAACAAGTAAAATAAAGATATCCCAGTGGTGGGATTCAAACAATTTAACAACTGGTCGTGGGATTCAAATAATTTAACAACTGGTTGTTTACAAGCACCATTTTAACAACCGGTTCTGCCGAAGTGGTGTGAACCTGCTGAATCCCACCACTGCCCACAACTACTGTGAACTTAAATGCTAAAATTAATCACTGCATAATCATATTATGTCAAGAAATGGCTTTAAAAACAAAGGGGGTAAACAATCTAAAATTGAGGACTTTGCATTTAAAGCCAAAAACAATTTTTATAATGATTTTATAATGCCTATTTCAAATTGGTTTTCTCCCTTGACTTCTGATCATTTATTTCAGAGTGGTGATAATAACGATGAAACTCCCCCTACTTTTAATCCATCTCGTAGCATTACTTACACTTCCATTGCCACCTGTAACAAGCACAAACCAATGCATCCTAGTGGTGGCAATGAAGAAGCTAATAAAAACATTCACTCAGAGCATGCAAGGGGAGGGAGTGAGGGGTGGCATGCAAGGGAGAAGAGGGAGGGGAGGGGGGACATGGCCCATCCACCCTAGTGGGGAGAGAGGGAGGGGAGGGGGGAGAGGTTGCATGCAAGGGAAGGGGAGGGAGTGAGGGGAGGGAGTGAGGGGTGGCATTCAAGAGAGGGGAGGGAGGGGACCCGGCATCTGGACATGGCCCACCCACCCTAGCAGAGAGTCTTCCTGTAAGAAGACTCAAGGAGACTCCCTTCCTCACCCCACAACAAACATCTTGTGAGGTAGGTGGGACTGAGAAAGTTCCAAAGAACTGTGACTGGCCCAAGGTCACCCAACAAGCATCATGTGGAGGAGAGGGGAAACAAATCCAGTTCACCAGATAAGAATCTGCCACTCATGTGGAGGAGTGGGGAATAAAACTCATTCTCCAGATTAGAGTCCACCATGCTCAACTGCTACAGCATGCTGACTCTCCTACACTATGGGGAGAATGATGCTGTTCACCCCTCTGAAGAGAAAAGAGAAGTATAAGTATGTAAATAATGCATGTATAAAAACTGCTCCAGCATGTGAATATGTCATGGAACCATCTCATCCTGGTTTGTCAACACATGTTGTGACTAACCCTACAAAATCTCAGGCAGAACAGTCTTTATTTTTATAAATAACTGAAAACATTGGACCTGTCAAAACTCTTGAAAAGAACACACACAAAACCCCTGTGCAACATGATGACAATTCTTCCAACTACTGTTGAAGCATAAAATTTGTAGAATTGTGGGATGTAATCCACACTTGGTTAACTGCCTTTCAATCTTCACAGATTCTTGCCAGGGATCTTGCAGGCCCTGGAAAGCTCTATGGATCAGATGGGCTGGGAGTGGCTTCTTGCTCACCCCTGTGATAGTGCTGGATATGTATTTTTCATAGCAGAAATGGCAGAATAGAACCACCCCCAGATGAAGGAACAGGGGGAAGAGCCCTCCAACAGTATAAAGAAGCCATGGAATCCATCTCCCCAGAGGAGGATACTGTGGGAATAGAGCAGGCAGCACACTCACTGCTTCTTGGGTACTTTTTCCATTGAATTTGTCCATATGATAGCAGGGAGACAAATTAGGCAGGGGAAGTGTAGAAACTCCAGGTTCTTCCCAACCAGGAGCTGGTAACCTTATCTAAAGTTATCAGAGAGGTTCCCAGATTTTGAAGTGGGTTTTGTTACAGCAGGAAAATGCTCATCAAGGGATTGGAAGCCCTGGAGAAGGTCAAAAAGCAGTGGGAAGATGGTGAAGTTTTTCCAAATGATCTCCAGCTTAATCAAATCCTGCCTGATCTGAGTGTGAAAGTTTTTGTTGATATGGCTGATGACAACCAGAAAATCTCCAGCTACTCATCCAAAGTCTTTGCTGCTGAACTTATCTACAGACATCTCTTTAATGCTTCTAGCACGGTCCAGTTGGTCACCATGATTTCCAAGGCCTACCACACTAGTGTCACCAAAGTATCTGATGGACCACGGGAGTAGCTTCTGCTGCTTCCTTGCTATGGAAGTTGACCAGCCAAGCTTGGCTGCCAAAAGAACCAAGCTGAAGGCTTCATTGGGCTTAGGAACTGATGAAGAAGCTGGTGTTGGAGAAGAAGACAGAATTTGAGAAGTGCTTGGAGATGAGAGAGGTGCTGCCTGCCAGTGGAGATGCTGAACTATGTCTGAAGGTGCTTAGCCTGGAGGAGGCAAACAAGTCCATGTAGCCACGGATAAATGGCTCAAGAAGTGTGGACCTGACGCCATGGATCTATCTCTTTCATTATAACATAGCTACTATAAATGTGACAATTCTGTGAAATAGCTTGAAAGTCTATCATACTGTACAAGCACTGAGAATTCTGTGACAATCTGACATCTTTTCTAAAAGTCAATTACCATCTGGGTTGAGCTTTGAAAACACCGAAATATCTATAAATAAAAACTGCCTTGTTCTATGCTAATAATTTCTAATCTAATCCCTCTGAAGTTGTTAATAAAATTCTGTAATTTACTTGTTAAAAAAAACAGCTTCATAGTGATGTTATCTGAAGCAAAACTGGGGGGGGGGGGCTTTTCTTCACAACACAAATAAAATGACTTGAGGATGGGGGGGAAAGTGTTTTGGGGAAGAACTCTGCATAGTTTTTTTCCTCAACATACCTTCAAGACTTTTTTTTAAAGCTAAATCAGCAATACTTTCCCCTCCAAGATGGGGTCAATAAGTTGGGGGGGGGGGTGTTTGCCTGTGTAGAACAAGAAGCATTTTACTTTCCTGCCAAAGTTTAAAGCTTTTAGTTTCTCTGTAGCTCACATCCATCATTTTCTGCCCTTCTCAGAAAGCTCTGTGCTGCCACCATTTGCAGAGTGTCCCCATGGAGTTTTCCCTGGTTGCAGCTCATCTGTGTGTCCTTTCAGTGTATAAAGTGCATTAATAACGTTATTTTTTTCCTGGAAATCGTCTCACATTGTGATGTCATAGCGTCAAAGATACCTCATCTAAAACAAAACAAAAAAGAAGAAAAAAAGACATAGCAGATTGCCAGGAAAAAACTAACTTTATTAATGAACTTTATAAACTGGAAGGATGCGCAAATGAACTGCAGCAGACAAAAAACTCCATGGGGACATTCTGCAAATGGCAGCAGCATGGAGCCTCCCAAAGAGGGCAGAAAATGGTGGACATGGTGTGGACAAAAAACAACAACCCTAGGACAGATCTTTTTAAAATGTCTACAAGATGTTTTGTTTGTGGTGTGCAGAAAGGGCCAGAGAGACCGGGGGGGGGGGGGGGGGTTCATTTCAGTTCCCTAAGCTGGTTTAGTTAAACATTTATTTTAAGGTGGAATATTATAGGACAACTAAAAAGAAAATGCCAAAAAGGTTTCTTTTGCCATAAAGGTTATCTGTGTAATCAGAAAATCTGACCAGCAGTGAAGAAAAGGTCTTAGACAATTTAAAGAACATTCATTGCCTTCACATATTGGAAGGTAGGAGAATTTTCCCCTTGTGATCCTTTCCCTTCATACTCAAATTGTTAATCTTTTACAGAAAACATCCAATAAGTAGATTAATGGGATTGAAAGACATTATTGTTTTTGCAGTAGATGGTGTGCGTTTTGAGTTTGAGCTGCTTTGGGTGCTTCAGTTGCAGAAAATGTTTTTGCTTTGGAGCTATAAAAGAAATTATACACTCTCATTTCAAGGTACATCCTGGAAATATCCACAATAGCAAAAACTCCCCTGTTGGATTTTACAAAATCTCCAGTACTTTTGTATTATTTTGTATTATTGAGCTGAGGCATGGGGATGAGTTTCCAAGATGAAAGCATTAATACTTAAAAGCCAACTTGTTCCCCTTGCCCCAGTGAAACTTTTGTCTATATTCCATGCTAACATAATGACTAACAGAACCAACATTTGACATGCTTTTTCCCTTTCCTCTTCATTTCCCCTTTGCTCTCTTTCTAATGAGACTGGAAACCTTGGGGCAGAGCTCTGTTGATTTCAATATTTATGCAGTGCCTGATAGGCACTTTTAAAAAGAATAAATGATGCTGCTGAACCTGATAAAGATATTGTTGTGGGAGGAGCCCTGCTAGGTAAAATTCTCCTGTGGTTTTGGTTCAATCATCCTGCAATGCAAAGAAGGAGAGTGCAACAATTAGCTTGGGTAGTTGTGTAAGAAAAAGAATTTCAGCAGGTACAGCTTTTTTCATTCCTGCATGACAACTTAAGGTCACTATTTTTTTTCATCTTACACAGATGGTGATATAGTCCTAATAGTAGTCCTAATAGCCCAGATTAGCCAAGTCTCCTCAAAGCTTAGAAACTAATAGCAGAGTTGACTGTGGTTAGTGCTTGGATAGGAGACCACCAAGGAAGATGACAGTTTCTATGCAGAGGCAAACCACCTCTGCTCCTCTCTTGCCTTAAAAGCCCTGTGAAGCAGAATTTCATGGGGTTTCCATGAGTTGGCTGTGACTCAAAGGCACCTGCCCACACACCTAAAAGAGGCCTTATCTCCTTTGCATCTGTTCATCCTACCTGTTTTTCCTTTCTCAGTAATTCTGTCTACATCTGGTGATACCCAGGTATCTTTTAAATTTAATTGGTATCAGAACCACTTCATGCAAACAAGCTGTTGCATAATGACTGTTTTGAGAGCAATGCACAGATCGCTCTCTGTAGTGAGTGGACTGGCTAGGATGTAAAATCTGCATTCAACTTTTTTTTTTCACTGTTGTCCAGGAATTTGAACATGCTACATGAATGCAACCTGGCCTGCAAACAACCTGGCTATTCCTGTAATGAGCCCTCACTACCAAAATCTCCCCAAAAATATTTTTAACACAGTAGTGATAACTTGGAGATTGGCAGGGTCATAGTGATGTTAATACGTGAATAGGCCATTGCTTACTGCTTTTGTAGTTGCTGAAAAATGGCACTTTTAAAAAAGCAGGGTCATTCAAATCGTTTTCAGTTATTACATAACTGAATTTAAAAAATCTTCTGAAAAACATGCAAAATGTTAATAGTTTTCAGCTATTACAGGAGTCTCACTGAGAGGCAGAAAATTTCACATCCCATTACACATTCCTGGTTGCCATGGGTGGGAACATAGCATCACACAATGTGATGAAGCAGATATCCATCTTAAGCAATCTAAATTATAGGATCACCTGATGTTTCGATATCAGTAGTCTGATGAGCACTCTAGCCAATTCTTGAGAAATTCTGCCTTTTCCTGATACTTTGGATTTTCTTCTGCTTCCATATGCATGTATGTATACATTTATTTATTTAATACATTTCTATTCTGCCTCTGTACCCAACTAGGTTTGCAAGGTGGCGGACATCATAACATTTCAACATTAAAAGCAATTTAATATGTTTTTATTGAATCATTGCATATCCATTTTTTATTGAATCATTTCACATCTACATTTATTAAATGTAACACAGACTCTTGGAATCTTTCAGGTATCTCTGGGATAAAAGAGTCAAATAGAATTACTCTGGTATGACTCACTGAAGAAAGACTCAAAGAAAAAATGTTAAATGACAACTGAACTACACAGGAAAGGTAAACTATCAGCGTGGTGTTGTGGTTAAATGAACCAGGTTTGATTCCCCACTCCTCCAGCTGAAGCCTCTTGGGTGGCTTCGGGCCAGTCACAGTTCTGACAAAACTCTCTCAGCCCTTGCAGAGACTGACAACGCAAAGCACCTCTGAACATCTCTTGTCTCGAAAATCTGGCAGGATCACCGTATGTAGACTGTGACTTGATGGCACGCACAGAAGAGAAAAGAGCTCTGACTTGGATGGTCCATGCTAGCCAGATCTTGGAAGCTAAGTAGGCTCAGCCCTGGTTAGTTTTGGATGGGAGGCCACCAAGAAAATTCGGAATTGCTATGCAGAGTCAGGCAATGGCAAACCACCCCTATTCATCACTCACTTTAAAAACTTTTCTGGGTTGCTGTGCACACTTGTTGGAACTTTACACACACAGGAAAAAGTGGTAAGCACTGACTACTCCTATATTAGAAGTAGGTAACGAGATTTCTGTGCCTTAGAATTTTACATCTTCACACCTGCTGGGACTTGAGACATAAATACAAAGAATAAATGTTTATATTATCATCATTTTTATTATTTTAGCTAGTGGCTGGCCTTTGCTAATGTAACCTCCTTCTGTGGGTTCTGTGGGGCAGTACTTGGAATGAGTTGCAACAACAATTTTTAAACAACAAAATGGTTTACTTTTCTTTACAATTAACACTTTTAAAACATCAACATTTAACGTTACAATTCAAGGTCCTGTTCAGGTTGCATTTCAAGTCCTTCTATTTACAGTCTACTGATATTGCCAAGTCCAAATTCTTCTTTGCAAGTTGGCTGGCTCCTGAAGACTCCAAGGGCTTGATGAACAGGTTGCAACATGATGAAGGTTTCCAGGAGAACTCTCACCCATTACAACCACAAAAGAAAACCCTGAAACAATAAACTCCAACATTTACAACAACAACAACTACCTTCCCTGTAGTTCTAACACATCTAAATATTTTAATAATCATCTCAGTCCTCCCTCTCCGCTTTGGTGCAGCCTTGTTTCCCTTCATTGAATCTTACCTACATGTCAGTTTCTTACTTTGCAGAGCAGTGTATCCAATCTCTCTATGAATGACAAGCTTAGCATAAATTGAGGTGCTGAAAAATAACATCCAATAATCCTCTTTTCAGGTCAGCCCTTGCAAAGTAAGAAATCTGCAAACTAACAAACACTTGAGCTTATCACTTGACATTCTCATCAGTAAGAGGGTTAGGGCACAAGTGCACTCATATCTGATATTTTTTGAAGATGACTTTTTTTGACCCTCCTCTCCAATAGCAAGAGAGATCATTAAAAACTTTAAAGCTTAAGCAAATAGTTCATGATTAATACTGTATATCTTGTATTTAACGCTTTTCAAAAGTGAAGAATTGGCAGTTCTATTGTATCATCCCTCACTAAGGTCCATATTGATTTGTAATGCCTTTTGGAAGGAATGCAGTAGTAGATTGGGATTACATGCTTGCTTCCTAGATTTCAGACCTCACATAATGATTCCTTAGGATAACTTTTGTATCAGTTATTGTTGTTCCTCTCACTACTGAGATAGAGCTACTGATCATGATCAGTTCTTTGAAATGACTACTATGTGCCTCTGTCCTTCAAGAGGTGAGAAGTTTTAGGAATAGCACTACTTACCTTAGCAGGAACAGTCTTATGGCATTTTGTAATGTTTGCTTTACTTTCAAATGTACAAGCTGAGCATAGCACGAAGCAAACATACATTTACAGGATCACAGTCACACTCAGTACTGGAGAGGGGGCAGCAATGCCAGCTGCTTCATTCTGTTCCACCTCAAACCTTTTCCCCCTGTTTCTTTTATCTACCCACCCACATACCCTTCTGCCTCCTTCTCTCATGCGGTACAGCTGTCCAGATGACCATCCCCTAACAATTAGCACCCACTAACATTCTCTTGTAATTATTATCTTAAGGACCCCCACCCCCCACCCCACTATCACTGTATCTATGTACCACCAAGATTCTCAGCCCTATCATAGTCAGAACACTGGGGGACTCACTGACTTGACAACACAGCAGATATTCTCTATCAAGGTTCTCCATTGACAGTGATACATTCTTTTGACCTGGCTGGTCTGTAATCCTTACTAGTATAAGATTAGTTTGAAAGGGTAGTCAAGTTGGTCTGCTGTAGAAGAGCTAGAATACATTGTGGTCCAGTAGAACCTTTGAGAACAACAAGATTTTTGTAATATGAGCTTTTGAGAATCAAAGCTGCCTTCATTAGATACAGGTAGATCGTTCAATAGATACTCCTACCTGTGTCTGACAAAGGGAGCTTTGATGGTTGAAAGCTCATAAACCCAAATTTTTGTTGTTCTGTAAATTCTAGTGAACTCACCCACTAGTAATATATTAATATTTCTTGTTTAATGTTTTTAAAACTATATTTTCTCCAAGCAAATCTTCATTGGCTTTATTTATTTATCTCATCTATAGGGCATCGTTCCAATAAATTGTCCAAAGCATCATATACTATGAAAAACTTTAGTCCTAAACTCTTTAAACCCTTAATGTCTATAAAAGCAAGATATAAACATTCTAAAATAAATAACATTAAAGTTTATAAACAAAGATCCTAGGCCACTTAAATTACTGGAAATTCATGGACCCAAGGAAAATATCATTACGACAACATATTTTCAAGTGAATTTTATATAAGATGGAAGTGTGTTTTCAGCAGGTAGTTATGCCAATGAACTTTAATGTGGAAAAGAAGCAAAAGGTAAGTCTCTGTCAAGGTAAATGCCTTTGAAAATTGATTATAGAAGGACTGTGAAACATTAGCTACCCAAGCTCAATTTTTATACTTTCAGAAGTGCTGCCTACATTCTGAATTACTTTTGTCTAGGGTTATTTTTCCACCAGCACTTATAGTAGGTTTTCCAAAATTATAATTAAAAAAAAAAACTTTGTAGAACACTATAAATGTACATGGCACGTTAGAAGTACATAAGACAAAAATCCCAGCCCTAAGGGGCTTAAAGTCTAATTCTGACAGACAACAATTAGTGGGGCGACAATTTAATTCAAGTAAGTGAGGAGGGAGGGGAGAAAAGTCAACAAAAAGATCAGTATTTGAAGGCTTCTGGAGGCAAGTGGATTTTAAGCAGGGATTTGAATATGGGGAAGGGCTTTTGTCAAACAAGAAGCAGGACGCTTTCAAAGCCTGAGGGACAGTATGAAAGAACTAAGTATCAAAGTGGCAAAGACAAAGAAGACAGTGAGGAAGGAACACTAGTAAGATGCTCACAGGAGAAATGAGAGCAGGCACGTGAGTTTCTGGGAAACCATAGGAACAGGAAACAGAGACAAGGACACTAAATAAAGAAGACAACAATCATTAGCTACTGTTTCAAGAATGACATTTTATTTTAAAACCAACTTAATAAAGAATGAAACTGATTTTTCCTTGAGAAACAAGAAAACAAGCCCTCAATGATAGAACACAAATGTGTTACTTTAGACTTGGAACTGAATAATATGTTGTATGGTAGTGGAAAGTCTGCTCTTCAGATGGCAAGAAAAGACTAGGCATACATACAGTTCTAAATTAGACACCATTTGATGCAGGGAGCAGCAAAGATAGCAAGTCACAAAAATGTTCTAAATGCCAACAAATTATCTATAAATTGTTTCTACACATAAATTAACACTTTTGCCAATGAAACAATATAAATGCTGGTAACAATTTAACTCCTGTTCACTGACTTCCTCCTTCACTAGGTGAACCATAAAAAGAACAAGACCAAATGTTGCAAATTAATAGCAGTTAACAATCTGTCACTAAACATGAGGTAAAAATACAGTGCTACTATCATGTGGAGTAAAACTAAAAAAGTATTATGATTCAAAGAATGAACATGAGGAGAAACACTGCAAGAACAGTTCACCTTGATTAATTGTTCAGCACCCGCATTTTTTGTTCCTTAGGACAAATTGTTCTATTCTAGCAAAGGTAAGTGTGGTCAAAAATATCTGAGAGAAATCTGGCCAGCTATAGGATACAACAACCATGAGCAGAGAGAACAGATGAAGTGCACTAAACATGGCTAGTGGCAATAGCTGTGTAAGTTAAAAATATTTAGAAGGTGAAAAACCTTAAAGAAGTATTCAGAGCAAGACCCAAAAATTCTTTGGCATCATATAGTCTATTTGCAAACATATGTACAAAAGCTCAAGAGCGTACCAACACTGCTACATAAGAAACATATTATTTCGTGCAAACAGTTCAAAGAACTCAGTACACTAAGAAACTTTAGGAAAACATCAATGAAAACTCATTAAGGATTGTTTTCTCTTTACAGATAAGAGCACCCACTAAACCTAGCCAGTGTCCAGGTATGATCCAACTTCATATAGAACTTCAACGGTAAGGGGTTTGGCTCGTTGTTATCCAAAGTCTCTGTTAGACTACTAAGAGTGTTGTTCCATAAATGACATCAACTCAATCCAAATAACTGTGCTGTATGAGCAGTCTGTCAGAGAAACTCACAATGCCGTACAATTTTTGGGTCTTGCTATGAATACTTCTTTAAGGGTTTTCACCTTGTAAATATTTTTAACTTATACAGCTATTGCTGCTAATTGTGTTTAGTGCACTTTCTCTGTTTTCATTTGTTGTAACTAACCCCCACTTGCTCATTGTTTATGAGTAGGGAGAACACATAGCAAAGGCATCTGGTCAGATGCATAAAACAGAAACTTCAAAGCATTCTGAAGCTAAATAAACCCCTGCAGTGCAAACCTAAAAAGGGGAGGGACCAAAAATTATAAGACAAGGCATTACACTGGCGTATCTCAGAGATACAACAGTGTAAGGCATATGTGGATTTTGCACAGGCCTAATATGATGAATGTAGGGCACAATACAAACCATTTGGGGTGGGGAGACTTCACACAGGTCCCGTCCCCAAAACAAGTCTGGCCCACTTTAGTCCTCTCAACTCGGAATTTTCAACAGTCACTAGAGATTCTTTTGCAAAATTGTGAGTTTGAACTGCTCCTGTGTGAACAGCCAGGTAGGAGACACTTTATTTTTCTCCCTTTCACACATTCAGTGTAAGTTCCACACTGTCCTCCATCAGTGAGAATCCCCCACACCTGCCATTCTGTGCAAGTAACCCAGCAGGTTGTGGGCAGATTCTCTGAGGTCCCCACAGGGTACAATGTCCCCCAAGCATGTTTTCTCCCCATGGCAGCAAGTATGACTGATCTACAGCAACATGTTCATTATTACCCTGCCATTGCAGGGAGGTCCCTTTTCCTTTTGGCATGTTGTACATGTGGAGCTACACTGATGCAGCTAATCAGATTGTAAGACAATCAGTAGGGCTGTGGAGCTTCATTTCTGTATGCCTACAAGCTACGCATGTGTTGCAGGAAATTTTTGAAAAGAGAGAAGAGTCTCTGTGCAAAGGCATGAAAATAACCTGGATTGTTTCCATGGGCTCCAATTGCTGCCTGCATGATATGCATGTGATCAGGAAAAAGGAAAACAGGTTCCTTTATAATGACTGCAACGTGTTATACGTTTACTGTACAAAATCCACCATAGTTACCACAGCAACCCCCCCCCCCCCCCCCCCAGCACAACCCTGTCAACTTGAGTTGTTATTAGCCTTTGTAGCAGTCATTTCCATTAGTGGGCCAAAAATCCATTTCTACGTTAGCAAATGGATTTTTGGCCCACTAATAGGTGGCTGCTGCAAGGTAACAATGGGCTGTTGAGGGGCATAGCTGAAGTTAGTCAGCTCCCGACTCCATTCCAGTTCAGGAATGCCCTTGTCAATGGTAGAAAATTACACCATCAAAAAACATGGTGTAGCCCATAGGTGCTATGGAAGGCAGAAACTCAAGTGCTACCTCACTGATGCTCCACCCTCAAAAGGCTTAGAGGAGCACAGGATGCTAACTATGGGCACAACTAATCACCTCTCTTCCCTTTGGCAGCCAAGCACCCTCCCAAGCTCATCCTCAACCCATTCTACCATTTGCTTCAACCCATTCTACCCTCCCAACCTCTTCAACCCATTCTACCATTTGCTATTCAGTAAAGTCTGGGTGAGGTATGTGTGTCTGGGTTTACAAAGCCAGAAATATATCAGAAAAACACTGTTGTGGAGCTCTCCCAAATATATCTGAGAGTCAGTGGGGGTGCTACAAGGGGGCGGTGTGTGTGTGTGTGTGTGTGCGCATTGCCCGGGGGGCATAAAAATCTCCCCCGCCCCCTTCCTTCTTCGCCCTGCCCTGCCTTGCCAGACCTGGCCCTGCCCCATCAGCCTGGCCCATTTTCAGCCAGCAGAAAGCTGTTTTCTGCCAGCTGGAAAAGGTAAGTGGGGCCCCCCTGTGGGGGGGCATGGGGAGGGGGAGGGGCCAGGGGAAGGGGACACAAGGGGGTGGAAAACACGGAGTGTGCCCTGGGCGCACTCCTGCCCAGCTACATTTCTGCTGAGAGTTCTCAGGAAAATGTTAATATGGATCTTGGAGCATTGAGAACCAGCACTTGCAGGCTCCTTACATTGGTAACTCATAGTTTCTTTTCCCTCTGAGGCAGGATATGACAAATGGTTTTGCAGTTGCAAGTAGCTGTTTTGCTGGTTTATTTTCCCCTTTCCTTGATTTAGCATTGGGAGGCATGGCCAGTTGGTTGCTGGCAGTTCAATGATTGATGGGGGAGGAATCCAATAATGGGCCCACTCCTGATCTGCAGTTTCTGCTCCAATCTCATGCATTTTGCAAGGGGGCCCAGGTATGAGCGACAGAAATGTTGCAGTGAGTTTGTAAAGCAGGCAAAGGAAGGAATGGATAACGAAAATCAAAGCAGCATATAAACAAGGGCCTGATACAGCTTCAAGTCACAGTATTTTGCAGTTGGGTCATTGTGACCATTCAGATCCCATGAATTGCCAAGAAGGCTCATCTGTTCACAAGGCATTCAGTGTTCCTTGTCTGAACTCCACTGCACCAAACCTCCATGTTGGGAATTCGATGTAGTTCTGACTACCAGGTTGCATCTTCATCACGCATCGTTAGAGAAACGACATGGAGTGCAGTCCATGGCCCTGAAAACGTTAGGAAATTATGCCTCAGTGAGGGTTCTACTTTGCCTACTTGGAAACCTGTGCTCTTGGTTTGTTTCTTTAAAACCAACCTGTGAATAAATAAATTTTCTTAGTTATGTATATATTAATCCAGCCCCAGTGTTCTCAGTAACCCTGTGTGCACAAAATTCACTTCATAGCGGTGAACTCAAAAGCTATATACTCATTACCTGTAGAATACCTGGAAACTGAGGGGAAGGTTTAACATTTTAAATTAATATAAATCCCTAAAATCTTAGGAGGCTGTGTGCATGCCCTCAATAAGAAAAATGGTATACATTGTAAGTATACACTTATATAAAAAGAAAAAAAATGTATAAAATATATGGGGGACATTAATTTGTACTTTTTCCCTCTTTAAAAAATGAAGATCCAGCCCTGTGCAGAAGACATCCCCTATCTCTCCAGACACACTCAGCAGTCTTTTCTCAAGGACAGGCTTGTTAGCTTGCTTGTTTGTTAGCAAAATAAGATCATATATTTTACCTTAGCCTCTTGGGTGGGGCAGTTGCTCACTCCCTGGAAAGTTCTGTGAAGATAGCCCTATGATTGGTGGTAAATATCAGATTTTTCCATAAGTGTAATTGTTGGGGAGAGCATTTTTTCCACCCTTCTCCTCCCTGCCCCCAGTTGCTGGAAAGATGCTTGTATTAAGCTCTGGAAACGTTTTTGGCCAGAGAAACAAAACAACTATGCTACATTTGAACTCCAGTAAGTAGACAAATCCAAATCAGCTTGGTTACATTACCTTGGCATCTTTGTTTGCCCTGGCATCTTTAACCCCTTTGGATAGCCACAAAGATGGAAAGAGGCACTTTGAAATGCTGAGGCCAAGTTCAGACACGGGAGCACTTTTTCTTTTGCAGAGAGATTAGCAGGCTGTTACCACAACTTTAGATTGTTGCAGATTCAGGGGCCAAGACGCTGCTCAGGGAATTCATCTTGACTGAATGATATCATCAAGGAAAAGACTGAGATTGGCATCTTTGCAGGGTTCTACCCAGTTCACAAAAGTTTCTCAAGTTTAAGATCCAGTTTATACATTAATTGGCTCTGATATACACAGAAAATGATTCATGTGAGTGGGTAGTATGTTCTCTCAGGGAAAGTGCAATGGAGAAGATGCAGCAATAGCTTGTATGACCAATTATTTTAATTTTCAGTGGTATAGCACACCAGAACATTTAGTGAAAAGTAATCTCATGCTTCTCTTTAAGTATCTCTCACTCTCTCTCTCTCTCTCTCTCTCTCTCTCTCACACACACACACACACACACACACACACACACACACACACACACACAGAGGGTGGTAAAAAGTCTTGTTGAGACAAATAGCCACAATAAGTTGTCACATTTTCTGGTGCACCAGGCGATGAACCAGAGAGTAAAACCAGAGTAAAAAATATAGCGATGTGTCCAGCTTTCTTCATCTTTCCAGTATATAATTGCTGGCCCCACAATTCCTTTGGTTTACCAGGGCATCTGGGCAGTGTAGTAAAAAAAATGTTTCGAATTTGGATGTGCATGGGTATGCCTCGAGGACTTAAAAAAAAAACCCTCTGAGACAATAATTTGCATAATGAGAATATGAGACTTGGTAGATACAATAAGATAAAAAATCAGAAAACAATGACAATACAATTTCTTAATGTGTTAAGCACAATTACTTTTCATGCATAGTTAAGAGTTATCATCATTGCATTAATTTTAAATGCAGTAGGTGAGCTGGAATATTGATGTACCATGTAGAATCATAAATACGTATTGCAAATGTACAGAATGTGGTAACTGCCAAATGTATGTGTAAATGCTAGCAATCCCTGATTAATTTTGTGAATGCCTGAAAGTGGCTTATCTCTTACATCATGAAAAAGGATCTTTTTTTGCTAACAGAAAGTTCTTCTGTTCTACTAACAGATTCATAGGATTCAGCTTATATTTACTTCCATGCCTTTGTGACTCAATATTTACAATATTTTTATGGATTTATCCATATTTACACAAAATCAGCAGGATTTGTAGATTCATTTGTGTCTGTGTTTATGCATATATATATCACTGACTGTTTTTCAGCTAAGGCAGACTGTTTTGTAGTTCCCTTTCAATAGAAAAATATAGCATGTCTGTTACAGAAAAGGAATAATGGATTTAAAGAAACCAAACCAAAAATGATATTGGAAGAAAGAGAAAAGAATGGCTAATTAGAGGGTACCATTTCAGGACATCTTATTGTATATCATGAAGTACTGAGATTTCCAGTTTAGAACTGTATCCTAGTTTTCAAGTATTCTTTTATTTTCCCACTTTGAGTAATGATCTCGTTTCTTCTCATAAGTTCAGTTAAGAAGAAATAGAGTTTTATTTCTTTTCTACTCTTTTATCTTCTCATGACTTCTTGATGCATCTTTTCTTCCTCCATAGAACTTCTTTTATAACAATTTCTGCGAGTCTTAAATAGATGACTCAAGTCTTCAGTGACTACCAGAAATATTAAGTTTCATCATCATCTGGCAGAGGCATGGGGGGGGGGGGTGGTGACCAGGGACAAAACATCCTCCTGGTGTCCCCCTGTGGGTCATGTAGCCCTGCCCCCACACATTGCATAACCCAATCCCCAAGAGGCTGCTGAGCTGCCTTCTGGGGCGCTCCCCTGTGACAGGGCGGGAAACGGGTTTGGCAGTGTGGCAGCCTCCCGCGCTGCCGCACTGCCTTCTGGGGCGCTCCCGTTTCCCGCCCTGTCACAGGAGAGCGCCCCGCTTAAAAAAGCTGAAAATCTGGTCATCTTAGGTAAGGCAGAAAGAAAAAGATGAAGCAGACTTGTGGGATTTCCTTTGAAGGCGGTCTTGTTGTCTTCCCCTTTTACATATTTTATTCACTAAGGAGAAAGCAGAAGAGGAATCAGCCTCCTTTCTAGCCCAGATAATTGTTGTTATTGTTGTTATTGTTCCCTCCCATCCCTCCATCCATTTATTGTGCTTTAAAAACATTAATGACAGAATTAGCAACAAAATGATGGAATAAGCGCTAGGATGCATACATAACATATTGTCTTGGCTAGTGCTGCCAAGTGCTAGGAAGTGGGAGAAATAGTTGGTGTTTGCTAATGGGTAATGAAGTGGACATTTATTTAAACCTGCAACAGTCAATGTACATATAAAAAACTTACTGGTAGAAGTTCCATAAACATGCATAAACACATTATGGTTTATTACAGCACAATAATGGGCAATCTGAATACATGGTTTTCAGCTACTCAGTTTCAACTCTCTGCCAACATCCATTTAGATTTCCCCAGGAAAAAACCCCCAAACTACTACTCGAGGAAAAAAGAAAAGTGGACGGGTAACCTACTTATCCTTGGCCATATCAATCTCCATTGGAGACCTAGCAAAAGTTAAAAGTTAATATGAGAGCACCCTGGGGCTTGGCAAACAAATATGAAATTGCTTGAACAAATTAACAAGCCTTTAATTTAAATAATGCAGGGCTTCCTTGTCCCATCTGTTTTTTTTGCATAGGATGTAGCTGCTGCAAGTTTTTCTTCAACTTGGACCTGTAAAAAATAAGCATTTCCCTCAATTGAGCTGTGGGCCTTCCTCCTCCTAATGCAGGCCAGATCAACTCAGGAGCATTACATAATTAACAAACTAATACACCCTTCCATCACATTGGGGAAATTCTAATATACTTTTCTTTCTTATTGGGCCCAACACATACCGGTAAAAAATAAGTAATTCCCTCTATCGAGCTGCAGGCCAGATCAACTGAGGAGGTTGGGGCCCTTGCAGTTGGTAATATGTAAGCAAGCTTACCAACTGCGCATGCTCATTGAGCTCTTGTTCCCTGGGATCTAAGACCCAATCAAAACACAAATAGTGAAATGGCATGGGTTATAGATGGAATTATCAATAGTAGTTTGCTAATGATATCAGCACATGCTACCCACTGTCAATGTGTTACCACAAAGCCAGGCAGACTTGGAACAACAATATGGATCAAGATTTTAGCATTGGAGGAGGGTTGTCAAATACAAGTTGGTATTCCAAAATATACTTTGGTTTTGGGCATTCATTTTGTGTTGAGTCTTTATGCAATTGCACAGTTGCGATTTAGCACCTGCACAAAAAGAAAAAAGGGTTGTCCTGTACAGTCACCTGCTATGTCACAGGTGAAATCCAACTCCCACCAGGAATACCACTTTTTTTTGCATTGCCATGCAGAGCAAATATAACTGAAATGACAAGGGGAATGTCAATACTAAGGGGGAGGGAGGGAGGGGGAGTGTGGAATGAGAGTGGGTCAGAGGCTCTGGGCTTTATTTATTGACTGACAGCAGTAGCCACTAGGATTATGAATATGAGTGAAATATTTTAGTACTGAAGGATATGGAATGGGACTTTGCCTTCCTCGCCTCCCTCAATGCCTGCACTGCTGTGTCAAAATTTCCCACATGGTCTGCACTCCCATGCTTGCCTTCTGCACTCCAAACCTCATATTGCATCCAAGCAAATCTGCTTCAGGGTCTTCAGGGTCCTACTGCCTGCTGCTGTCTGCTACAAAATGGCCTTACCTTGGCAGTGTGCCTCTTCCATGTGCTATTTTTCTTCAAGTTAAGAAGCAGCAGTGTTTTATGTGTTATTGCTTAGAATCTTTCCTATCTATTTTCCCATAGACTTTAATGCTAAACATGAAAGGGTAAAGGTGCAAGGACTGAGTCTCAGTACAAATACAAATAACCGTCACTGGCATAAGAACATAAGAACATAAGAACAAGCCAGCTGGATCAGACCAGAGTCTATCTAGTCCAGCTCTCTGCTACTCGCAGTGGCAGACCAGGTGCTCGGGAGCAACAGGTGCCTTTGGGAGCTCACCTGCAGGATGTGAACGCAATGGCCTTCTGCGGCTGTTGCTCCCGATCACCTGGTCTGTTAAGGCATTTGCACTCTCAGATCAAAGAGGATCAAGATTGGTAGCCATAAATCGACTTCTCCTCCATAAATCTGTCCAAGCCCCTTTTAAAGCTATCCAGGTTAGTGGCCATCACCACCTCCTGTGGCAGCATATTCCAAACACCAATCACACATTGCGTGAAGAAGTGTTTTCTTTTATTAGTCCTAATTCTTCCCCCCAGCATTTTCAATGAATGCCCCCTGGTTCTAATATTGTGAGAAAGAAAGAAAAATTTCTCTCTGTCAACATTTTCTACCCCATGCATAATTTTATAGACTTCAATCATATCCCCCCTCAGCCGTCTCTTCTCCAAACTAAAGAGTCCCAAACGCTGCAGCCTCTCCTCATAGGGAAGGTGCTCCAGTCCCTCAATCATCCTTGTTGCCCTTCTCTGCACTTTTTCTATCTCCTCAATATCCTTTTTGAGATGCGGCGACCAGAACTGGACACAGTACTCCAAGTGCGGTCGCACCACTGCTTTATATAAGGGCATGACAATCTTTGCAGTTTTATTCTCAATTCCTTTCCTAATTATCCCCAGCATAGAGTTTGCCTATTGTCACTTTTGGAATTAATAACAAAAAAGTGAAAGGAAACAAAGCCAACTGAAAAAAAGAAACAGAATAAACTCCAATGCACATGTCTGCCAGAGACCATTCCAGCTGCCTTTCTTCCTTCCCTGCTGTCCTTATGAAAGGAAACAGGAAGAAAGTGCTAGTAGCTAGTTAATACATAAAACTCTGTGGCTGTGCCTTAAATTGATTTTCTGTCTCAGTTTTTTTGCCTTGCTCTGCTGCAATGACATTTTCTGAACCCTGACCGGTCAGTCTCCTTGTTTCATAACTGTTTGCCTGTTGCTCCCCCTCTCCCCAATCCAGTAGTGCCACCTATAGGCTGCTACCCTCTGACGCTGGCCTTGTGTCTTGAATGCAGGCAAGAGGATTTTTATTTAAACAAGACAATTATGGATTTTTTTGGAAACATACAAAAATGGATTTAGATTACTTGTTTCAGCTGCTTTTTTTTTTTTAAAAAAAATTGTCCTTGAAGAAAAATCTTTAATTACATTGGAGAACCAAATTGGGTTTATGCATACATTCTAATTATCTGCTGTTAAAATTGAAAAGCTGTTTTTTAGAACCATGGGGAAAAAATTAAGACATTTGCCAATACATTATTACTAAGAGTTTTAAAAGGAATTGTGCGGCAGATTGTTATTGACATTCAGTAAATAATGGGGCACTGCAAGCCTCACATATGTCAACACTCACCTTTCAGAATAGTTGACTTGTTTTGATAATTTAGAAGTGAGTGCAAATAGCTTGAGTTAATTAAGGCAGAAAAATTATTTTCACATTTTAATAATATGCCACCTGTGCTACCTATACAGAACTCTATATAGCACAAAAACTGTGTTGTCCTCCCCGCTTGTAGGGCATTAATCAGCAGCCACTTCCACCTGAACAGAAAGCTGAAGTGGATCCAATTGTGGAGAGAGGGATTGGCCATATAATTTGCAGTGAAATTTCCTGTGGGGCCATTGGTCTTGAGGGCCATAGATGTCCAGGAGCAAGAACAGCAAAGAGTTAGCAACTCTGCATCTCAGGAGCAATTTGGCTCATACCCTTTAGCAACAACAATAAGGATGTCACCTCATCAGGTGCCTCTTACTGTACTGTCTTCAATTTGTGAGGGAAAGTAACATGTAACCCCGCAGCTCTGGTTTGTAACACCACAAATTCTGTTCAACTTTGCTTGTTCCATGGTCAGTTTCACTTCTTAGTCTGCTCTTTGACCTAGCAACCTTTTAAACTCAGTCTTGCCCAACTATTCTTCATTCCACATGATTTATGTCGATGCAGGTCCATAATCCACAGCATAGCCTTTTTTGAGTGGTCAAAGGAGACTCCTGAATCTATTAGTACCTATGGAAAAATATTAAATCCAACACAAAACGTTTTTCAGTCTTTTTTCTAAACTCTAACATCAGATGCTCTTCACTCTTGAGAGCCAGTGGTGGGGCAGTGAATAGAGTTTCAGACTAGAATCTGGGAGATGCAGGTTTGAATCCCTGTTCTGCCATGGAGGTTGCTG
The DNA here is from genome assembly GCF_021028975.2 of Sphaerodactylus townsendi. Lineage (NCBI taxonomy): Eukaryota > Metazoa > Chordata > Lepidosauria > Squamata > Sphaerodactylidae > Sphaerodactylus > Sphaerodactylus townsendi. Next base: position 111,699,257 of record NC_059425.1, on the reverse strand, counting down.
GGTGGCCTTAGGCCAGTCACACTCATTCATCCCAGCCTAGTTCACAGGGTTGGTGGAAAGATAAAGTGGGAAAGGGAAGAACAATGTAAGCTGCTTTGGGTCCCTCTTGGGAAGAAAGGCAGGGTATAAATGAAATAATACATTCATACATGCATACATGCATGCATATGGGCATTCTCTTTCTAGAGTTTATACTAAGTCATTCTGGTGAGTATGCCAGTTCCTAGCATAGAAGGCAAAGACAGAATGCGCAATGTATTTCTACACAAGACTAGAATGAAGCGGGCGTTCAGAAGCTGTAAACAGGAACAGCTGGAGTACAGACTATGTTGCAACGCTGTGCAATGTCACTACAATGGATGCATTGTTTCTTGGGAAGGTGGTGGATAAAGAAGTTATTCAGTTTTAAAGCACAGAGCTGTGGAGAACTGCTTGAAACAATCACAGACTCCAATGAACCTTGTGCATTCAAAAGATGGCCTTTGCATTTTTGTTGGTATTTTGGTCACTGCCTATAAAATGACAGTGATTTTGCTCAATCTTTCATCTGTATTGTGCTATATAACCCAACAGTTGTTCCAGTACAACAACACCTTTAACAGTGTAGATTTCTGGATTTGTCTTTCTTGCATGCTGAGGCTCAGATAGAAGATCTTGGTCTTGCTTTTCATGAAAAGTCTAGCGGTTCTTGTGTTTTCCAATGTGTTTTTGAAGAATCTGTGCCAAGCTGATTATTTCTGCAAGCCAGATAAACAGATTGCTTTTATTTTTATTTGTTTACATTTTTTGGTAAACATGGCATCTTGGCAAGTAAGCTGTGTGGAGGAAAGGAGGAAAAACAAAGGATATCCTTTACATATAGTGTTTCTTATGAGAGCACGAGGCAGCATGGGAACTTAAAGTGAACATTGCTTAGCTCTTTTTGCATCTGAAAGCAATTCAAAGGTCTGCTTAGTTCATTAATGTAGCCAGAAAATACTTGTGACCAAGTTTTCCTGTAGCATGATAACTTGAGCAGTTGTATTACATACATGTTGAATGTAGTTGCCTGATGAATTCCAGTGCATAGCAATTAAGCAGCTGTCAAGGGAATAGTGTTGATTCGAGCAGGTGATAAGATAGAGGCTTATAAAATCATGAAATACTCTCCATCACACTTGGGTCATTTGGCAATACACTTAGAATGACAAAGGGTTGAATCCCATAATCCATCAACAAGGAACACATCTTTTCCACATTCCCTTTTCCCAGTAATCTCCTCTGACTCTCAAGATTCTGAGATCATAGGACTCTCACAGACTACTGATCACAGGGGTCAGGTGTGTGTTCTGAGGAAGTGGGAGAAATCTCTCAGCTCTATGTTCTGTCAGCACCACTCTACTCCTCTCCTTTTTTCAGTGTAGTTGCCCTACCCATGTGGCTGTTCATTTATATGGGCCCTGGAACTCTGGGAATCAAAGGTACTGGGAATTTAGGAGGGGAAGGCAATGTGAGAAAGATTCCAGATTCTTGCAGTTATAGACTGAGGCATCTGAGTCACAGAGTTCAACCTGTCTTGGGGAAAAAAGATCTCTAGTTTAGTGTTTTACAAAAAACCCATTTCACCAGAAATAAAATATCCAAAGGATGTCTTGGGGAAGGGGGAACGTAATAGAATACAGTGACTGAAAGGCTTCAGATTCTAAAAAATTGTCCTACTTTAGGCCCAATCACAGTGACGAAAATCGAATGGCCAAACTAGATGTGACTGCATCCTGATGTCTGCCATGGGGATGCAGTCATTTTCAAGTAATTAAAAAATGCTGCAGTGGCCTGATCCTGCTTGCCTCAAAGAAGACCCAGGGGCCTATTTTGGCACTTGAAAAGGTGAAAAGCAGAACATGAGCACCTCTGCACTATGGTCCCAGTCAGCCACAGGCCCTGACAGTATTTCTAAATGACTTTAACATGGTGTTGTCATCCTTGTGGAGTCCATGAGGCCACCATCACATCTAGGTTGATCCTAAGGGACGACAGAATTAAAATCAATTCAAACAAGACCATAATATAGATGCTGAACACAAAGAGTCTAACTAATAATACAACCTTTTCAAAGCAAGTGAGATATATAACATATATAGAATGTGAGAAGATCCATGCTGCATCAGACCAAGCGCCTACCTAGACCAGTATTTTGTTCACACAGTGGCCAGTTACCTCTAGGAAGCCCACAAATAAGAAAACTACAATAATATAACCCTGCCTGAAGTGTCATGCTGGAGGGAGTAGTATATGGTACTGAAAAGAATACTGTGTGGTTACTTTAATGATCTTGATCCAGGCCCATTCTGCATGGGCTGGAATCACCGATTTCGGCCCTGTAAAACATTGTTGGGGGGGGGGGCACTTCGCACAGGTGGTGCTGCAAATAGGATGCAGCGCTGCTCTTTCCCTCCCCAAACGATGTATTCCAACCTCGCTTGGGGAGCAAGGTTGTCAGAATACGCCAGCTTCCACCCGTTGCCGAGCGAACCGCAGCGGGTGGAAGTCGGTGTATTACCTGCGCCTGTCCCAAATGCCTTCCTCCCTTGTCTGGGCTTCCGGAGCTCTGAGGAGGCCAGGGGACAAGCCTCCTGGCCTCCATCGCTGCAGCCATCGTGCTGGCCATGGGGGTGTGTCCCCTGGCCTCCTCAGAGCAACAGACACCCAGACAAGGTAGGAAGGCATTTGGGGGGCTGCGTGGCTGTGCGGAGTCTGCTCCACCAGCTTCGCAGCCTGTGGGGCTGTTCGTGCGAATGGCCCCAGGGCTGGCATCGGCATTAAGCATGCCGATGCAGCCCTGCAAATCTGGCCGTGCAGTCCCAGTTTCATTCAGGTGCCACTTGTCATAGATCCAGAATAAAGATGTGTATTCCCATATATCCATCCATGTGCCTACCTTCTCATTAGCTGCATATGCAGGTGTCGGTTCTTGCATTTTGATCTCACCTACAGGAATCAAGTGAACACATTATAAAATGAGCTACTTTTTCCAGTTGCATATTCTGTTGTTGATTTGCCTAAGTTACAATTACTTTGTAAAAGAAACAGCTTCTCTTTCATCATTAAGAGCTGTACACATGGATCCCACGTGTGAAACTTTTCCTATGTCTTCCTTACAGTCCTAAAATAAACCAGATTTTCAACAGTTGATAGTAAAAATGGTATCCAGAGAGGTATGCGGAGTACAGAATGACCTTATAACAATTTAGAGGCCCTTTTTCGTTAATGGTATCCCTCACTGAAGTATATCTCTAAGTGCTCACCAAAATGCATTAGATCCAGATGAAAGCATCAATACTCATTTTGTGAAAGAATTTTTTCAGAAGTGATGCTGAGTTTTACATACTTTCTATCATTTATAAACTAATGTCAAAAGTAGAAGAAAGCATTTAAGATTTCCCACAGTTGTCACATTAAATAAAGCTGACAAGTGGGCTATAATGAAGAATGTGGAAGCTAATTATTAATATAAATGGAAATGATGAAATGCAAAACAAAATCTACTGCCAAGCTTGTAGCATTAGTCACCCAGTCCTCACAGCTTAGGCAGCTATGAATCCTAGGCTAAATATAAATTTTCCACTCACAACCATCATTGTTTTTGGGAGTTTCAGTTGTGGCTTGCTGGCTTTTTTAGCTCAGTTTACCAAACCCGAAAGGAAGTTGTTCATTCCTATTCTCTATTGATCATTATAGCCAGTCATCCCAATAGTCTGCTGGTGATCATCCATAACATGTCAGCCCAAAGCCTCATTATCACCCAAGGTTATTAGAGAATAACTGGTAGCATTCTGTTACATACAGCGGTATGTGCTGGTGCAAACCTGCAGATGGACTGAAGAGCCATGATCTAGTTACTCGTGTCTCTCTTCCATGCATTATTGCCTGCTTGCTATTTAAGTAAATGACACTAATGTACAGCATTCTAAATATATAACAGTACTAGCGGGGCCCGGCCAAGCATTGCTGTGGCAATAGTCCTTCTCATCACAGTCCGCAACCCACACAGATGTCCATGTAGGTCCAATGATCCGCAGTATAGCCTCTTTCCCTTTTCAATTCACATTGTTATATGGTGTTGTCTTGTTTTTTTTAGTATGAGGTAACCCTTTTCATTCCACAACGGAACTGTCCAGAGTGCGAATCCCGCTGTCCATGAGGCTGGTTGACACGCACAGTCCTGGCTTGGGTAAGGCAGAACTGGGGCAAGCAGGCTATCCCAGTCAGGCAGCAGAGGCAGGGTGGTGAAGCGCTCAGATCGAGGCCAGCTCCGTGGGTTCTTAAAGGGCCACGTGCAAAAGAAGTGGAACCAGTAGTGTTGGTTCACCCTCACCCCGTGGATTTTCTTAGAAGAAAAAGGCAAACTCCAGCTCACTTTTAGTAAAAGAGAACTGTGGCGAATATGGGTGAGGAAGTGGGTAAGTGGTGGTTGGATGTGAGGGAGGGCAGAGTGAGATGTGTGAGGATGAGCTGGATGTGTATGAGAGTATGTGTGTTGTGTGGTAGCAGTGGGTGAGGCACAGAGAGTGAGTTACCTGCGTGTGAGGGGGGAACCCCATTTGACATCTCACACGCCAAAGTGTGTATGTGTTTCACTTCCATTCATATTACCTACCAGTATTACCTATTTACTGTTTTAACTGCTCATCTCTGGCCATCTGCGGTAACATTCTAAGGGCATACCAACCTGTCAGGCCACAGACATGCTGCATGAACATTCTAAGGGTAACAGTTAAACACAGCCAGCTTCATGGCCTGGTGTGCCAGGAAAAAGATGTTTTTCCCTGGCTCAGGTATGGGCTTTCGGCGATTTGAAGGTCCGATTACCTGCCCGCAACAGGGAGGGACGTCCTGTGAAAATTTGGGGGCAATCCGTCCAGCCGTTTCAGCGTTAGGGTGTGACTAACAAAGTCACTGTTTGCTTTTTATATATATATAGATAGGGGCATTCTAGCCAACTTCTGGATTTGAACATTGTAAAAGTCTACATTTGAACATAAAAGTCCAAGAGTGATTACTATCTATGTGTGTGGGAGAACTGGGGCAAGGCTTGCTTCAGCCACTACCGTGAGGGTCCTTATTCCCCCTTCCTTTTTTTGAAGATTCAGAGAGAGAAGGGACTTCTCTTTCACCTGGTTCTTTCTCCTTCCTTTGGATCACTCCCATTATATCTGCATATGCTCTATCTCTGAGATATAGATACTTTAGAGATCTACCATAAAACTATATGACAAAGTTGTCTCAGAAGGGCAGATTTTTAGTAGTGCTAAGAGCAAAAGGGTGGAAGAAAAAGAGTTTGGATCCATATAATAACTGAGTAGGCACCTCTCCAATGGAATATATGCACCACTGAACTAAACAGGACCCATGTAAGTGGTGCCGAACCTATGGCACAGGTGCCAGAGGTGGCACTCAGAGCCCTCTCTGTGGGCAAGCGCAAACAGAATGCCCCCCCATCTAGGCTGACCTGGGCCGCTGGGCTCAATTATCAGCATTAAACCTAAGACCTAGTTTTGGGGAAGCAGTGTAGGTAACCCTGTTAAGCGCTGTTAAACCCCACTGATTTTCATGCGAAGAACTAAAGCGCGATCCTTTACCTGGGAGTAAGTTCAGTTGCTGGCAATGGGGCTTGCTTCTGAGTAAACCCTCCTAGGGTCGTGATTCACCCGTTGGAAGAGTTGCATGGTTGTTTCAGAGCAAAGCCACCGACTACTGCCAAGCTTACTCCTGAGTAACACATACCTTAGAGCCAAACGTTTTTTTCTAAACTAAAACATCAGTATTCAGGTTAAATTGCCGTGTTGGCACTTTGCGATAAATAAGTGGGTTTTGGGTTGCAATTTGGGCACTCGATGTCAAAAAGGTTCGCCACCACTGACCTATGTAGAGAAGCACAGGAAGAAAATGTCTCAATAGAATGTGCTAATTAATATGTGGAGAATTGTTATCGAAAGCTACAAACAGAACACTTAGCATCAAAAAACTATAAACTTATCAATTAGAAATGCTTACTGATATATGGTGGGGTGAAGAAAGGCAGAACCAAATCAAGACCAAGAAACCGATTGCGAAATTTTCCTCTAGTAGCGTTTTCCCCTTGTAGAGTTTTCAAGAGTTTGTAGAGTTTTCATCTTGATTTAGTTCTGCCTTTCCTCACATCCCCCATATATCAGTAAGAATTTCTAAATGTTAAGTAGATAGTTCTGATGCTAAATGTATTGTGTTTGTGGCTTTCATCCATTTATCTGTTACTTTTATGGCTTTCTCCTTTTATGGTTGTGTTCTCTCCTGCATTATGGGTTTTCTACCCATTCTCTCTGTTACTTTTAAGAAGGTAAATAAAGCATAAAAGCAACACCTGTACAATTTTTCAAACACCTTACTTATTTTTATAATTTCATCTTAATTTTAAAAATGCAGCTGGTTTTCAAATTCTTGGTGTTTCAATATTCACACCAGTTTGCCTGATCCTCAAATTGATCACCATAAGGAATTTGTTTTTGCAAGAAGAATATCACCACAAGAACCTTTAGGAGACATTTTTTTTAAAAAAAGACTGAACTATGGAAAGTGAAGCAGATAGGAAATGTTATTTGTTAGATATAGCCCATATGGCTTTCTTTTGCTTGCAAGGTTAGTTTGCAGTACTATCACTGTCCTAAATAGCTAATCAAAAAATTCACTATAACTCATCGAATTTAATATTATCATTTTTGCAAGTCATCAGTTTTTGGCAAAGAACATAAAGATTTGTTGATGTGTTGATAAAATTCAGAGCTACTAGGTCCAGTACGTGAAAAAGCTAAAATACATAAGAGGGTAAAATTAGTAGTCACGAACACCCTCCATTAATCAGTCCCAGAAATGTTGGCAGCTTTCCCCATGGAACAGACGTAGTAGTTAAATGAAGATGGTGAAGGCTATTTTTAAAAGTAAGGCTTTTTTAATTGAAAGCATCAAATGTCATGCTAAGCTTGTTCTAATTTTTCTTGACTGCATCAGATGTGGAAATCAAGAGGAGTTCTTTGTAGCAACCATCCATATGTTCAAGTATACTTTATATTTGTGTAGAGGAAAGTTAGTATATAGAACACAGTCTAGGCACTGGTAAGATAGTGATTTCAATGGGAGATATTTAAGTATATGTTTAAATCTCCTGTAGAAATTAATGGCATTTGAGATAATTCAGTTATGGCTAGATTGTAACCATGTTTTTCATCATAAGCATTAAGGAAGAGGCAAATATTTCTAAGCTTTCTAGGTTGAGACTTCTATTCAAGTCTAAAACCAATCTTTGTCTGTTTATATGAAACATTCAGATGTTGCAGGTTTCCCCACACTTACCTTAATTTAGCTAGCTGCAAAGAGCAGCCAGCTGAAAAAGCAGCCTGATGGGGCTGCGAGGCCGCTGGGCCTGGCTGGTGGGGCAGGACTGGGCAGGGGTGCCCAGCAGCAGCTGCCGGGGGCCTGACCTGGCAAGGCCGGCCCGGCAGCGGTTTCTGCCAGGCCTGGTGAGCCAGGGCAAGCCAGGGGAGGGGGGAGGGGGGGCAACTCTGCCTTGAGTAAGGTGAGGACTGTGTCAGTAACAGCTCATCTTCTGACATCTTAGTAGCTATTTAGAGATCCTGGAGTTTCTGTGGCACTGCACTTTTAACTGGATATCTCTTCTTTACTTAAGAAACCTAAGATATGCACCTTTAGCCACTCTGGTACAAATCTATTCATCAACAGCAATGAGATTTTTTTTTTATGGTAGAGCTGTCCCGGGAGATCACATCAAGTTGGTGATTTGTTCCCTCTTTCTTTGCTGAAGCAAGTCCAGTAAACTTCATAAAACACTGATACGTAGTAGTAGGTGGGGTTGGATGTAATGTAGAGAAGTCATGAGCTTATTTATAACCCGAGACTGCAAAAGTTATGGGAAGGAATGCAATATGCAAAAATATGGGGAGAGGGGGTGTATGGAATAGAACTGAACCAGATAGTAGGCCTGAAAGTAGATCATCTGTATGCTGGAGAGCTATTTCTAGATGGTCCAACATTGGCTCCCCTCCGCCTTCACTTCTCTTCTTGCACATACACAAGCTTACTTGTACGATACAAGCTTACCTTAATTTTAAACAATGCTTTCCTTCATCAGACTATGCTCCTACTTGTCTTCTCACACTTCCTCATTCATTTCTTTTGCCTCTTGGCAATGTTCTGCTCCATTCTACTACTCCTTTTCTGTAGCAATTACCCAGTGGTGAGGTTTGAGTTACTGCAATCCCAAGCTATGTTACTCTGGTCTAAGCCAATTGATTCCAGTGGACTTAAACTAGAGTAACTTTGCATAGGATTGCACCACTGATGTATGTGTCAGGAATTTTTGAGAGTGGAGAGGTGCACAGTAGACAGCTTGGGATTTTTTTAAAAAAAATGTAGATAACTAATAACCAATATAATATTTATTGAACACTTGCATACTTTCACTGCCTTACTCATTTTTATTTTATTTATAAAGGAATTAGAATGGCCCAGTCTTCATATTGTACAAACATAATCAGCAATTATTGGCTGTTGGTACATAGATCCTACGTATGTTGTGTGTGTGTGTAAAAGAATGTAAGACTCCATTATGAGGGCATGAGGGTGTGAGGATGAAGAAAGAGAATAGAAAAGGATTGTGAAGGGAACCCATATTTTCAGAGTACAAGCCTCAAACTTCCTTATTCAGAAGGCATTTACATTTTATGTCTTTTCTTTTTCATTATGGCTTTCTTCCTCTTTTATGTTTCTTCCCTGATCCATTCTCTCATTAACTCACTCTCGATTCAGATAATAGAATTCTGGGTTAGATCTTATCCTCAGAATCATGATCTGCTCTATCCTGCTGTAAGATTATTTTAACATCCTACTCCCATGCAGCTGAATGTGGATACATGGAAATTCTATACTAAATCAAGATTACATCTGTAAAAGGGTTATTAAGTTAAAATAGTAAACCTTGGATGAAAAGTTAGCATTCACATGAGTTGCTAAAGGGCTACTTCACACTGCATAATCTTACAGCGTATACTGAAGAGCCTGGATCTGGTAACTTTGATCCTGATGTACTTCTCTTCATCCACCACAGTAGTGGTCTTCCACTGTAAAGCATGGTCCTCCTATGCTAGGCACTTTGGGACCTCTTGCAAAACATTGGTCTTGTGCAAGTAGGAAGATTAGAACCAGAAGATGTGCATTTGGCAGCAGAGGTCTGTCTGTACAATTAAGAGAAGCTGATATAGCACAAAGCTGATATAGCACATATGATGAAAGCCATAGTGTTTGAAGTGTGCACATAAAATATTAAATATAGATAGGCAATCATTTGTTTGCAAATGCGTACTGTGCACTACACTTAACAGGGAGCATCTGGGCTGATATTCATGTGTTTTGGTACATAACAAAATGCCTTGTCGCCTCTCACTAACTACCCCTCTTGTACTTTCCATCTGCAAAGTGGCAGCTAGTGCCACTCCCTCACAATCCTGTCTTTCCCATCTTAGTGCTGCCTTTCCAGTTGAGCTATCCAGTCAGTGAATGAAAAACTGGATGGTGGCTGTTGCCTGGAAAAAGAACACCTTCAAGAACAGAATCTGATAAAAATGTACATTGCAAGGAAGAAAGTGACTGAACACCTCTTCAAGCAAGATGAGGAGCCTTGGCGATGTTGACTCAGCTCTATTTTTCCTTAATTTCTCCCTGTAACTGATAATTGCTGTCAACAATCCATGTCTCCAGTGGAAAATGAGTATCCATGGTGTTTTTCTGACTATTATGCTTGAGTATTTTTTATTCCCCTATCTTCCCTGTCCTGTCGTTCCCCCACTCCCCACCCCCCGTATACCTGAAAAGCTCCTCAAGGAAGCAAAAATGTCTACTTGGTCTGTGGATTACCCCATTTTGCGGTCCTATTGATAAGCAGTCCTGCAGGACTGCAAATGAGGCTACGGTGAGTCTGGGGTCCCAAGCTTATGGCCTTGGCATGGAAGGGTTGAAGGAGACAGCAAGGTAGAGACTACAGCCAAAACATGTGATGTCAACAATCTTCTGGAATGAAAATCGCCAGAAATTTATTGGTGTCAGAACCTTGGCACTATGAGGCAATGGATCCTGGCATCAGTTGACATCACTGAGATGGGCATGTCCCTTTGTAAGCCCTGACTCTCAAATTTGTTAAAGGGTTTCACCATCCAGGCCTGCCCTGAGAATGCTGGTGAATTGGTACCTGGTGAGTGGGAGGTCATCTGCATGGATGAAAAATATGCCCCACAGGGGAGGGTGGATTACCAAAAGAGCCAAGGTAGCCCACACAGGGCAAGGACTAAAGGTCAAAGCATCCAAGCACAAGTGTACCCCAGTTCCTCTGATTCGTTTTTGAGTTTTTGATGACCAGGCAGACCTTGGAGCTCTGGATAAACACATCCTGCACACTTAGGACCTGGCTGGCTATCAACTCCATGACCCTAAGTGCTCCAAATAAGGCTAAAGTGAAAGTGTTTTGAACAGAGTGGTTTTGCAAGATGACTGACAAAGCTTGGCTAGCGATTGGATGAGCAGAGACAGAACAACAAATGTAATAGATTTGCAGGGATCAGACACTCTTGTATACATCCTCTACCAGCTCTCAGTGGTCCAGTGGGCAGCAAAGGAACTGTACAGGTCTGTAAAATCTTAGGCTTTGATGAAGAATGAAAAGCTGCCATGAGTTTGATCATGGTTCTGGGAGCAAGGCCCTGATCCCTTATCCAGGCTATATATTGCAAGACCAGGCCTTGGGCACTAGCCATTTGCTAGTGTTCTGGTGGAAAAGGCCAAAAGGCTCATTGCTGTGGAAGAATAAGAATGCAGAGTGGGAAAAGCAACACAACTGAATACTCCCTGCACCATAAGAAGTCATTCCCAAGCCCCCAGGCCTTCTGAGAATGAGTCTGGTTAATTGAATTGCTTCAGGTACCAGTCTGCAGAACCTCTCTTCCTGATGGTAAGACAAGGCATCTGAGATGCAGTTATCAACGTGTGTGATATGCTGTGCTGAGAATATTATGTTAGTAGACAAATTAGGGCAAATCTGCAAATTAAGCGGATGACCCACTCTGATACTGATGTCTGCTTATTGATGATCTACACCACTGACTGGTTCCTGCAACAAAACTGGGCTTTTTTATTCCTGAAGTGCTCCTGCCAAATAACAACTAATATTGGGAAAGCTCCAGGAAGGTGAGATTATATGCGATGTCCAAATGTGCCCATAAGAAAGGCCACAGTTGAACATACCACTGTCCTTATAAGTAGATCCTGAACCCAATCTTGCCTGCTGCATCAAACTAGGCCTGAACAGTTGTTTCAAATCTAAAAATTCTTGCCACAAGGAGATCCAGTTAAAGTTAGGCAGAAAGGCAAGCCAGCTGCTGAGATCCTCTCTCATACTTGACATGATGGTATGGAGCAGAGGCCCTGGCTAAGGTCCAAGAGATACAAGCACAGAAGGCCTATTCTGGGGAGACCATACCTGTAAACAAAGGTCAAGTATCTAATGAGAGATTGAAGTTCTCTCAGTGTACACATTTTGTGGGTAAGCACCAGGGTGATCAGAATCTTAAGGGCAAAAAGCTTGTCCTTCAGGAGGTGAGATGTTTCAGAGACAGAATTTACCAGGATACCTAAGTAAACTAACTGGGTAGCTGAACCTTCAAGATAGTTGTGTGCCAGAGGGACACCCAATTTGTGTGTCAAGGACTGGAAAGCAGTGAGACAGTTGGCTAGGCAGAACTGGCTGGGTAATATGCAGGCTGCTGACCCTGTCCTTTGTGATCCATTCCAGAAATGTGTTGAACATTTCAATGGTTGCATAAAGGTTGCAAGAGCACCCTATAGGCCTGTCTCTTGTCAACATATTAAAAGGAGGCATACTCTACTAAGCAATATTCAGGGGAGTTGCATCATTGACAGAGGATCCCCAAGGTAGGAAAGGTGGTGTATTAATCAGTTCTTGATAGTAGCTTTTTTGGGTACCAATGGGGGAAACACAAAGATTAGGGATTCAGAAGGGCATTCAAGGAGCCTTCCAGGGTCTATGTTGTCATCAGGATTCTGGCAACATGTCCAGACACGGGGAAATAAGCAGCAGTGCTATATTCCCATTCATTATGTCTGTTTATATTTTGTTTGTTTGTTTGTTCCCCAAAAGGTCAAGGGAATGTACTTGGACTGAATGCCATTTTATCCTTATAATAACCTTTGTAAAGTGGATTATACTAAATCAATTTGAATAGCCTAAGACCACCCAATGGTCTTTTTTCTTTTTCTTTTCTTTTTGCCATCAGGTCACAGTTGACTTACGGCAACACTGTAGGGTTTTCATGGCAAGAGATTTGGGGAGGTGGTTTGCCATTGCCTGCCTCCACAGCATTTCCTTGGTGTTCCTTTGAGGTTGCCTATCCAAATACTTATCAGAATTGAGGCTTTGCAAGTTTCCATGACACAGTGAAGATTCAGGGTTTCCCAGATCCTAGCCTGACTGCACAACTCAGGGTCTCAAGTTAACAATTTCAGATTAAAGGATAAAGTGATCATGTAAATGCTGTCGCTCTCAACATGTCTTATGTACTACGGTAATTGTGCAATCCCTATACAGAATTATCCCAACTAATGATCTTAGACTGAAGTAACTTTGCATTGGATTGTACTGTAAGTTATTTTAACATGTACTGCTTAATAACACTGAAATATAAAAAAAAGTTCTTAAGCTTTCAAAGTTACTGATAGAAGCTGCTTCTCTTAAATAACTTTATAGATGAACATTTGACTGCCATTCCAAGCTATGGCTTTACTAACATTCAAAACCAGGATTGTCAAGAGTAATCTTTAATTTTGGGTTCCCACTAGATGTTAAGAATGCCTATTGCATCATCACTGGGTAACTGAAGGACAGAATAATGTTTTATGCATGCTTAAGAGGAATAGATAATTGATGGCTTCCGGGGCATTATTTTTGCTGTCTTTTGGCTGGAAGGAAAATGCATACCAATTCTGAGAAAGCATAAGCAATAATGGAAGTTCTTTGAAAAAAGTGCAAATTTCCTCAGCATATAGGTCCAGATCTCAATATTCCTTCCTATTGCCAAATAAAACAACTTTGTTCAACATAGATGAGTATTGTAAAAAACAAATGTGTTGCATATTTATTTAAATAAAGCAGAATACTTTGTTGGCACAATTGTTTTTGCTGAGGAAATATGTGAAAAAAGGAGGGTAAATTGAAGATGCCATGTGCGCTGCCAGGACAGTGTATCTATGGCAAACGTTTGTGTGTGTAATATGCCATTTTGAGTTAAAATAGGTATTCTTTTCTGCAACCTCATGCCAAATTACAGGAAAACTTCTATGAGATTGCATAAGGTTTCTCTGGTCTGTCACTAAAATCCTTCCTGAACAATTGTAGATGTAGACATACAGAGAGAGAAGTTTTAGATAGTTGTTAATGATTCACAGTTAATTTAAAAGAACCTCAGAATCAAATTTGAGCCTTGAAACTGTGGCTTGTGTGCTTGTTCTGGAGAACACTGGGTACAGTTTGGAAGCATTTCAGGAATTTCTCAGTGACAAGATGGGTAATGGCAGACAAGGCTCTTTAAATTGTAAGATTATGACTGTCAAACATATATCCAGTTGAAAACCAAATGAAAATCCTAGAACATCTACCAATCCTCTGTAATGCTCAAGAGTACTTTGCAAATCTGTTACCAGTCTGGCAGACAAACAAGCCAGTGTAGTGTAGTGCCAGACTCTAATCTGGAGAACTGGTTTTTATTCTCCTCTGCTGTACATGAGTGGCGGACTTTGATTTGGAAAGTCAGCTTTGTTTCCCCACTCATCCACATGAAGCCTGCTGGATGACCCTGGGCTAGTCACAGCTTTCACAAAATTCTTTCAGCCCCACCTACCTTACAAGGCGCCTGTTATGGGTAGAGGAAGGGAAGGAGTTTGTAAGCTGCTTTGAGACTCCTTATGGTTGAGAAAAGCAGGGTATAAATCAAAACTCTTCTTCTTCTTCTTCTTCTTCTTCAGTATTGAAAAAATAATTCAAAAACCATTTTAAGCACATAAAAATAGCTCTTATGACTAGTTCAAAATGTTTATGTATAGTTTGTTGTTCAGTATTTGATGGCTTCCTTCTCTTAAACAATACAGACGTCATGCTCTTGGAAAAAATAGCAAAATTTATTTTACAAGTGATGGAACTTTCTGTGTAATGTCTAATGCTAGATACAGTTTCTCTGTCTGTGTTTTGATCATATTCTTGCTTTGTACATTACAAATGTCTGGTAACGATCTAGAGCTTATTGTATATGCCTAATAAAGGTGGTGGTTGTTGTTGATGGCTTGCTGTGTGCATAGATGAATTGCCTTTATTTATTTATTTATTTATTTATTTATTCAATTTATATACCGCCCGATCCCCTGGGCTCAATGAAATATCCATGTTCTATTTATGCTATTTGACTTGACCATGACTCATACATCATATCCAAAATTTAACTCTTATTTACATTTCTGTTTTCTCCCATTCCATGGATTAGATAAGGGTGACAACAAATCTCACCTTAGCTTTTAACTCTCTGTGCCTCTGTGTAAGACTGTTTTGGCTGTCATCTTCAGTGTAGAGAATGCTAATACTGACTGACCTTACTGAGCTGCTGTATTGTTTACTGCGCACTGTTGGAGCAGGGGGGTGCTGTGCAGGAGTGAGTTCCTCCTCTGTCAGTATATGGACAGGAAAATCACCTAAAGGAAGGAGTAAGGATGAACTTGGATTACCTGGTTCACAATGTACAATCACTGTATGGGCTGGGGAATCATCAGTCCCTTGAAAGCAAGATGCTATTTGTAAGCGTTTACTCACTGAGCAAAATAGGAAGCTCCATTAGAAGCACCATTAACTGGCATATTTCATAACTGCAAGGAAGATGTCTGCTATTCTTTTGAGCACTGATGAAGAAAATATATATCTGTGAATGAAGTATGTTTCCAATGTATTAAAGAGAAAAAAAAGTGCCCTGGATAAGTTCTTGTCTTCAACAGCTTTTACTACACTAAACTTATCTTCAAGTTTCCTCAAGACTCTTTCAGACTAGTAGTAGTTATGTTTAGTTCCAAGTAAGTCCAAGTAAAATGAGATTTGTTCTCAAGTGTGCAACAACTGCTGCTTTTGCCATCTAGTCTTGGTTGCATTTCTCTTATTCTCCAGTATATATGATGTGACATGTCATGTGAAATGATTTCTCTGGAATCTATTCCTGATGTTCAAACCATTTAACTTTCATTTTTGTAACTTGTATATCAATGTGATTTTTTGTCCTGTCCTCTTTTCTTCTATTACATTGTTTGCAGTCTTGAAACTCAGCATCCTTCTTGGCCATCTCAATTCTGTTGTCAAGATCTTTCACTGGCTAGCCTTCTGTTCCAATATTTCAACCCACAGAGGAAGAACAGCATGATAATTGAATCATATGTATTGATTTTAGTTTCTAATGAAATATATTTGGCCTTCAAAACTTTTACTAAAATTTCTGTGCTTGGCAGTATGTACTCCAATCCCTTTTTTATCACCCTCATAACCATTTTATGTCACATTCACAACTCCAACTACATACTGACCTTCCAAAGAATGTAAATTATTTCACTAGTTGTATGTCTTAATCTCCAGTGCCTCATACTCAGGATCATCATTTTGTATCCCCTTTCTCAATTCAGGACAGTTATGTTTTAAATCAGTTCACTAATGGTAACTTGAAAGCAGCTCAAATGCTCCAGTTTGAACAGAATGCTGACGCTTGGTATAATTGCGCTGTAGGTGGGACATGGATGTCATATTCACTCTGCAAACACTTCATTAGTTTTCATTCAGTCACAGGGTCTAGTTGAAGATTCTGGTTGTCCACATTTTAATGGGGATAGGATTGTAGTCTGTTTTAATGTTTATGGTGTGTATCACCTTCAGTGTCTTCTACCTTTGTAACCCACTTTCTCAATTATGGTATATCATGAACACACATGAAACTACCTTATACTTAAACAGACCATCAGTCCATCAAGGTCAGTTTTGTCTACTCAGACTGACAGCAACGGCCCAAGGTCTCAGGCAGAAGACTTTTACATCACCTACTGCCTAATCCTTTTAACTGGAGGAGCTAGTGCAGGGGTAGGGAACCTGCAGCTCGAGAGCCGCATGCGGCTCTTCTGCCCTTGCACTGTGGCTCCACGAGCTGAGCCACCGGCCCCATCCTTGCCCACCCTGCAGGCAGCAGGGCGGGTGCACCAACTGCCCATGGTCGGCTGGGCCGCGCCGCGGGCTTCCCCTCTCGCCCATCCCGTTGGAGCGGGGCGGGCGCTTTCCCGGCGGCCAGCGAGGCCGAGCCGCCAGCTTCATCCTTGCCCACCCTGCAGGCAGCAGGGCGGGCACATCCATGCGCTTCTCAGAATGAGCAGAGTAGAAGGTAAAAAAACCCATATATATATAGTGTTATCTTTATTTTAAATGTCAAAAATTATTTGCGGCTCCAAGTGTTTTCTTTTCCCATGGAAAAACGGGTCCAAATGGCTCTTTGAGTGTTAAAGGTTCCCTACCCCTGAGCTAGTGATTGAACCTGGGACTGTCTGCAAATTAAGCAGAGGCTTTTCCACTGAGTCTCAGCCCCTGTTCTGCATGCCTTATACCACCAATGACGAACCTTTTCGAGACCGAGTGCCCAAATTGCAACCCAAAACCAAAGGCGTACCTCCCATTGGGCAAAGTGGGCAGCTGCCCTGGGCGCCACCTTGTGGTGGGCGACAAAATTGCAGGTTTGTGAGGGATTTTGTATTTTCAGTGTTTTTCCGTTTTTGGCCTGCAGGGGGCGCAGATTTTAGGCTAGCAGCACCAAAATTTCAGGGATTTTTTGGGAGACTCTCCTGATGATATCACCCAGGTTTGGTGAGGTTTGGTTTAGGGAGTCCAAAGTTATGGACTCCCAAAGGGAGTGCCCCCATCCCCCATTGTTTCCAATGGGAGCTAATAGGAGATGGGGGCTACACCTTTGAGGGTCCATAACTTTGGACCCCCTGAACCAAACTTCACCAAATCTGAGTGGTATTACTCAGTAGGGTCTCAATGAAGACACTCTGAAATTTTGGTGCTGCTATCTAAATAATTGCACCCCTGACAACAGGCACCCCCTAAATTTCCCCAGATTCTCTTTTTAAATTCACTCCCTTCCCACCAATGCTTGTTTTCTTTCTTTCTTTTATTCTCTCAGTGCCTAATAAAGGTTGTTGTTGTTGTTGTTGTTATTAAATCTACCCCCTTCGCCATGGATTTAAAGGGAGAATCTGAGGTCCCCAGTTTAAACACCATTTAAAATGATGCTGTTTGGGGGTGGATTCCAGCATCACTTGTTTAAACTAGGGAGCCCAGATTCTCCTTTTAAATCCACCTTAAAGGGAGAATCTGCCCCCCCCCCAGTTTAAATAACATTGAAAGTGATGCTGTTTCCCCCAATTGGGGGGACTGGATACAACACCATAAAATGTTTTCATAGCAGTAATAAAACATTTTGAAAGCATTTTGAAAATGTTTTCCAAATATTATTTCAGCTGTGTGGCATGGCCCATTGCTATGTTCAGATTTGTGAGTTGGGGGATGTTCTATAATGTGATGGTGACTTTGAAACGACCTGGAGGAAAAAATCATTGTTTGGTCATGGTGGGGGAGGGTGGCCATCCATGGGGGGGGCATCAAACTCAGGTTTTGCCCAGGGCTCAAGTTCGCCTAGGTACGCCCCTGCCCAAAACCCACTTATTTGTTGCAAAGTGCTGACATGGCAATTTAACCTGAATTCTGATGTTTTAGTTTAGAAAAAACAGTTGGCTCCGAGGCGTGCGTTACACGGGAGTAAGCTTGGTGGTAGTCAGTGGCTTTGCTTTGAAGCAACCATGCAACTCTTCCAGCGGGTGAATCACAACCCTAGGAGGGTTTACTCAGAAGCAAGCCCCATTGCCAGGAACCGAGCTTACTCCCAGGAAAAGGATCGTGCTTTAGTTTTATTTATTTATTTATCATATTTATATACCGTCCTCCCCCCAAGGCTCAGGGCGGTGTCCATCAGTCATAAAACAATTTAAAAACATATCATAATAATACATAAAATACTAAAACTTGCAGATGGCTTCAACCCCTCCCTCCCCCCTTTGTGTACCCACGGGAGGCCAGATGTTCTTTATGGCGAAGTTGCAATAATCCCAGCTGGCCAAATGCCTGGCGGAACAAGTCCGTCTTGCAGGCCCTGCGGAAACTCTGTAAGTCCCGTGGGCCCTGATCTCACCCGGAAGCCTGTTCCACCAGGTAGGGGCCAGAGCCGTAAAAGCCCTGGCCCTTGTAGAGGCCAGCTGGATTGCCTTGGGGCCAGGGATCACCAGTAGGTCCGCCTCCGATGAGCTGAGAGGCCTAGAAGGGTGATATAGGGAGAGATGGTCCCTCAGATAAGCAGGGCCAAGGCCGCAAATGGCTTTAAAGGTCAGTACCAAAACTTTAAACATGACCCGGTACTCGATTGGCAGCCAGTGTAGTTGGTATAGGACCGGCGTAATCTGGTCCCTAGATGTTGCCCCGGAAAGGAGCAGTTCTTCACATGAAAATCAGTGGGATTTAACAGTGCTTAACAGGATTACCTACACTGCTTCCCCAAAACTAGGTCTTAGGCTTAATGCTAATAATCGAACCCAGTGGCCCAGGCCAGCCTAAATGTGGGGGGGGGGGGCACTCTGTTTGCACGTGCCCACAGAGAAGGCTCTGAGTGTCACCTCTGGCACCCGTGTCATAGGTTCGCCACCACTGCCTTATACAGTTCTTAGATAATCATGCCTCAGACAGTTTTACTGCCTTGGACAGGGGTTTTTTGTTAGCATTAGAGCCCTTTTGGGGTAGAGTGGTATATCAAGTCAAATAAATAATAATTATTATTATTGTTATTATTTTCCAGTTCTTCAGTCCTATCCCTATTTATTTAGGTGGGCTGTAACTCTTTGTTGAGCATCATAGCCTCTTTCTAAATGAAAGTGATAACTTCTTTGTAGCATTAGTATGGATGTGTATTCTATTTTATTTATGATATGTATGTGTTTGCACTTTTTGTTCCTGTAAAACGAAACAAAATCTATTCAGTAAAATTCAAGTTTAACATTAAAAAGACACACACACTGAGGAACCAGGTTTTATTCCTCAGTTAAATTGGAATGATGGTGAACATTGACCTTCTTTGCCTTTCAATAAAAGGAGACAGACTGGATTAAAAATATTTTGGATAATTGGTCTGTTTTAAGTGATCTTGAATATTCACCCAAAGTCCTCATCAAATTACTGCAGTTTTGCTTCTTTTTGCTGAAGGATTGTTTATTATTTGTTACTTAACTGTTCAGACTTAAATATACTCATGTTTTCTTCACTCAGTAGATGCATGATTATGTTCTCAGCAAACATCCACAGGTGTCACCATATTTGACTTCTATTGGGTAGCAGATCAAGGGCTCCTTAGTTCAGTGACAAAGGTTGAATCTTACCCATAGTAGCAGGACATCAAGACCGGTCCACTGGGCATACTGCTGAAAGGCAGTACTGGGCAATGTTTTTCTTAAGAGTATAAGACGTTTGTTTGGTTTACCCCTGACCATCTTACTATGGAGATGCAAAACTTGTCTTCCTTCTTTAACTAGCCAAGCTATTGGTGTCAGCATTCATTTAAATCTCTGCAAAATATAGAGGTCTTCTTCCATTCCAGTATACTAGGTCAGATTAATCTTCACATTAGTGCCCGCTCATTGATCTGGAGTATATGAATACTCTTGAGTCCTTTAATCAAATTGGATTTTAATATGAGTTTTGGTGATGGTAAGCTTCAGTCATACTCTAGTGGAGATACTTCTGTATTAATACTGGTAAATTAAATGTGAATTAAAAGTCTGTCAGTTTCATCCTTGCCAATTGTGGAAATCTGATATGATAAGACATCTGCATACTACATTTAATGGGATCAAATGCCTGAGAGAAAGTCATGTTACACTGCAATTCTATGAACAACTTCAGTAAAGAATTCTATGAACAACTTCTTAAAGAAGAAGAAGAAGAGTTTGGATTTATATCCCCCCTTTCTCTCCTGCAGAAGACTCAAAGGGGCTTACAATCTCCTTGCCCTTCCCCCCTCACAGCAAACACCCTGTGAGGTAGGTGGGGCTGAGAGAGCTCCGAGAAGCAGTGACTAGCCCAAGGTCACCCAGCTGGCATGTGTGGGAGTGCACAGGCTAATCTGAATTCCCCAGATAAGCCTCCACAGCTCAGGCAGCAGAGCTGGGAATCAAACCCGGTTCCTTCAGATTAGATACACGAGCTCTTAACCTCCTACGCCACTGCTGCTAAGACTAGAAGAAAAGTTGGTTTTTATACCCTGCTTTTCTTTACCTTTATGGAATCTCAAATAGCATTTGAATCATTTCCCTTCCCCTCTCCACAACAGACACCTTGTGAATAGATGCGGCTGACAGAGTTCTGAGAGAACTGTGACTAAAGTTCACCCTGCAGGCTGCATGTATAGGAGTGAAGAAACATACCCAGTTGACCAGATTAGAGTCTCCTGCTCTTAATCACTACACCACACTAATAAATCTATTGAGATATTCAGTGGGCAAATACATAAATTTAATTCAATTATCTGATTAATTTAGTGGGCAGTTCATCAGATGCACCTAATGTCCACAGAAAAAGTCCTTCGCTGCCCAAATATGTCAGCTGCCTGTGTTCTAATCTGTTCCAGCTTAGTTTTATCAGTCATGAACCTTTCTCTCTTCACACCATCACACCCATGTGACCTTTCATTTATGAAACACTTATCAGCCACTACACATCTTTTTTTTTTTAAAAAAAAGACAAGTCTCTGCCTATCATTTTACAATAGTTCACATTTTGTGGGGCTAACTTCCTATCTTGCAAAGTTGAAGGGGAAACCCTGTTCTAGGTCCCATCCACTAAACTAGATTCCCAAACGATTTCTGTCTTGAAAGGCTTTAATGGCATGCCCTTGCTCCCCCAGCTCATCTGTAGGCAGGCATGTAACCCCCCTTTCCCTTTCAATGTGTGCTAAACAGAGCCACCTCCTCCCGCCTTGGAAGGGTTCCCTGATTGTTCATTGTCTTGTGACCCTCAGTCCCTTGGCCGGTGCCTGACTTTGGAGTGGGCCAGGCTGAAGGAGTGAGGGAAACCAGCCGCTGAGGACAGGGGTGTGTCTTTCTGCGGTCCCCTCCAGGAAGCAGCCGGGGGCTTCGCCGCCTCTGCGCCCAGCCAGCGCCTCTGCTCATTTGTGTCGCTCGTAAGGAGAGAGGCAGCGGCTCTCGCTGCTCTGGAGCAATGACTGGGGCAGCTTTGCCGCCTCTCGTGGTCCTCACCGCGTTTTTACTGACTCGGTGCAGTCCTCAAGTTCAGCAGCAGCAACGAGGTACAGTAAGATCTGGCGGCATGGAAATGGTTCCTTAAAGTTGTGGATTCTTGTCTCCCCGAGGGATATCTTATGGGGGTGAGGGAAAAGTCCCCAAACAAGCTTTGAGATTCCCCTCTTTCCGTTGCTTCTTTCTTCTCCTCCTCTCTCTGTTCTAATGCTTCTCTCCTATGTCAGGAATGGAGAGAGTCTGCAAACTTGGCAGCAAATTGGCAGCGAGGTTTTCCTGCCAGTGGTAGCTCTGAACTGCATCTCACAGATGGACCGAAGAGGCACTTTGGAGAGCTGTGAATGTCCGGATCCAAGTTTCTAACTTATAATGAGGCTGTTGAACAGGCTGCTGGGCTTTCCCTCTGCACTAGGGAGAGGTGGCAGGCGCTTTCCAGCTTGCATTTGGGGACATTTGCTTTCTTCCCCTCTCCCCCGCTTTTGAAACAGATATTCATTTTCAGCTTTTAAGTAGGAGGGGGTCCTAAAGGCTCTTTGCACGTGTTAACTTTTTTACACCCATCACCCCTTTTCAGAGGCGTATGGGGCCCAAATGGCGCCTGGAGGCAAAACCCCCCTCCGGGCGCCCCCTGCGCAGACCTCCGCTACTCGCGAGTAAGCCCCTTTTCCCAGCCCAGAAGCCGAGGCGCCAGTTTCCCTCGTGTCCCGCTGCTGGGCGGGAAGAGGAGCCGAGGGCAGCCCCTCTTCCCAGCCCAGCAGCAGGAAGGCATCTGGTCGTGTGTGTGTGTGTGTGTGGGGGGGGCGATTTTGCACCCCCATGTGACCAGATTAGTTGCGCCTAGGGCAAATATGCCACTGCCCCCTTTAAAAACCAGACACATGAATATCAATCTTCACATAGTTTGGAGCTTAATATGAACGGGCGGCATGCCAATGCCAACTAAGAAGCAATGTTAAAACACAGGTCCTGTTATTATTATTTTAAAATATGGGGACTTGTGTATGCCAGCACTTAAACTTAGTTGTTAAAGAGCAATAATTTCCACATATTAATAGACCATCATCATTAAGTACATAGTTAAATTGCAATATCAGAAGGCAACTGACTATGATGGCATTCCCAGGTAAATGTTGCAATGAATGAACATCAAAAGTTAAAATGAATAAGTGACAGGAAAAGCATGGCTATTGCTCCTAGTATAATTCCATTGCAGGAATTGTTTATGTACTTATTTGTTGTTCATTTCACAATACGATCAACAAGAACTGAGAAAATAGTTTTAAGAGGATAACACAGGAATAATTCATATTAATTAGAGATAGTAATTACTCTAATCTCCTCTGAGATGCATGCAGCTTGATGCCATGAATAATGACTTGGAAGGCAGTCTTGCAGTAGAAGTACATAAGCTTGTTAGTTGTTAAACAGGAAAGCCTGTAGTAAGAATAAATGCTAACCGTGTTAGGGGAAAAAAATCCAATTTAACAATGCCAGAATAATAGAAATTGACCACAATTTTAATGCAGCAATCCAACGGTAGTAAAAAAACCTACAAAGTATTTAAGGACTTTTCATCTGAAGGCTGGATGAGAGGGGTACACTTACTTGTAAGTTGTGATGTAGGACCCACTTTAGAGTCTCAAGCAGCTGGCTTCTTGATGCTATTTTTAACTGTTAGGACGATGAATGGCGCTTGACTAAGGGTAAAGTCCTGTGCACTCATGATTGAGAATAAATCCCATTGAAATGACTAGAACTTGCTTCTAAATAAATGTGCATGGGATTGGGCTGTACATGTCTTCATAGAATTTAAATAGAGTTACAGTAAAGTAAGAGGAGAAAAAAAAACCTGACCCAGATACGCTGACTGTATCTGGAAATTGACTCACTGGAAAACAGTGAACAGCCAGTCATATTCTAAAATAGCACTTTTAAAATATATAATGGCATACAGTCATGATAGTTGTCGCTCATGGTGAAATGAGGTAATACTCAACTATAGAAATACTTATTCTGGCATGATTTCTTTAGCATAACTCAGCCAGTATTAGGACAATACTGCATCCTCAAGAGGATAGAGTTTGCTACTGTCCATCACCAGATATTAACTACATTTTTGTTCCAACGCTTCTTCCAGACGGCCTGCGTGTTGCTTGCATCACTTGCCTTCATTTTGCTCTCCAAAGAACCTTGTGAGTAGATTAGGCTGAGAAAAAAAATAACTGTCCTAAGGTCACCCGGGGCTTCCTATATGACTGGAATAATAAGCCCGTGTTTTCCCTCATCTGACAGTTCTAAGCACTCTTTGCCACATTGGTCTTCATCTGTAATGTGATGTGTCTTGCTCCTTGAGTCTTGTCATCCCACATAAACCCCTGATTTCTTTTAAGGTGAAATGAGAGAAGAATTCTGAGCAGTGCTAGATTGAACAGACTCAATAATGGATCATAAGTAGGTTCTATATCTCTATTATGCCTCTGTAAGTCGCTTTAGCCTAAAGCAATGACTGAGGTCCTTTAAACTATGCTAAAACTTGGCACAATGTGCGGCTATTCTGTCCTTTCTCACTAAGGAGGTGTTAATCTTTACAAACAATACTATGTGATGACTGTTGTTATATTGCTTTGAGATATTTGGTGTATTACTGTGAAGCATGTCAAACGTATTTTAAGTCACGACACAGTTAAAGACTTCATACAAGAGTTCCAGATGGCTATTAAACATAGAGTTCCAGCACATCCTGCATCTGAGACAGTATGTTAGTCTGTAATTCCACTTTTTAAGTTGTTTGGAGACTTTTGTGGTCAGAAACCTGGAATTAATTTAATATTTAGCTCTTTGCCTCATGTGTTATTTATTCTTCTGTTGACTGAATTAGACCTCCCCCACTTTGTGCATATCAGAGCTCTTAAAAAACCCCAGTAGTTCAGAGCATTGTATTTTATATATCAGAACATATTGTAATTCAGGAAAACATATGTAAAAGATATGTAGTAGTTCTTTAAAAGCAAGCCTGTACAGATTTCTTCATCCTCCAGAGAATTAGAAAAACTTTCTGTGGGAGTGGGGAAAATACATGAAACAGTTCTAGGCACTGATTAAGAAACCATTCCCAAAACTTTAAAAAAAGTTGTAATTTTTATGGCCAAGTTATTGCAAATCATGAATTTAAGTTTCATATTTTTCTTTTTGCTGATTTCAAAACGGGTTTAAATCCTTATATTAAGATTCAGCTTGAAAGTCAGATGTGGAGGGAAGTACTTGAGTTAGTTTGGTATGTGACACCCTAATCTATATTGGTATATTACTGAGAGAATTGGTAGTCATAGTAAATATTATTTCTTTCTACAAATATAACACAACTTAGTATCAGATTATGAGAATGAAAGGGGTTCCGTTATTGCTTCCCAACCTAAGATTATGAGGCCACATCCCTACAGACTGAATTTTTAAGCTGCATCATTTAAAGGAATGGGTCACTGTTTCCTAGGCTAAGAAACAGTAATCTTCAGGCTCAGATACTGGGAAATCAAGTCTTATGCAGGAACAACACACCAGACTGTAGGGGCAAACCTCTAACTATCCTTCAGCTCCAGTGCTACTCATCAAATAATTTATAGGGCTGCATTTTCAAATTGAGGGATTTAAACTTAATCTGGAAATCAGTATCATGTCTCCTTAAAACCCAAAGCTGAGAAAAGACCCTGTTCTGTTC
Source organism: Sphaerodactylus townsendi (assembly GCF_021028975.2). Taxonomy (NCBI): domain Eukaryota; kingdom Metazoa; phylum Chordata; class Lepidosauria; order Squamata; family Sphaerodactylidae; genus Sphaerodactylus; species Sphaerodactylus townsendi. The sequence goes on along the minus strand of NC_059425.1, from coordinate 111,674,026 downwards.
CCCAAGTAAAACAATCTAAAGGTGCCCTGTTCTTGGGTGGAACAGAGTGGGAGACACACAAGCAAGGTGCAACAGTTCAAAAACAAGGTTTATTGCTTAGAAGAATTGAGACCCTAACTCCTCCCAGGGTCTAACCAAGATAAGGTACTTGCTTGACTGGTGAACAAACTTGAAGCTGTAAACTTTTATTCTTTCTTGGCTCCTCTCAAGAAAGTCCATTGGTCTTGCTTCCTCCTGGTTTCTCAGTCTTTTATCTGGATTCTAATTTTTGTTGACACCTTAACTTTATGTTCTCTAAACTATATACACTTTAGTCTATGCACCATAAACGTAACAGATATTGCAGCCTTCCAACTCCCTAGGCACCTTAACTGACTGAGCTAAAAAGGGCATTGCTGGGTAATTAAAAAAAGACTGCCTCCAGGAAAATTTCTTAAAGGGACAAGGTCTAACTAAAATTCCCTCCCTTAGAACACTTATACAAGGAATACAACCCATGCTAGCTATAGGGAAACTTAGACTTAATAGAAAAATAGCAAAGCTTCTGTGGGGGGATGACAACCCTATGGAGAAATTCAGCCCTTTAGTGAAAAACTAGATAAAGTAGCTTAATCTTGGTTAGACTGTCTCCATTTCTTTGAAAAAGAAATTATTCTGATTGTTTGTAGATGTGGTGTTTATTGTTATTACTTGGTTATTGATTGACAAGAGAAATGGGATACTTGAGTATTTCAACATATTAATGTTTTATTGTCGAAGGCGTTAATGGCCAGAATCACTAGGGTGTTGTGAGTTTTCCAGGTTGTATGGCCGTGTTCCAGTAGCATTTTCTCCTGATTTTTCACCTGCATCACAGTATAACTACATAAAGCCACTGGACAGGATCCTGCAAACCATCAGTGGAAGGCCCTAATGGTTGCTGATCTTTCCCCTCCTCTCAGCAGCTATATCAGAGCTGGTAAATTTTATTCCTGGGTTTATGAAATGCATGTGGGTCAGGAGGGTGCAGCAGGGATGGGGAAGGGGTAAAATTGCTCTTTCCTGTCTCTTCTGTTATCAAGTTCCACTAGGAATTTAACATGTTTATTGGAAGCACAGGGCTGGCTCTATTTGTTTTGGTTAAGATAATTGGGGAGGGACTTTCAGTGGACAATATTGTCAGTGAAGAAGCCCATTTTGGGAACTAACAGCAACCACCTTTATTAGGTATGTAAAATAAGCTCTAGAATGTTATCATACATTTGTAATGTACAAAGCAAGAATATGATCGAAACACAGACAGAGAAACCGTATCTATTTGGAACTATTAATGCCATGCTTTGGAGAAAGTGAGGTCAAGGCTCTCCTTAGGCCGTGCAAATGGTGGGGAGGAAACCTTGGGTGAGAGACTGGTCCATTGCGCACAGCACAAAAAAAGAAGTCTGAGTGACACCTTGAAAAGAGATGACTGCCCCTTTTCACACTGTTCAACCAAAATAAGAAGTCTGGGGGACTTCTTAAAAAGAGGTGTGTTTTCCAAACAGCAAAGGTGTCAGAGGTGAAAAGAGGCTATCCCCACCCCCCCAACCATTTTGTTCTCTGGTCAGTTTCACCCTCTGCTTGTCCCTGACATTTTGTTGTGCAGCTGAAGGGATTCTCCCTCCCATAATTTTCTGAGGTTACTCCAGGACATTTGTTCTGCAGGCTCCAATCCTGGGCACCTTTTCAGCCCCAAAAGTACATTCTTGTAGTCAACTTGTCCTGCCTGATTTTCCTGGTTTTTTTTTAAATTTGAGAGGAGCTATCTTCGAAGATATGCAGACACATGTAAAAGAATCCTAATCGCATGGAGGGCTCCCATTGAAAAGCACTGGGAGAGCGGAGGACAGGTCTACTGCCCATTGAGAAGCATTGCCCAATCAGCAAATGCTGATTCTTTAGATCCCTTTATTGCCCATGCCTCCTTGTGGTTGTTCCCTGGTGCAGAATTCTCATTCAGCTAGAGGCTTGACTCTCACTTTCTCTTTTAACTCTTCATACACAAATCCTGCTCAACACAACAATTTCACTTTTTTGCTCAAGTAGCTTTTCAATTCCTTTAGTTCTGTATTTCCCTAATAAAATCTAAATCTTCCTTTGGAAGGTTGTGTTGTGATTACTAGTAGCTTCCCAGAGACAATTTGAGCAATATACTATAAAGACACCCCCCTCCCCCAATCAGCAGCTGTCAGTTTTCACAGCTATCCAGTCTGTGAGAGCAGGAAGAGGTTTCCCCTCCAACATTTTCCTCAAATTAGTTGGGATTCTGTATGTGTCATGACCTCAACTCAAGTTAGAGAGCCCAAACATATCTAAGGATGTACAAGAAGGGGAGCACATCTAATTACCAGGGGCATACCTACAGAAAATAGAGTCGGTTAATGAATGATTTTGCACTCCCCCCACCTGCTCGAGCATCCGGCACCCCTTCCCAATTCTGCAGAATTACTCCCCCCCCCCCCGCATCTCTCTGTGCATGCATGCATGGTGAGGGAGGGAGGGAAGAACCAAGCAGGCAGCAGAATGCTAGGTGGCCATAGACTCTGCCTGCTTCCCTGGGACTCTCCCCTATCTCACCTTTTGACCCTTCCTTCTTTGATTCCCTTGGAAAGGAAGGAAAGAGGTGGGGAGGGTGACAAAGTTTGATCTAGGAAGGGCTTGGGGTTCGAATTGGGTGATGTGAAACTGGAACCAAAAAACGGGCACTCATAACAGCCCAATGTTCTCAGATGATCCTTGGCCAGATTATGAGGAGTTTGAATCTAAGCTTAAAGCCAAGAGGATGGTAAAGGTGATTCCCTTTCAGGCTGCCACCCCTAACCCCTGATGGTTTTAAGGGTACAAATCAAAGGTAAAATGTAGACAGACATGAACTGGCAGGCACTGGCTCATCCCCCTCAGGGAAGGAAGCCCAGCAGTAGCAGGTCTCTACTGAGTGTGCTTCAAGTATCAATTCCAGGTCGGCCACACTGGACAGCTCTAGTGGTTCAAAGCACACACCTGTTTCTCTGCACAGAGGTGTGCTCAGATGAGGAACAGTGCAATTGCTGAAGGCACACCCAACCACCCCCGGTTTGCTGCTCATGGCTAGGAGCCTCAAAAGCTATAAGTAGTGTAGCATCCTGTATCTCTGAAGGGGCCTGATTTAAAGTATTTGGAGTTACAAATAAACATGATCTTTTTCAGGATTATAATGTAAGAGGTTTGAATTGATTCATAATGCACAGTAGTCATTACAGAAATGAACTGAAAATCAAGGACCTATCCTTATTCTAGCCCTTTTCAGGGAAAAGTTCAAATTGTGCTAGCAAGCAACATCAGTAGAAAGTCTGGTCCTATATTCCCTGTTTCCAGGGCAGTTTATTGGCTACATTTGAGAAGATGATGGACCAGGTGGATCATTGTTCTGATCCAGCAGGGCACCTAGTATATTCTTATAATTACCAAACACAGTTCTCCTTTGGAACATTAAACATAGGATCTGCAGGAACATATGAGGTCAAAATCAAAGGATGGGAGCAGCAGTGGCATAGGAGGTTAAGAGCTCGTGTATCTAATCTGGAGGAACCGGGTTTGATTCCCAGTTCTTCCACCTGAACTGTGGAGGCTTATCTGGGGAATTCAGATTAGCCTGTACACTCCCACACATGCCAGCTGGGTGACCTTGGGATAGTCACAGCTTCTCAGAGCTCTCTCAGCCCCACCTACCTCACAGGGTGTTTGTTGTGAGGGGGGAAGGGCAAGGAGATTGTAAGCCCATTTTGAGTCTCCTTCAGGAGAGAAAGGGGGGATATAAATCCAAAACTCTTCTTCTTCTTCTTCTTCTTCTTCTTCTTCTTCTTCTTCTTCTTCTTCTTCTTCTTCTTCTTCTTCTTCTTCTTCTTCTTCTTCTTCTAGTTAGTTTTGAAAGTATTATCTCTTTGAATTATATTAATTATTTTATATTATCTCTCTATATAAAAAGCTTAACAGTGACTTTGTTACTCATGCCCTAACGCGGAATTGGTTGAACGGATCGCCCCCAAATTTTCACAGGACGTCCCTCCCAGTTGCGGGCAGGTAATCGGACCTTCAAATCACCAAAAGTCCATACTTGAGCCAGGTAAAATGTCTTTTTCCTGGCGCACCAAGCCATGAAGCTGGCTATGGTTAACTGTCACCCTTAGAATATTCGTGCAGCATGTCTGTGGCCTGACAGGTTGGTATGCCCTTAGAATGTTCACGCAGTTGGCCAGAGATGAGCAGTTAAAACAGTAAATAGGTAATACTGGTAGGTAATATGAGTGGAAGTGAAACACATACACACTTTGCCGTGTGAGACGTCAGGTGGGGTTCCCCCCCCTCACAAGCAGGTAACTTTCACTCTCTGTGCCTCACCCACTGCTGCCACACAACACACATACTCTCATACACATCCAGCTCATCCTCACACACCTCACTCTGCCCTCCCTCACATCCAACCACCACTGACCCACTTCCTCACCCATATTCACCACATCTCTCTTTTACTAAAAGCGAGCTGGAGTTTGCCTTTTTCTTCTAAGAAAATCCACACTGGGGTGAGGGGGCTAACCAACACTACTGGCTCCGCTTCTTTTGCACATGGTCCTTTAAAAACCCAGGGAGCTGGCCTTGATCTGAGCGCCTCACCACCCTGCCTCTGCTGCTTGACTGGGATAGCCTGCTTGCCCCAGTTCTGCCTTACCCAAGCCAGGACTGTGCGTGTCAACCAGCCTCATGGACAGTGGGATTCGCACTCTGGACAGTTCCGTTGTGGAATGGAAAGGGTTACCTTATACTAAAAAAAAACAAGACAGCACCATATAACAATGTGAATTGAAAAGGGAAAGAGGGATTCCATTTGACCACCCCAAAAGACTATGCTGCGGATCATTGGACCTACATGGACATCTGTGTGGGTTGCGGACTATGATGAGAAGGGCAGTTGCCACAGCAACGCGTGGCCGGGCCCCATTAGTTAAATATAAATATTATTGCATACTTGTGCCTCACAGAAGGAGCCGTACCAGAAGTAAATTATTTCATATAGGTGTGAAATACTTTACCTTCAGACAACCACTGTTATTGTTTTTTCTATTTAAATCTAAAAATACAGGAATGTAATAGTTATAATCCATATATCCCAACCCGCTTTCTAAGATTTGTTTAGCTGACACAAGAAAGATTAGACTATTTTGTACTCAAGTGGTTTTGAACTGTAGTGATGAAGCCCAGTTAATTAAAATATTGTTGAATGCATGGTGGAGTGATTACTTTTATTGGGTTACAGTTGACTGCCAGTTTGTCTAATGCAAAGTGCTGGATTTGACCTTTCTAACCCAAAATAGGTTAAGTCTATGATAGAGATCACCATCTAGAATGAGTGTTCTTAGTAGTGAAGATATTCTTCCCCACGAAGCATACTGGCCTCCTCTAATGTTCAGGAGATCAGTTAAAACTTTTTTTCCAATAAATATAGTGTGAAATTTCTAAGTTACCAGTATCTACTACAAGAAATACATTTAAGAGCCGGATCCAAACAGTATGCCTGTTATTCTACTCAAGCGGGTAAACAAAAGGCCAATGAAGTAGAACATGAAACAAGAAGACATAGAAATAGAACAAAGAGACAAGAGGCAAATGAAGTAGAACAAGAGACACAGAAAATAATTATAGGGATATATCCCTGATATCTAAAAAGTGAGGTTTGAAACTATGTTTGAAACAGATTCTAACACAGATTCTATAGAGCTTGCAGAAGCAATTTGCAAAAGATCCTTTCCTGCCTTGGAAGGAGGAGAGGAAGTAAGGGAGTGGTCAGAAATGCAGAGTTACTGAACAAGGAATGGAAGTGGGTAGTTCAGGGTCCTGGAGAAAGAGGGGAAGTATACAGATGGGGAGGGGAGTGTTTGGGATTTCTGTGTTGTGAACTCACAGCTTAGTGTTCTTAGAATTAAAGCCTAGATTGATAATTTTGATAGGTCATGTAATATGTGAAACCTTGCAGTAGGAAATGTCAGTGTGGCAACAGGTATTTTTAAGAAGATGCATAGGCTTCTTCTATTGCTAAAAGCACACTAATAGAATAACCCCACTAAAATCCAGGTCTCTCTAAAAACACATAAAAAGAGCTTCTCAAGCGTCCATCTTTTTTAGTAGGTTCTGTGACCAGATCTTCTTCCAGCATCACAAGCACAAAGTCACTGAACTGTAGTTCCTGTCCAGACAGGCAGAGTATGTTTATTTCTTTTCCATATTCTTTGTCTTTCCAAATGTAACACTTCACATCTCTTAACTCTCTCATTCTAGGCCTGTCTGTCCTAATATCTGTCAATCTTTCTATAGTCTTCCATATGGTCAGGAACTTCCTTCCTATCCATGTTCCCTTACCTATTTGTCCCACTGCACCTTTTGATCCCCTTGGAGCAACTGTTCATCTGTCTTGTTTCTCTGGGTTGTTTTGGTCATGTGGGAAGAACATGAATCTAAGTAATAATAACTGTCATTAGTAGTATGAAATGTAATTCTTCGTAAATTTGGATATAAATGAGATTAGCCATGTGAGAAGAACTTGAAACTGAGTAATAAAAACTGTTATTAGTAGTATAAATTTTAATTCTGCGTAAATTTGTATTTAAATGAGACAGTGCTTCTATAGATTTTTTTTTAAAAAATCTTTACATGATATATGTTCATTTTTCAATAAGAGATCCATTTCTCCTTAAGGTGCAACAGAACAGAAGAATTTCTCTTATATTGTACTTAATGTACCTGATTAATTAGGCATTTTTTTTCATTTTATAAAAAGTTTGTAAAGTCAGTTAATCAACTCACTATTGCCAGCCAACAATATGTATATATGTGCTCGTGTGTTGGGATATTGTTGGCTGGCAATAGTGCGTTGATTAACATGTATAAATATCTGTAAATTAACGTTAGTCAAATCTGTGGTATAATTAAATATATGTAGACTCAGCCACTTCTTGGTATATGATGTTGTGAACAGACTGGGTTATTCACTGACTGTTTTTGAGGTATAAAGAATAATAATTACTTCATATCTGCTTTCATAGTATTGTTGGTATGAATGGTCAAATAATTACTTTTTTTCTGGGACATAAATACTGGTAACCAAACAACCTGCTCTTGGTATTCTTTATTCTGTTTTATGTTGCTATAAATAATTATAAATGTAACTGAATGTTGCAATGATTTAAGCAATCACATTGTCTAATACAGAGCATTAATTCTCTGAAAATGTTCAGAACCTGTCGTAATCAAATTTAAATGGTGTACAACCTTAAAAGAGAGACTTTATTTCCCCCCTTCTCCCCCTATTTTTATTCTATAATAGCAATAGATGCCTGTAGTCATGGTAATTTTCATGTATTAATGATAACCTTCCCTGGGTAATGACCCAAGATATTGCTAAGAGCCACGAGCCCTCATTGTTGGCTATTAATCTTCCTGAAATGCCCTGTGACTTAACTGTAATGGCTTAATTGTATTTTAACAGTTTTAAAACAGAATTATTTCTGCGCACTTTATCAATCATTATGTACTCCTGTTAGTAGCAGACTTTTTTTCTTCTGTCAGTTGGAGTCCTAGGAAGAATTGTAACACTTAATCCAAGAATGTGTTTTTGAAATCAGCACAACCAGTGTGATATAATCACTGTCATTGTATCCTTTCTAGTGAGTGAGATTATTGCCAGTGGTGATAGTCTGGTTGCAGAACTAATCTCCTGCAATAATAGTTTAGTGTACATCACTTACCATTAATCATGACTATATTGAATGAAGAATTGTAAGGGATATTGAAGAAAAGTACCTCAACTTGAACTTTCATTGTAGTAGTGTGACAAAAATCTCTCATTATCTTCCAGCACGTTAAATAGAAAAGCAGGGAAGCATTTTCAGCGTTATATGTTGTTCTCATGGAATAATTGTAGAGTACTGGCTCCACTGACTGTGCCAATATTAAAAGAAAGTTAAAAGAAATGCTGTAGTGTGTTCTGCATAGTCACTAACACTTTATGAGAAATTAAAAAACTGATCTCCAGATGTTTTATTTAAGAAACCCAATCCTTCAGTGTGCCAAAAGATGGCTGTCATATTAATGAACAGTATATTCTTCTTACATATATGTAAAACACATGATTATGTATGATAATATATTGCAGTGGCAAAGAATGAACAATTGGGGTTTGTAATTCTAGCTAGTTACCAAGACCAGTGTAGAGAAAACATGTAGCTGTCACTTGACTAAGATGATAAAATGGGTAACAGAAATAGTCTCTGGGTACAATTATACAGCCCCTGTGGTAACGTTCTTATGACCTACAGCGCAATCCTAAACAGAGGTGTAATCTTATAAATCCTAAATTCTTAGAAGTCTGCAACTCTGTATAGGATTGTACAGCTGTTCACCTCTTGGAGAGTAAGTGAAGTAAGGTAGGATCCCCACTGGATAAATTAAACAAAATACTCCTGATTTGCAATACTTTCACTGCCGAAGACAGCAAAACAGAAATGATGGTGTTCCAGCTCTGTGAATGTCCTGACATTTCCCACATCACAAAGATGACCTTTTGGATTATTACTGATGCTTTTCTCATTCTCCAAGTGTTCCTCCATTACCTCAGCAATGGGTAACTTGCTTGGATTTCTTCCTTGCTCCTCTGTGATGGACAGGCAAATGTCCTGCCCTTTCTTATCTGCAGGTTTGCAGTTTCAGATGGTAGCCATGCCAGTCAGCAGTAGAACATCTAGATTTGTCTCCAATAGCACCTTAGAGACCAAGTCAATTTTCAGGAAATGAGTCTTGTAAAGTCAAAGCTTCCTTTGCCATGTATCTTGACGTGAGCCTGGAATTGGAAGCAAGTGTATATGAAATGAGACTGGAATGATATGGTCCCTATGACAGAATCCAGGAAACATTCTGCAATTGCAAAATCCTTTTTGCACCAGAAGAGCTGCAACTAGCTTACTAGTTGAAGACGGTAAAAAGAATCCCTGACCACTACTGCCACTATTTTATTTAACAGGAAATCTGGGTCCAACAGCACCGGTAAAATACAAACCTGCTGCTTTAGGTGGAATGCAACCCTATCCACAGCAGGTGCTACCCCTTTTCTTGGGTCAACATTCCCCAACCAGTAGCACTTCCATTTTTTCAAGATTAAGGTTCAGTTTGTTAGCTTTCATCCACTCCAGACCTGTCTTCGGGCACCTCTTCCTGGTTTCCATAGCCTCCCTGATGCCTGGCAAATGATCAGACAAATTTCACCAGCAGGTTTCCTTTTTCTTCAAAATAACAGTGTGAATACATATTTGATACACATTTTAATGATTTATGTTTTTTAAAAGATTATCAGACCTCAGAAATCAGAGGGACAGGGCAGTGAAATAAATATCAGTGAGGCTGGCAGGCTGATAATGCATCAAGGTGCATGTTGTTAAATTGAGACCAGTCTTATCATCTAGTTGCAGAGCAGTATGGTCCAATATTTGAATGAGACAAGTTTGTTAATTTCTTCTCCTCTACTAGCCAACAGAAGAATAATGGCAGTTAGAATTGTTTGTGAATGATGGAAATGCATATTCATTTAAGTGGAAAGATATGCACACTAAAAACCTGAAAATGCAAGTATGATTTCAACCTGGGTAAGGTAAGGCAATTTCATATGTTCAGAATTGGAATTTGTTGCTAACAATACCTTTTAGTTAAAAACTGGAATCATCAATTAAAAAAACTATGCTCAAATTCGACCAGAATAAATGATGAAATTTATATATGGTACAAGGTCATACCAGAAAAGCAAAAATATCATTCAAACTACTAAAAACTTTGAAATGGTATTTCAGCAGCCAGGTCTGGGGTGGTGGTGGGGAATCAGCTCTTGAAGCTGCTGTGAGGCCATGCTGACGCATTTGCCTACCCCTCTGGTGTAAATGGCACTTACACCGCTGTGGGGGTAGGGCAAACTAGGAGGTGGGTGGACACTATGGAACTCCTTAATGCCCAACTCAGAAGAGCTTGTGCCCCTTAGAGCCATACCAGGTGAAGGCTGTATGCCAGTGTAGCTGGAGGTAGGCTAGGGGCTTTCCTGGAAGTGGAGCAGAGGCCCTTTCCGCACGGGCCATAAATGGCGCCCTGGGGACGGCAAAAACGCCGTCCCCAGGGAGCCATTCGCACAGGCGGCGGTGCCAAAATGCAGCAGCGCCGACCTGGCTCCCCTCCCCCTCCCCCAGGGCGGCGTCAGGCCGCCTCCAAAAACCTCTCTCCTGGAGGGAGGTTTTTGGCAAAACAGCGCATTCCCGGCGGCGCGGTACAAACGGGGTAACCACCGGGGAATGCGCTTTGTTTTCCTCGTCCTTCTCCCACATCATTTACGTCACCTTCGATCGCCCTGCTGGCTCTCCGAAGACTCTCCCTTGCTGTCCCTCCTCCCAATTCTGGAGGATTGAGGCAGCATGGGCAGGTCTACAGAGTGGGCCAGCAGGGTTTAACGGGCTTACACGCAGGTGAGTGGGAGAGGGATGGGGAAGAGGCGGCTCCATGTGGAGCCGCCTCTCCTGTGCCGGCCTCTGCGGGGGCCGCTCGCACGCTTCTGTGCGAACGGCCCCCACCCCTGCACCGGCAGAATTCCTGCCGGTGCAGGGACGCCTGCATGGCCTGTGCGGAAAGGGCCAGACTTTAGTTGGCTTCCACCAGGCTTTCGAGCTGAGAAAATACCCAGCGCAGGCCTTGGAGTTTTGCCACCCAAAAGGCCTTATACCCCCCCCCCCCAGGTGGCATAAGTCTGTTTAGCCCTATGGAGGGCTTTCAGGCAGCCAGGGACTTTTTGAAACTTGATGCGTTCCAGTGCTGCTTAGAAGGTCTCTGGAGGTGGTGGAATGGCGGCACTCTCCCCAGCTGCAGTAGCACTCTGGATTGGGCTGTAAAAATCACAAATGGTTTTAATCATTTAAAATTGTGTTGTATGCTTGGTTTTGTTCTTTCTATCTTCATGTTTGTACTGAAACAATGAATATATGCCCTGAAAATTGTGCTACATGTTTAATAAAGAAAAGTGGGGACCTTCAAGAACTTGCAAGAAACTTTTCCCTTTTCTTTCTTCCTTCTCCCCCTTCTCAATAAACTTGGCTTTCTTTATCACCCCTTCCCGTTCTACCAGTCCAACATGTTTCAAAATCTTCATCAGAGTAAGGTATTTGTCAATCTCAACTCAGTACAGAATCTTCAAGAGATCTCCAGTTTGATTCACAAAAGATCCTCAAGCGATCTCATTTTATTTCACACACAATTGCGCCTTCTGAATTGCTCCTTCTGGCTGCTAAAAGGTTCTAGGTCTTCCAATGGCCACCTAAGGTAATTGCTCCATCCAAGATGCTATACTCTAAATGAATTGGAATGAGTGAACCACACAACGTGCATGTACTATAATTACATCTAGTAAACGTGAATATACAAAAAATGCACACTGTATTTACCATAATGGGATACACTGCACACACTGTGATACCTAGTGGGTTGAATAATTGCCAACAGATAGTATGGGCTAATCTTTGCCCAATACTGATTTCTTGCTCATGGTGCAACAACTTATTGAAGTACTGATAAATCCAGAGAAAAGTTCAGTCTTGAGGGTTCAATAGTATTTAACCTGTACATTGATCTTACTATTTTTAATGTCAGAGAATTTGGTAAGAACGCAATATCGAAGATCGTCAGGCTTGTGGTTCTTTAACATATAACGGAGCCTCTGAGACATGGTTCTTAATTCTGGCCACATGCTGTAAAATATCCAATATAGAACTTTCTACATAGACAGTGAATTGCATACAAAGTATTTTTAGAGTTACAATGAGTGGTTTAGAGTATGCCATGGAGGGATGCTGATATACATCTGTTTCAATGACAAATTAAACATCATCATTTGAAATGGCCTTTCAATCGCTTCTCTTGCCTCATCCAGTGGGATGTTTGTATATAAGGAATTTACATCAAGAGTGATCAAGATTGCCCCTTGGGGATGCGCATTTACCTTTTTAGTAAAATCTGTATTATCCCTAATAAAGGTGGGAACTTCTAAAATACATGCTCAATACTGTATTTGAATAATAACTGTGTTGAGTGTTACCGCTTTTTGTATTGCATTTACTTGGTATCGGTACCTCCTTGGTTTTTTGGTGCTACCTTACTATCCGCAGCAGCTGTTATCTTGGGAAACTGTTTCAGGCCCAAAGAAGTTTCCAGATGCAATTGCCATGGTCAGGCCTGGAGAGGCTTCCACCCACTGATGTGGTGAGGCTCCTGGCTTCTACCACCACCAGCTATGAAGAAAAAGGCATTTATTTATTTATGCTTCCAATTTTTTTTTTTTTGAGATGTCAGATTTTCCTGCAAACCTGGGGGAAGGGGTGTCTGTGAAGTTTGCCACACTTGTGAAATAGATATATAGATATTTGTGAAATGTCTGAATCTTACAATACATTTTTGTGAATCAAATTCAAAGTAGCCCTGTTTACAAGTTACAGTGATGCATGCACAATCTATGTACAGTATAAACTTCATTTTTCTTCATACATACGTTGAGTAATTCTCATGTTACAGTCAAACTATGTACAACTCAACATGAGATGGAAACTATAGATATAGCCATATGGTTGTCCCCAGTTTCATTTATAAAATGAATACATGTTGGCTGCTTCTGATAAAGAGTACATGAAGGTGGTACGTGCATTCTCGGTAACACATGAACAAGGCTATTGTTGGTGTGGAAGAACTGTCGCCTGTTCCATAGTGTTAGCCAATAGTAATTGTTTGGAAGAGAAATCTTTCCAGAGATTGCCACCTACTGTTCTTTCTGTCACTCATTACTCAGAAGAAGCCTATTCTTTGCAATGATATTAATATGTCAGTAAAGTATTTGTGAGACAGCCTAGTATTTAGAAAAAGAACAGGAAAATAAATTCAATTTTTCTGATTGATAAAATATAGAAAACAAAGTTTTCCTATTTGCACAAGCATTATATAAATAGTAGGACATTGGGTGTATATGTGTGTATTTGTGTGTGTGTGTGAGAGAGAGAGGGAGAGAGAGAGAGAGAGAGAGAGAGAGAGAGAGAGAAATAATGGCATTTTGTCCCAAACATACAAAGCTGCTTTAAGCTGAGTCACCACCACTTACTGTCCAAATTCATGGACAGTAGCTCAGTTTACAGCTGGCAGCCAAGATGGTCTGAGAGTGAATTTGAAAAATATCCCTGAATATTGGAATTTTATAAGCTATTGAATGACAAGGTGAGCCATAACCAAGCAACAAGAACAACATGTTCTATTGCTATTCCCATGGAGTTTCATGTGGAGACCTGCCATTAAGGACCATTAGAAAGTGGATGGTGTACCAGACAGACTTGGTAGAACTGATGTACATGATGCTATATTAGTGGGAAAAAAAAGAAATGCACTTTGAAGTTAAGCATAGTATTGAAATGATGTATCAGAATTCTTTAACTAAGACATACAATGTTTTCAGTAGTTATCAGTTTCCTGGAAGCATCCCACGTTTTGCTGGACAAAGTGAAATGTGTCAGCTGGAAATAATGAACATCTGCTTTCAAAACTCTGAGGGACAAAATTGTTCAGAATGTTTTCTCCTAGCCCATTTATAGGACAGAAAAAATATTTGTTTTGGCCTGGCTCATTCATGTGACACATATGGACATTAACTGTACAGGGATGTCCAACAATAAGGTAACTCAGTGGCTGAAGTGCCGCCACCACCTGCTGCGGAGTTCTGCTCCTTCCCCCCACAGAGCCCAGGGAGGCCTACCTGCCTGCAGGGAGTATTGTCTGACTTCATTCTCCCTCTGCCCTGCCTGCATCTTCCTCTTCAATTACATAAGTGGGGCCAAGAGAGGACGAAGTCAGACAAGCTGCCTCCTGCGGCCTCGTCCGACTTCGTCCTCTCTCAGCCCCACCCACATTGTCCTCTTTGATAATGTGGACGGGGCTGAGGGAGGATGAAATCAGATGAGGGGGAAGGCATCTGGTCATGTGGGGTGCTGATTTTGCACACCCCCTTGTGACCAGATTAGTTGTGCTTGGGGACATGGGTGACCCCATGTCCCCAGGCAGATACTCCGCTGCTCCAGGAAACAAGGGGGACCTATATAATACAACCTTTTTCCTCTTTGTTTTCTGATATTACCCAAAATGCTGGTTCCTGCCCTTTTTAGACTGCGGAGTTAGTGGGGTAAGACCTTGTTTAGCAAGAGGGGGCAAGATCTAGATCTTAGCTAGATCCCTTCTATCTGTTTTACAGTAATTTTTTCTCTATAGAAACCTGCAGCCTAGGATTTAGAAAGTGTTGAAGGGAAAGGTCTGGAATAGATTGAGATTTTTTGGGGAAAGAGGTGATAATGATCTTATCTTGGAGCGGTGGAGTCCCAGAAAATCAGATTTCGATGCCTGCATTCAGCTCCATAAGGACAGCCTGAAAGCAGCTGGCATTCAACTTAACTGAACTACAAGGTGGTTCAGAAAACACTAGGCGCTTACTGCAAGGTGGGAAACCAATTTATAGGAAAAGTTGACCCTCTAGAAATGTTAAGTGAGCATAATCTTCCCAGGACCAAAGCAGCTCTTGTTGGCCTGCTCCCCACTCACCATAAGCCCCGGGGTCACCTCTTTGAAAGACACGGGGATCCTTGACGTTCCCCACGTCACCAGCGCCCACTGCGCAGCTGCCCGGAATTTGCTGCTCTCCCATCTCCTTGCCACACGGCAAATTAGGTCCTCAAGAAAGAGCAGCATTTTCAAAAACCCCGTGGCAAGGAGGTGGGAGAGCGGCAAATTCTGGGCGCTGCTGGAGCTGAAGGTGCGGCTGCTGCTGCTGGCCCGGGAGGAAGCCGCCGCGGCTGGACTCAGCAACGAGCTGAGTTTAGTGGTGGAGGAGGAGGAGGGTGGCTCTTTGCCGGGTGGCTCTTTGCCGGGAGCCTCCCGTGTCGCTCGGTCTGGCGGCCAAGCCCCCCTGGCTGGGACTGGCGCACCACCAGCGCCTGCGGCTGCGGTCCGGCGCGCCTCGCCTGCTGCCCGATGTGCGGAGCAGCCGCAGGACCCCCGAGTGCCGGAGGAGAGGGGCGAAGGGCACCGCTTCGAAGGCTTCGCGCTCCGGGAGCCTGAGCAGTGGGAGACAAATGTCTCCGTGGTCAAAAGCCACAGAGGCTTTTCTAGTGGGGTCACTGTGCGGTTGCACACAGAGGAGGTAAATGGGGAGTGGCCCGTTCTCTTCCAGAGAACAAGAGGTGGACAGTTAGGCTTAATGACTCAAGTCCTGGGAGTGTCTAAAGATAATTAGATTTTAGGGTGAGTTGATTGAATCACAACTCTGGGGTTTTCCAATTCAGATGAACTGGTCTTTTCCAGGAAGAGGGAAGATAGGATTAGTGTGTTGAAAAATGATAATATCAGTTAGCATATCCTTTGTTGAATTAAGAACATAAGAACATAAGAACAAGCCAGCTGGATCAGACCAGAGTCCATCTAGTCCAGCTCTCTGCTACTCACAGTGGCCCACCAGGTGCCTTTGGGAGCTCACATGCAGGATGTGAAAGCAATGGCCTTCTGCGGCTGTTGCTCCCGATCACCTGGTCTGTTAAGGCATTTGCAATCTCAGATCAAAGAGGATCAAGATTGGTAGCCATAAATCGACTTCTCCTCCATAAATCTGTCCAAGCCCCTTTTAAAGCTATCCAGGTTAGTGGCCATCACCACCTCCTGTGGCAGCATATTCCAAACACCAATCACACGTGTGAAGAAGTGTTTCCTTTTATTAGTCCTAATTCTTCCCCCCAGCATTTTCAATGAATGCCCCCTGGTTTTTATTTATTTTATTTATTTCTTAAATTTATATACCGCCCGATCCCCGAAGGGCTCCGGGCGGTGGACAACGATATCCAAACATCAATAGGAGCAATCACGAAAATATAAATACACAGGCTCCATCATAGAATAACTTAAAATTCATAAAAACAGCGAACCCACAATACATAGTAACATGCTACCAGAATAAATTAAAAGCACAACAAGAGGTGTCCGACCCCAATTTAAAACCTACCCCCATGGGGGGGGGGGGCGGTGAGGCCCTCAATATGATTCTAGGGGGCAGCTGAATTAAAGGCAGCTGGTCATGTGGAAGGCGAGGAATAGTTTCTCAGGCATAAGCTTTTGTCTTTCCTAATTGTTTTAGGAAAGGTGAGACTGGTTGTTGTGCATTTCAGTGTCTGACAGGGAGATGTGCCCAGGCAGATTACCTGCTGGTACCATTGAGCCAGCACAGGAGATGGCATCCATCTTTGGCCTGTACCTCTAAATTTATGATGATGCCCTTGAACTCGCTGTGCAGTGTCATACGTAGAGTTTAATTCTTGAGTCTTTGCATGGCATTCAGTGAATGAGAAAGTCATGCTCTTCCTTCTCAAATGGGGAAGGAATGATAACTATCCTATAGTAAAGAATAGTCAAAGCAGGGGAAACTTGATTTCCTCTGAATTTGCAATATGAGGGGAATAAATTAGAGTTTGAGTGTGGCTGACTGAGGGGAGAGAATCCTGCTTCTTACAGGACTCTCAGCCAGAAGTTTTGTTCTGTTGCCTTCACAGTACAATTAAGTTCTAAGAAAAGAAACGAAAGAGAGACCAGTACTAACCTTACAAGTCAGCTCTCAGGGGTATGTTGTTCTTTTAAGCTAATATACAAATTGTAAATTTCAATTCATACTGTGTGTCCAGGAAGTTATAAATTAAATAATTGCTTGAGTGTCCTAGATACACATCTGGATTTGGTTACTCCTTTCACATCCTACCCAGAGCAAGCACCTAATGACATATTGGAAATCTGATAACATCACAAAAACCTCTGAGTACCATGCATTCTCATCTGGAGCACAGTTTCCTGTTGTATTGCTGATATGCCAGATAAAATAAATGGCCATCCAAAATCAACCTCTGTTATTACTGCTCTCTTTTAGTCCCTGTCACTGCTGTGATATGCCATTAAATGTAACTGAACATAAAATTGAAGAAGTTCAGAGTGAGCCCCTTCCCCTGGAGTTTTGCATTTGCGCAGAATTTTCTTTTAGATGAAAAGAAAATGTAGCTTACATGGCTGCTTTGTAAAGATAATGTAGTTAATATTGCATTTCTTGTATGGTTAGGTGTACAAATACTTTTATTCAATAAGACGGACTTCCAAGTAGCTGTTCACTTTCAAGTTTCTCCCCTGGGGATGACACTGTCATTTCTCTTTTCATCCTTTTGACATTAATGTTTCTGCAAGTAGGCTTCTACCCAATAATAAGCACAACTTTCCCTCCCTCTCACACTCTCTTGTATTTGGTTACCGTTAAATAAATGAAGGACAAACAATGAATGTATTGTGAATGAAAATTCAAATACAATATTGTGTTGCTGTCTTTGAATTCTAGTTTTATAAAATTAAAGTTACAGATGGCAAAACTAATTATCAGGGTGGAAAGTATTTCATTAGTAAAATGGGTGCCTGCCACTGCCAGCATAACACTTTCCCACTAGTGGAGGAAGGGGATATTTTTAAATTCCTTCTCGCTGTTTTGACCTCTGTGTTGTGTCCTAGTCCCTTGTCCCTTGAGTGTAGCATTTGCAGGGTGCCCAGAAGAAGAAGAAGAGTTTAGATTTATATCCCACCTTTCTCTCCTGTAAGGAGACTCAAGGTGGTTTACAAGCTCCTTTCCCTTCCTCTCCCCACAACAGAAACCTTGTGAGGTAGGTGGGGCTGAGAGAGTTCTGAAGAACTGTGACTAGCCCAAGGTCACCCAGCAGGAATCTAGGAGTGTGGAAACACATCTGGTTCACCAGAAAAGCCTCCGCCACTCAGGTGAAGTGGGGAATCAAACCCAGTTCTCCAGATTAGAATCTGCCTGCTCTTAACGACTACACCACGTTGGCTCCCTGTAGCAGCAGGGAGGAGGCAAGGTAATTTTGTTTCATCAACAGAGCTTCACTAATGGTATTTTCAGTCAACTGCTTTTTGTTTTTTTGTTGAACTTGGAGCCTTACTCATGTTTCAAACTAAAGACTGAATATTCAAAATGTACACATACATTAAAATGTTCAATTTTAGGAGCAGCAGTGGCGTAGGAGGTTAAGAGCTCATGTATCAAATATGGAGGAACTGGGTTTGATTTCCAGCTCTGCCGCCTGAGCTGTGGAGGCTTATCTGGGGAATTCAGATTAGCCTGTACACTCCCACACACGCCAGCTGGGTGACCTTGGGCTAGTCACAGCTTCTCGGAGCTCTCTCAGCCCCACCTACCTCACAGGGTGTTTGTTGTGAGGGGGGAAGGGCAAGGAGATTGTAAACCCCTTTTAGTCGCCTGCAGGAGAGAAAGGGGGGATATAATCCAAACTCCTCCTCCTCCTCCTCCTCTTCTTCTTCTTCTTTTCTTCTTCTTCTTCAAGCAAAAATTAAGAAGCTTAAAGTCTATTAAAATTACCCATAATGTAATTTTCCAAGAAACTAAATGGAACTAAATATTCAGTGTTCCTGAGATGATTTCCCACAAAGTAATTTCACAATATGGCATATGGTTGCCAGATCTCCTGTTGGCAACTCGCTTCCCATCGCCACTTGAAGAGTTGTTGCAGGGGAGGAGAAATTGCAGTCAGGCCAGTGGTGTGACATCACTTCTGAAGAACTGGAAAGAAACAACAGTCCTCTTCAGGAATTCATAAGAGTCTCCAGCACTTTCTAGAAAGCTGTGAGATTGCTTTCAGGTTTTCCCTGAAAGTGATGTCATGGCACCAGTGATGTCATATCCCCCATATCCACACTCCGTGGTCTCCCAATGTGGCAGTCTACACATGTGGCAATGTGTAGATCAGGGGTAGGGAACCTTTAACACTCAAAGAGCCATTTGGACCTGTTTTCCATGGGAAAAGAAAACACTTGGAGCCGCAAATAATTTTTGACATTTAAAATAAAGATAACACTGTATATATTGGGGTTTTTTTTACCTTTTACTCCACTCATTCTGAGAAGTGCATGGATGCGCCCGCCCTGCTGCCTGCAGGGCGGGCAAGGATGGGGCCAGCGGCTTGGGCTTGCCGGCCGCCGGGAAAATGCCTGCCCCGCTCGAACAGGGTGGGTGAGAGGGGAAGCCTGCGGCACTGCCCAGCCGGCCACGGGCAATTGGTGCGCCCGCCCTGCTGCCTGCAGGGCAGGCAAGGATGACGCCGGCGGCTCAGCTCATGGAGCCGCAGTGCAAGGGCAGAAGAGCTGTATGCGGCTCTCGAGCCGCAGGTTCCCTACCCCTGGTGTAGATGTACCAGCAAAGCCTTTTAAAAGTGCCATCCTCTGAGTGTCCAAGATCATTTGCTGCTCATATGCAAGCATTATCTGTTGTAGGTCCCACCTGGTGGAATGGCATGCCAGGTAACATAAAAAAGAACCATATACCTTATTATTGTGCCAAAAGCATGAACAAGTATTGTTCCTGAAAGCCTTTTCTTTTCTTTTTAAAAAGGAAATGGGATCATAGTTAATGTCTGTGAAATTTTAGGTAGTTTTCAGTGTTTTGTACTGTTTTTACTGCACAGTTCTCTAATTTTCTAATCCAGTTTTGTTGCATTAATAGTTTTAGTTGTATACTGCTTATATTGCATTGTTTAATTGTTTAATCTTCCTTGATTCTCAGTGAGATAGATGGACTATAAATGAAGTAAATATCTGATGGTTCCTGCAGCAAACACATACAGCTCAAAGAACAAAACCTGTACATTGTAATTCATCTATCACATTTTAACCATTCCTTCTTGCAAAGAGTTCTGCAGTTGTATTCATTTCCCAATCAGCACTATTTGGCATGTATTTACAGATGAAGAAATCCAGTTGTCCAGGAGGGATTGTACTCCCTCCGATTAAGCCCATT
This sequence comes from Sphaerodactylus townsendi, assembly GCF_021028975.2. Lineage (NCBI taxonomy): Eukaryota > Metazoa > Chordata > Lepidosauria > Squamata > Sphaerodactylidae > Sphaerodactylus > Sphaerodactylus townsendi. The sequence goes on along the minus strand of NC_059425.1, from coordinate 111,654,033 downwards.
TATATCTTGAAGGCATGTCTACAAGTGGAAACCTATCTCCTTGGTGGCATGGAACACATTTCAGTCAGATCTTACCATAGTTATCTGTACTGTGATATCATCCATGCTAGATTACGGTAATGGGCTGGATTATTCATATTATTCTAACACTTGAATTATGTGACCTGGCGAGAACAGGTTCATATTGGCACACAGACTTCTAACTTGTTTGTCTCTTCTGCTGCTAAAAAAATCTCATGTGTTGTGCCAATTCAAAAACGTATTGCTAGATCAGTACTGCTGTACTGATGTTGTATAGTTACACACAACAAGTGTATTGCAACAAATGTTCTATCAAGAAAAAGTATTCTACTTTTGAGGCACAAAATAATGTGGTATCGCTTTAACAATGGTGTAATCCTGATGGGCAACAAATAAATGGAAAATGTGATTTAATTATGTTTCTTCAAAACAGCAAGTCTGTTAAATGTATATGAAGGGTATATCATTGAAAGAGATACAGCAAGTTGAAATAATTACATAGTGCATGTAAACAGAATTAGTACAACTAGTTTTTTTGGCAGGAAGAATGGTGATGTTCTTGACTGTGATTGAACCTTGTTTTGAAATGAAGCAACAGCAGCTGTGGCCTTGGGTATCTTCTGAGAGTAGGTGTGGTTCACACCCACTGTCCCAGCAGGATGGTTTTTGTTTTGTTTGATATGAACTTGGCTGCCTTGTAACTGAACTTGAATGAACAGAGAAAAAGTACAAATTTTCCTTTGAGATCTGCTTGTTCTTTCTTCCTAGAACAGTAAGCCAAAAAGGAAGATCTTTAGCTTTAATGGTGTCAGACATGAAAAACAGTCCCCAGTAGGAGTTTTTTTTTCTTTTTGTCCTTCAAAACATTAGCTGGCAGTATAGATGTTCCTTGTATCACCACTAAAAACAGCATAGGAGACCAGAGAATCCTTAAATAGAAGTTGCTCACCATAATATTATGCAGTAGCATTTTCAGAACTGTGCTTGGATCATTTATTTTTGCCATAAATGTTCAGTTGCTAGCTGCTTATGAGGTAATGTGTGTGTGTGTGGGGAGTAGCTTCCAGTAATTTTTCTTCCCCCAGCTTCGCTCAGTGGAACAACAGCAGGAAAATGAGGGGAAAATGAGGGGAAAGCAACACATGGAAGTTATTGCCTGTTTCAGAACATGAAGTGATATCATGACAGTGCAAGAATTTAAAAGTCTCTATGTTAAAACCATAGAGATTTTTTAATTCCTAGAGTGTCCTAATGTCACTTTCTGTTTCAAACAGGAAGTATCTTCTAAAAAGGGATTGCAACACTTTGATATCCCTACATTGTACCTTTTTAATGCCATATAGATATGGGAATTAAATCATATTACTTGAAGTAAAGCAAGAGCAAAGCATTTCCTAAAGCATTTGTAGAATCTGCATTGAACACAAAATTCACTACAGATCTCCAGAAAAAAAGCAAAGTTTATTAAAGGCAATCTGAAGCAGAATTACATAGTTTTCTAGCCTTTTGGTATTAGTTTTGAACTATTGGGTAAGTGTACCAACACTGTAAAAAGTGATAAATGTGAAAATTGATAAACTGTAAAAAAAAAAAACAACCCAAAACCTGAGAGAACCAGTGTGTGTAGTCCTTCACATGAAGGCTGCTGGGTAAACTTGGGATAGTCACATGACTGTACTACCTCACAAGATCCCTGTTGTGTGGGGAGAGGGAAAGCAATTATAAGCCAGTTTGAGACTCGTTAGACTAGAGAAAAAGTGGAGTATAAAAATCAAGTCTTGTTATTCATTTTCAAACCCGATTAGGTAGATTTCTTTACTATAGTTAATCAAAATCTAAAAATGTAACCACAATTCAAAATTACCATGCTGCACTATAAAAAAGTAAAGTGGCAATCCTCTCCAGCCGTTGCTTAGAAATGTGCTGTTGTTGGATGTTTGGGTTTATATATTCACAACGGTTGCAGCTTGTGAAAAAGCTCTGAATACTTCATGTTTATAAAATAGCTGAAACCCCACTGTTCAAGTGTTTGACAGGAACAGGAGAGCAGTGGGAGATTGAAAGACCCACACAATTTGCCCATTTCTATGGTTTGGTCATTTAACATTAGCTCATAGAAAAACTGTTCCCATGTGGCCAGGCTAATGTCTGAAGGGCCCCTAATTCGACACTAAGTGGTAGGGAGTGCATCAAACAATATGCAACCAGTTTCAAGCTAATTTTATGTTCTGCATTCTACTATTCCTAGTCCATTTCAGTATTTCAGTGACTACTTTCCATGTGCACATACAATTCAAGCAAAAAAGACATATATTAAGGCAGGAACCTAGGTATCTGTCATATTCCATTGCTGTGAAGCTTACCTGCAGAGAAATACACTTTAACTACAGCTTCACAGCAGGTTAGTACTTACCACTATTCAAATATAAAGGAAAATGAAAAAGCCAGCTATATTTTAGTGACCTGTTGGCATTTAACTTCAGTGTTAGTTCAGATTGAACGTTCAATACATTATTGGCTGTAATTGCACCTGTTCCATGGTTTTCAAAATGTAGTTTGTAAAACACCTCCCCCTGACAAAAGTCTTACTATTCTCTTCATAGAGTATGTCTTCTCTTGAAGAAAAATTACTGTTGACATTTTTCACATAAAGCCATTTTTTGCCCTTTAAATCTTATCCAGATGGATAGAAGAGCTTTATCCTCAAAGTTAAAGCCCTGCTCATAAGTACAAAAATAAGAATGGCTGGGATAGAACATAAAACAATTGTGAGTAAAGGTAAAGGACCATTGTTTTCAACTCACTTTTCCCAATAATAAACAAAATGTTTGAAGAACTCAACAGATTTTTTTTCAAAAAAGAAGCTGTTCTTACTTCCATTTCCCATTTGATCACTTTAAAGATGATATGTGGCTTGAAAAATTATTTTTACTTTTCCAATATGACCCACCTTGCATACATCAAGGGCACAATTCTGATTAAGTTTAAGCATATATCCCAAAAGGCATATAAAATGTCAAATTAATATTTTTTAAATAATAAATTTTGTTTCTGGACATGGGAAGTTACCTTTTGCTATTAGAAGCCTGTCTCTCTAGGTCTGTCTTTCCACATAGTCAATAGGTCTTCCTTTAGTTCTGTTATCTTGAGATGGTTTTAACAGAAGTTGTCAAAAACTTATCTTCGGACCTTATTCATGCAAAACATATATCATTGACCCTGATGCTATCTAAACAGCTTGAACTCCCATCCTGGAAAAACAGCTGTCATACATCTGGCTATGTATGGGAATCAGCCCTGAGCAAGCAGGTGTGAAGGCCTATCATTTTTTGTGATGTTTATAGAGCACATTCAAAGTGGCACTTAAAGAAAAGAAATTAGAATTTCCCGTTTAGGAAATGAGAATATCAGTTGTGTTTAAAAATGTTTACACTGTGTGAACTTAGAAGAAGCAGGTCTGTATCCACTAGCTCCACATCAGACATTCTGTGTACAGCTGAGTTTTGCATTGAGGTGCATGCACATTGGTTTCCCAGAGGCCATCTGTAATTCTGCAAAAAGCATGGTCACAATTATGTTAAGATGCCTTCACTCATACAAAGGAATGTGTTGGGGAGGATTTCTATTGATTACAAACAAAAGATGTCTGAAATAAGATTTTTTAAAAATCAGCGTGGGTATCAGAATTGAGCCTGATAATTACTTAGGGATGCCAGCTTCAGAATTACAGCTGATCTCCAGACTACAGAAATCAGTTCGCCTGGATAAAATAAATGCCTTGGGGGGTGTTGACCAGAGTGGATAAAAATTAATGGGTTTTTTAATTTAAAAAATTAATTTTAAAAAATCAGATTTTTAAATTTTAAATTGTATTTTTTTAATTTGTTGGCTTTCACGGCCGGATTCAACTGGTTGTGGTGGGTTTTCCAGGCTGTGTGACCGTGGTCTGGTCATGGTCTGGTAGATCTTGTTCCTAACATTTCAACTGCATCTGTGGCTGGCATCTTCAGAGGTGTATCACAGAGAGAAGTCTGTTACACACTGTGTCTAGTTACAGTGTGTAACAATTATTAAGACCTTGCATTGGTGGATAAAGAGAACCATCCTCTTAGAGGAATTACATTAGGCACTCATGATCTGCAAGTGTTCTCTGATGCTTCCCTAGGGGTTGGGAAGTTCACTCAGGTCCCTTTCAAATAAGGGTAGAAGATCACAGTCAGAAAAGCCTACATATTAACTTTTAATACATATTACTAAATAAGAGTAATAAGAGTGATTAGGTGTACACATAGCTCTTTTCCAGCTTTTCTATCCAGAGAGAGAGAGAGAGAGAGAGAGAGAGAGAGAATTGATGGCTATTAACAGCACAACAAATTCTACCTAAACTGGCACTGGTTTTTGAGGTTTCACCGAAAAGCCATACAGATTTGGGAATGGGCTATCCAGAAGGAAGTTGATATGTTAGCAATTCATATAGTGGAGTCAGCACACTACCATGACAGACTACCTCAGCAGAGAGATAGGAGTGCATCATGAATGGTCCATAAATGACCCTGCCTGCTCCCTGTTTTTCAAGGCTGGATTTTTCCTCACTATAGACCTGTTTGTATCTAAACACAATACCAAATGCCCTTTTTTCTAATCCTTGATAACAGAGACAGGGAATCCAATAGAATGCATTCCAACTTATCTGAAGATGGGACCTGTTTTAAGCATCTTCCCTTCTCCATATCCTCTCCACAGTCATCACCAAGCTGGGGTCAGACAGGTCAACCTGCATCCAAATAACCCCATTTTGTCCCTGAAAGGTATGGTTTCTTTCCCTTTGATGACTCTCACAAGGGATATCCAAAACTCTCCCACCAGGACATGAGATGTTGCAATTAGTCAAATCGTTGTTTCAAGCAGTGTGGCCAATATTTCAGTGTCAGATAGTTAGCAGAAGTACACACAACCAGAGAGTTGCCCATTGACATATATATTTCACTACCCGATCTTGCTCAAGGATCAGAGGTTAGTGACAACCTCCTTAAAGGTACATCTATCTGCAATTTCTGCTTTCCACAAGGGGGTGACAGATTCACCAGTGTTTCTGGCCCCACTCCAAAAAATTCCTGAAGGGGCTCCTCAGTTTTTATCCAGCAGTTAATACCACAGTTCCCTAGTAGAGCATGTGCTTGGGTTTGACAAGCCGTAGATAGAACAAATGTATCATTAAATGTATGAAGCTGCCTTAGATCAACTCAAGCCATTTGTTAGCCCATATTGTCTGCTCTTACAGGATCAAATCAGATAAGTATCAGCTTTTTAATTAAATTGTATGGTATATGAGACAACTTCTGCATCTAAAAATGATCTGATCTAGGTTTGGTCATGTGAAAATGTGTTTAAATGTAATAGATTAATTAAATGATTAAAATACACATTTTCTACGCTTAAAAATGTTAGGTAGCCTTAGTTCTATGAAATAATCAGAATTTATAGCACATGCTTCAGATTGGGATCAAAAACTGTGAAAGAGACTTATTTTAGACTGTTCATAAGCCCCAGAGTGTGTGACTTTCAGACTAAATCAATGGATATGTCATTTTTTTAAAGTAATAAAATTTTTAAAATTATAATTTCCATAAACCTCTTCTTTACGCCACATCAGAAGCAGTATGCAATGCTGGCAGTACAAAATCTCCCTGGCAGTGCAATTTCATAAACCAAATAGTATAAGCATAACATTATTTCATAATGTATCCATTGTTTCCTTATCATATACACTGTTGCCTATACATATGTGCTTGAAACAAGCTGCATCTGTCCCTGTTATATGATACAGAAGAAATTATTCCAAGAGCGCATTGACCAAAACTAAACTACTATTTAGAAATATAATATTCCCTACAGTGCAGCGTAATGACAGAATGGTAATGCTAAACAAGTGGCAGTCCATTGTATGTTGTGGAAGCAGGCTATATATTTATGTGATTCTTCTCTTTTTTCCCCTCCAAAAGCAGGTCTATAAGATTCCCAGGTGATCAAATCATGTGACATTATAGAAACTATCAGGACCTTCAAGCCATGAGGGAAATTGTCTAAAGAATATTGCCAATTTTTTATCAGGCTGCTGCGCAGGGTACTATTTGAAGAAGGAAAAGAGGACCCCTTGTTTCTTAAGGAAAATGTGTTAATATTTATATTCCATTTGGACAGTGCTTCAGACTAAACTCTCTTAAGCTGATCCAGCGTTATTGGAAAACTCTCACACACTTAATTTTTCTATGCATCTCTACTTGAGTGCCTCTTCCATAGAATAAACTGTGATGAGACAATTATTTTTCTTAAAAATGAAAAAGAAATAGAAAAATTAAGCTAAAATCCATTTTAAGTATGCATTCTGTCAACATCTGGGTTATTTTTTATGCTAGGGAATCTTGGCTTGCAGACTTTACAAGATCTTTTGCATTCCATTGGCTTTTAATATGGATGTTTGTTTTCAAACGAACCTCTTGAGTTCAGAAGTTATGGTGGCTCAATCACGAACAGAAATGAGCAATGTAGGGCCAACAAAAGCCCTCACCTGTGCCTGAAAGCCAGTTTGAAACTTTTGATCAAGTACATTCCTTCATCATTAGAACCATATGTTAATTCTGTGAGGCAAGTGTCACATTAAATTAGCAGTGTTTGAAATGTTGAGGTAAACTGAGTTTACCAATGAGCTGCAAATTTCACTTTAGTCTTCAGTTCTTGTTTCTTCACTTAACAACATAGAGTAACCAGGCAAATTCTTTTTCATCTGTCTTAAAGTCTACATCCTATTATTTCCTTATTTTTGTCCTCTTTTAGAAAGCCAAAAATATGTACAGTCCAACAACCTAAATTAAGCTAAAATACTTGAATTAGTCATTCCAATCCAAAATATTTGTGATGGAGAAAAATGAGAAGTACTTTCCGTGAAAGCCTCCAGGAAGCATAAACAACATCTTTCTTTTTTCAAAAAGCCCTTGTATTTGATGGTTATGTGTGCAGGGGGTGTTGTTCAGAAGTGGGGGCAAGAGAATGGAATTTAGTAATGGAATGTAGTAATGAAACAAACAATAGATAAATGTTCTCTACCACTACCCATTCACATTGAGAGCAGTGTGGTGGGATTCCTTTGCTCTCAATGGAACTGTTGTATAACCAAATCTGACAATCCATGTGAGAAAGCAATGGAAAAATTGTATTGAAAGGCCATGGGTTGCGTGTATCTGTGACTTCAAATAGCTGGAGAATTAGGGGCCTTTTATACTCTCTGTATCCTGCTTCTTTGGGCACATTTATATGTGCAAATATGATTGTAGCCTCCTCAACACATTCAAACACAAGGATGCACATGCTTTACTGTATGTGTGTTTCCCCCTGCCAAAATGCAAGGTTTGATCACAACAAAGTACCAGCACCTCCTAAAAATGTCAATGAGGGAGCTCCTTCCACTTTTTTAGGAAGCCCATTCTACGCTGTGGGGATGGGTACAGATGGTTTTAAGTTATGCCTTCCAGGAACCCTTAGCAAATCATTTTCCAAAGGTGGATTGGAATTTTTTTAAAATGAAGAGTTTGATATTTGAATAGTTGGCCAACTGACAGATTTGAGGGTTTGTTGGATTTTGGTGGGAGAATGGTTAGGTCTGCAGATTAGGAAAGGAGTCCATTGGGGAATTGATGTGTTTTTGAAAATAGGTAGGTTTGGGGTGCTGTTGCTATTAAAAACAGTTTAAATTTAAAAGCCTTTCTGTTCTGTGATAGAAGTCTGGATCAGTCCAACAGTAAACCTGCTTTGTAACTATCATGTGTTCTCGGGTCTGCCAAAAGATCAGGGCTGCCAAAAGATCAAAACCTTCAGACTAGGTTGTATAACACTCTTCTACTGAGTGAGGAACCAAAAGAACTTTACTAACAGTGGTAGGGGCCTTATGCCTTGTGCAGTGGAAGGCAGTCATATGACCCAGCACTCTATTAAGTATAATAATCATAATATAATATGAATATTTGCTCTGTAATGGTTTGGTAGTTAATTGTAAATTGGCAAATGTTGGTTTCCACAAAGGATAGCATTTAAGTAATGCCAACATTTATATTTGTTTTGTACACACAATAATTCATTATTTTCAAGGGACTCAGGCTTTCTTGGAAACAGTTTCTTGTTGCATAAATTTATAGCACCTGATCTGTCTTCAGACATAACTTTGGTTTTTATATTACCAACAAATGAATAAACAATGAAAAGGTTACAACATTTGGATTATTTTTGTGGTTAAGTGACTAACAGTGTTTCCATTTAAATGATATAAACTGGAAAATAGCTTTAGGAAGCCAATTTAGTTGTCTGTGAGCAGATGTTACTCCAATATAATTGGTAGCTATAGCACTGTAGTTAAAATACAAATTGTTTTGATTTAGCATATTTTAAATGGTATAAAATCAAATTAAGAATGATTATAATATGAGGGTGCAAGATAATGTGCTAGTTAAGTGTATGTATTTCTGTAAGAAATAATTATCTTGAGTTGTCGAAGGCTTTCACGGCTGGAATCACTTTAAAAAAAAAAATTATCTTGAGTATTTTGAAATTCTCTTTTATATAATTTTACATATGTAACTTATATTGTGCATAGTAATTAGGAATAGGCCTGGCAACAACCATTGGTCAACTTGGTACCAACATGAGTTCCTTAACTCCTTGGACCCAGCTGTTCAGTGCTGTTCAACAGCAGCTACCACATGAAAGCCAAAGTGGTATAATTGTTAGAATTTCAGGTTAGGATTTATGAGATCCAGGTTCATATCTTCACTCTGCCATAAAATCTTGCTGGGCGACACTGGGCCAGTCATACATTCTGAGCCAAACCTACTTCATAGGGGTAGTTGTAGAGATCAAATGGAAGAGAATGATTTAAGCTAAGCTGTTTCACATTCTGGAAAAAGGTGGGGCATAAATGTAGTAAATGCATCAGTGCATTTTATAGTTTTACACTCAGGATATGAACATCCATTAATTGTTAGATTAGGAAAGGCCTGAGACAAACTGAGCTAGAGAGAAGCCATTTGCAGGAGCCTAAATCAGAAACATTTGTGAGGCTATCATGTCAGCCAGGATATGTGTTTTTAAGGAATATTGTAATAATTTAGATTTATGCTTTTAACTTATACATATTCAGTGCATTTATACTCATTTATTCAGTGCATTATATGTATACGTGCATTTATATTGCCTTAACCTTTTAGGTTCTTAATTTATTTTATTTATTAAGCTGTAAAATTACAGCTTTTCCAGTCACACATACTACTGTGCACCAATCTGTCATGTAGCCATCAGCTAGGCAATAGCACTGTTAGGTAACTTTCATATAACCTATAATAAATGTGAAAACAGTAAGATGTAAGACACATCCAGTTATCAGTATAAGGCATGTGGCTCTCTGACAATAGAAGAGATTTTTTCCCCTGGACCATTTCAGAAAGTAGACATTGAGAAAGCAATCTTGCAAAAGTTTTCATGAATAAGATCCCCCAGGTGTCATTTTTTTCTTTGTCAGCTTTCCCCAGCAATGTTTCCCCGCTAATCACCTCAGATGCTGGTGATTTCTCTCACAAACAACTTCAGTTCCGAACATTCCACCCACATTGCTGCAGATGTAATAGGAGATGCAGTAGCATTGCTGGAATGTACACATCAGAAATAGAGCATTGCTTCGTTATATAAATGGGACGTTCAGGAAGATAGGGCCTCAAACACATCCCTCATTGCAGCAAGATGTTAGCAGAAATATTTGTTTCAGTCTTGCTTCTTGCTGTTGTATTGTGATGTTCAAGTGTCTGACATTGAGTTCACACTGACAACCACTGCCAATCCCTACAAACTGTTTAATGTCAGGATCGCAGATAGTCCACAGCTTTGTTGCCACTAGGAGAGACTTCTTTGTTGGTTTCAATGTACAATGGAATTATATTTTGAAATATGTAAAACTATTTTATTAGTAGGATAGGCCTATAAGAAATGTTCATTAGCAATATTTGTATCCCTATTAGCCTATCAATGTGTTACTCTGTTTCCTCCTTGATAAATAAATTCTTATCTACGCTTATGTCAAAGGCAAGACAGTCATTTATTCATTTAAATATTAATTTGTTCATATTAAATATTAATTATAAAATACCTTGAATTTTTTCCTCAAAAATGGAAGCAATTTTAAAACCCTAGAAGTTGCCATAACAACAACAAAAGCCTTGCAACTACATTTAATCTGAATCTCTAACTGCTATACCACATGCAAGCAAGCAGCCAGGCCTCGTTGAGTCATGCAAGTCAGATGTTATCAAGTCACACAAAAGTTGCTTGTAACCCTAGGTTGCCAATCTCCAGGTATGACCCTGAGGTCTCCCAGAATTACCACTGAACACCAAATTACAGAGATCTGTCCTCCTAAAGAAAATATCTGCTTCAGAAGTTGGACTCTATGGCATTATATTTTTATCTGAGGCCTATCTCTTCACCAAACACTGGCCTTGTCAGACTCCGCCACAAAATTTCCAGAAATTTGTTGAACTGGAGCTGGCAACCCTAGTTAGATCTGGTTCCAAAGAATTATTCTTCAAATGTCAAAATAAACATGGAAAGGACTGTGTCCCATCCCCATTTATTTTACTGACAGAAATTGAAATCTAGAATCTGTGGTTGCCTGTCAGTCGCCTCTGAGGCCCTTTCCGCACAGAGGCGGAAGGGCTTGTGTCGGCGTTTCTGACGCAGACCCGACGACGCTGGGACCGTCCGCATGGACGGTCCCAGAAAGAACCGGGAAGACAGCGCCACTGGGTGCCGTCGCCCGGTCGACTTACCTGCTCTCCGGCCCTCCGGCTTGTCGCCGGGGCCTGGGGACACGCCTCCCCTGCCCTGCGCGCCTGCTTCCGTGTCGCAGAGCAGGGGGCCGTGTCTCCAGGCCCCGGCGATGCGCCGGAGGGCCGGAGAGCAGGTAAGTGAAAAGAAGGAGTGGGGGGGGGGAGCGCCAGGAAGCTGCTGCCGTTCGCATGGCAGCGGCTTCCAGCCGGCGTTTCCAGAAAAGTGCGCTTCCCAGCGCACTCTGGAAACGCCGGCTCGGCGCCGGGTAGGCGGCACGAGGGCAGAGCAGCTGCAAAGCAGCTGCGCCCCTTGCGAATGGTGGCCTGGGGATGGCGTTTTTGGTGGCCTGGGGATGGCGTTTTTATTCCACCCGTGCGGAAACGGCCTGAGAGAATCCGTTGCTTAAAGCTACAGGTTTATCATTTTTGGATTTTTAAACCCCTTGGTGTACTTTTTTTTAGATTTCAGATTTTTCTGCAATTCTGGGGGCCTTTTCAGTTTGTAGAAAGATCTGTCATACCCATCCAGTCACTGGATTTAGGAGTCTAAAGATTTGACCAAATTTGCTATTAGAATATAAGATAGAGATAAAGTCATCCAAGATTCTCTCTCATTAGTTATAGTGAACAGAATGTTAAGAATTGCCTTCTGCTTTTCCCACAACTGTCACCTCTTCTCAAGTTAAAAGGATCTTTCAAAATGAATATCATCATATGCTACCAAGACTACAGGATGCAAGTAAGCCTGTTCACTATGAAAGTAATTTCCTGACACTTGACGTACTTTCAGTGGATGTCTTTCCTGAGTAGAGGCTTGCTAAGGACTTAATTTCTTTTATGTTGTTCTCATGGTAAAAGATACTGGCAATTCCTGTATTGATTTCACCAACAACATAGGCAAACTATGGTATAAGTGACCACTGTGAGTGTTTGTATGTTAAGGGATACACATTTAGATTGAAAGTACATCTCCATGGAAATTGCTGCACCTGCTTATGTTATTTTATGTTCTGTTACATAGAGTTCTCCTTTAGGAAACAAAATCTATTTTATGTTAATGTTATTGTACAGCATTGCAAGATTCCTAAGCTGCTTTATTTTGAGGTTCTTATTGTTTATATAAAAGCGGAATTGTGCTCCAGAGTCACGGAATTGTGTCTCTTGAAATTTATGATACTTATGATTTTTTGGTAATGTTTTTAAACAACTCTGATCACAAAGTGTCATAATATATAATATATTTGATTAAAAAATGAAGCATTGCAACATTTTGAAAAAATGTTTTATTTTTCACAAGCAGAAAAATAGTAATATATGACAAGAACTCTTTAGGAAGCATTCATTAAAGGTTCATATATGGGTGCGGTTTAGATTAAAAGCTTAAATCATATATGGGTATTAAAACTGACAAATTTCAAAGTGTGTTGGTCACCATTATAGATGAACTCCGGATGCAGTTGCGCCAAGCATCAGCACTGTTGGTGTTATTAGACCTCACTGCAGCATTTGACATGGTCGATCACAATCTCTTGATCTATTACTTTGCTGATTCTGGAATTCAGGGTATAGCCTTGAAGTGGATGGCCTCTTTTCTCCAGGACCAAGGATAGCAGGAGACACTTGGGAGGGGGAGAGACATCCCAGCAACACCCACTTCTATGTGGGATGCCACAGGGAGCTATCTTCTCCCCAATGCTGTTTAACTCAGAGAGCGGGGCCAGGCCCCCACCCCACCACTGGGGGTATGGCCATGCCTCCTCAAGCCCCACCCCTGGCCTCAGTACTTATAAAAGCACCTTTCCGAGGCTGGGGACTCCTGTCTGTTTTGGCCTGCCCGGAGGAGAGGGCAGAAGGGACTGCTGGCTGCCGGCTGGGAGCCCAGCCAGCAGGGGGGGCAGAGGGGGGTGGATCCAGGTGCTCTTGACTCTGCCCATGTCGATGATGACATGGGCAGGGTCAAGGGAGCTTGGAGACGATGAGGCAGGAGGAAGTTCTTCAGGCTATACCTCATAAGTATTAGAAGGAAAAATATTCTACTATGGTCACTTGTTATGTACATGGACTACAGAGCCATGATAAGGATTAGTGCTTCTAGCACACTGGAAAATAAATGCAGTGGAAGAAATAGGCAAAACATCTGCACTGTGTTCCTACTGTTACATTAATGATTTGATCTCATATTGGATGACCAAGTTTGGACTCTTCGTGTCACTTTGCTTTTATGCTTTCTCTAGACATCAGAATCACTCTTCACACTTATCTGTGACAACACCATACTGCTGGTTTAGGAGATTAGTGTATATCTGGAATTCCAATCAGTAATTTAATCAGATGTACAAATTCTGAACAGTACAATAGAAATGTTATTGTGTATGGTTTCCTGCAGTGATCTCAGTCCTGGTGTACCTTGTTCTACTACGATGCCAAGGATCACACCATGATTTGTGGTTAGGGGAGTATGCTTAGAGCATGTGCACAGACTCCTCACCTTGCACATACTTAGGATATTGAACACCTTCATTTTCACAGCAAACCATAGATTATTTCATTCAGATCACAAACCAAAGTTTGATCTCTGCCCTACAAATCAGGATTCATGGTATAATGCTATGTTCATGACAGACAAACAGAAATATGGATTTTGCAATCTTATAATTCAGCATCCTAAGAATACCAACCTTGCATTTTATTCTGTTCCTAACAGCCTTTATCAAAATATTGCAAATGAGGAGCTAGATAAAATAGTTGTCCAAATAAGGAAATAACAATGAAGGTTTCTTTACCTTGATTATATTCTGTGAGAGATTTCTATTCATCAAAAAGATTTTAGATTAATGGGACCAGCTTTAATAAAGACAAATCAGTAATGGTGAGATTGCATACCAACCTTCTCTGCTTTGACATACCAATTTTCTCTTTAATCTGTTCATATAGCACAGTAAAATAATAGTCATAGAACAGACATGAGCAAAAAGAAAAGAAAAAGGAGGGAACCTTTTGAACTGCTGCTCAGCCATGTCTGCACAAATTCTTTCCTGTGTGTGGGCTTTATCTTTAGCCAAGGCCAAATACAAAAAATAAATCATAAGAACATAAGAACAAGCCAGCTGGATCAGACCAAAGTCCATCTAGTCCAGCTCTCTGCTACTCGCAGTGGCCCACCAGGTACCTTTGGGAGCTCACATGTAGGATGTGAACGCAATGGCATTCTGCTGCTGCTGCTCCCGAGCACCTGGTCTGCTAAGGCATTTGCAACCTCAGATCAAGGAGGATCAAGATTGGTAGCCATAAATCGACTTCTCCTCCATAAATCTGTCCAAGCCCCTTTTAAAGCTATCCAAGTTAGTGGCCATCACCACCTCCTGTGGCAGCATATTCCAAACACCAATCACACGTTGCGTGAAGAAGTGTTTCCTTTTATTAGTCCTAATTCTTCCCCCCAGCATTTTCAATGAATGCCCCCTGGTTCTAGTATTGTGAGAAAGAGAGAAAAATTTCTCTCTGTCAACATTTTCTACCCCATGCATAATTTTGTAGACTTCAATCATATCCCCCCTCAGCCGCCTCCTCTCCAAACTAAAGAGTCCCAAACGCTGCAGCCTCTCCTCATAGGGAAGGTGCTCCAGTCCCTCAATCATCCTTGTTGCCCTTCTCTGCACTTTTTCTATCTCCTCAATATCCTTTTTGAGATGCGGCGACCAGAACTGGACACAGTACTCCAAGTGCGGTCGCACCACTGCTTTATATAAGGGCATGACAATCTTTGCAGTTTTATTATCACACATACTGAAAGGACACAGTCTTCCAGATATGCTTCTGAAGCAATGCCATTTACTTGTCTTTGGAATCTTGCAATATCAAAATCTGAATAAGGATTACCTTGGAAAAAGTTATCCTTCAGGATGATCTTAGGCACATTTACTCAGAACTGAGTCTCATTGGTTTGGTCCTGCCAACTGTGAATACAGCAATGCTCATAGGAGGATTTTTTTCCCCAATTTCCTTTCCTTCTTGAACCCCTGTGGGTTCCTGAAAAGTTGCTGCTAATGGTTTAGTGATACTTGGCATATAATGGGCATTTGAAACTGGGCAGAATGGGGAAAATCAATAAGGTATGGTGCTGGCCTGTATATCAAAGAGGACATAGAATTATATTAGTTAAAATCATAAGGGAAACGAACTACCTCACAGAGGCCCCTTCGGCACATGCAGAATAATGCACTTTCAATCCACTTTCAATCCACTTTTGCAGCTGGATTTTACTACGGGAAATAGCAAAATCCACTTGCAAACAATTGTGGAAGTATATTGTTGAAGGCTTTCTCGTCCGAACTCAGTAGGGTGTTGTGGGTTTGTACATAAGAGCATAAGAAAGAGTCTGCTGGATCAGACCAGAGTCCATCTAGCCCAGCACTCTGCTACTCGCAGTGGCCCACCAGGTGCCTTTGGGAGCTCACATGCAGGAGGTGAAAGCAATGGCCTTCTGCTGCTGCTGCTCCCGAGCACCTGGTATGCTAAGGCATTTGCAATCTCAGATCAAAGAGGATCAAGATTGGTAGCCATAGATCGACTTCTGCATAAATCTGTCCAAACCCTTTTTAAAGCTATCCAGGTTAGTGGCCATCACCACCTCCTGTGGCAGCATATTCCAAACACCAATCACACGGTGCGTGAAGAAGTGTTTCCTTTTATTAGTCCTAATTCTTCCCCCCAGCATTTTCAATGAATGCCCCCTGGTTCTAGTATTGTGAGAAAGAGAAAAAATTATGTCTGTCAACATTTTCTCCCCCATGCATAATTTTATAGACTTCAATCATATCCCCCCTCAGACGTCTCCTCTCTAAAGAGACCCAAACATTTTCTGGTTGTATGGCTGTGATTCAGTAGCATTTTCTCCTGATGTTTCACCTGCATCTGTTGCTGGCACCTTCAGAGGATCCTCTGAAGATGTTAGCCGAAGATGCTAGCCACAGTTGCAGGTGAAACGTCAGGAGAAAATGCTACTGGAATATGGCCATACAACTCAGAAAACCCACAACACCCTAATTGTGAAAGTAGATTGAAAATGCATTATTCTGCATGTGCGGAAGGGATCAGAGTCATTGAGTGTAGACACTGAACTTTAAAGGTAATTTAAAAGTGAGGATCTCTGACCAAAACTCTGAGGGTGATTTTGAGATACAGAAAGGAAGAATCTAAAGCAGTACAGTAACAGTAGATGACCTCAACTACCCTCATATTGGCTAGGTCCGTGGTGGCGAACCTTTGGCACTCCAGATGTTATGGACTACAATTCTCATCAGCCCCTGCCAGCATGGTCAATTGGCCATGCTGGCAGGGGCTGATGGGAATTGTAGTCCATAACATCTGGAGTGCCAAAGGTTCACCACCACTGGACTAGGTAAATGTGTGCTCCAGTCACACCAGAAAGTCAAAGTTAATGCACTGGAATAGTTGATCACAGAGCCAACCAAAAGATAGGTGATCCTGGATTTCAGCTTGAGACATGGATAGCTATGTAGATGCTGCTACACTGAATGGGAAATACAACACTACTGAGTTCAGCAGTTGCATCAATGGACAATTGCCCCTAAAATGTTTTCTATGCACAGTTGTTAGAGGATAAGACTGACCCGGCTTCATGAGTTGTATCAGTCAAATCCAACTGCTTATCTGGTCCTTCATTGGTCCCCAAACGGAGGTTAGGAAGGAGGGGTGTCTGCCATTTTCCATGACTTTCTCCTTCTGCAGCTTCCCAGTGCAAACTGTTGCTGCACTACATCGTTCCTTGTGTTGGGATAAAGGTATAGATTAAGCATTCTACTGGTTCTCTAGTGATTGCCCTATCTGAGCTGGTAGAAGTGGTCTCAGGCTTAAAGCTAGACAGTCCTTGAGTGGTTCATCAAGGGCCTGTTGCCTGGGCCAGTTCAGGATTTCATTTTCTTTTTGGCCTGCATGTGTCACCCAACTGAACTCATGAAAACCTGGACTTAACTTTTTTGCACCTGGCCTTTGAGGGCAGGACTGGTTTGGGAGTTGAAGGTTCTTACCATGCAGTGATCCCGCCTTTATCCCCTTAAGACATGGATGAAGGGATGATCACATGAATGTTCAAAGTAATATTTGTGGGATCAGGCTAGAATGGCATTTATTTATTTATTTATTTACATTTATATGCCACCTATATATAGGATCTGTAGATGGCTACAACATTAAAACATTCCCTTACATAAATACATTTGTTAAGAACACAGCATACAAAAGTTAAAAATCCAACCCTAGCCCTCACTGCCCCCCTCCCCTTTAACCGGCAACATCACAAGGACAGCACTGTGACCTCAGTGCTCAGGCAAGTACATATGAGCACAGGCATTCATTTAGGTAGGCAGGGCCCAAGCTGTTTAGGACTTTGTGTGTTAATGTCAATACCTTGAATTGGGCCTGAAAGTGAATTGGGAGCCAGTGCAGTTCCTTGAGAACTGGCATGATGTGCATCTGGCCAGATGTACTAGCAGGCAGTCTAGCTGCAGCATGCTACACCAGCTCCAGCCTCCAGATCATCTTCTTGGTTCAAGGAACTGTGAAAGCAAGGCAGTAAATGACAACTATTTGAGGAAGGCAAGGACTTTTCAGTCCATTTTAAAATTCAGAAATGAATTTTTATCCCCAGTTTGCTTTTCAAATGGTGGGAAGCATTTCCCTAATTTTGCATATATTACTCTGATTTATCTCTAAAACTCATAGAATGGAAAACATTGTTTCTTATTTTAAAGCACAAATTGATTTTTTTGGTTTTTATTTATTACCAGCAGATAACTCCTATGAAGGACTCTTTTCTAAAGACAGTTTGCTGACAGAAAATTCAGGAAGCTTCAAAACCTCATCTCATAAACTTGTGTATAAACCTTTTAGATATTCAACCCACAGTAAAATGAATAAATTCAAATAATTAACATGGCTGGGTAGAATCAAGAGGCACTACAGAAATTACTTTCTTCTCTGAAGTACTGTAGCTGAAACGAGTGCTATTTTATTTCAAAAGTGCCCATTTTGATATGACTAATTATTAAAAATGCTGTAGTTGTAAGTATCTTACGATGTTTTATTAATTTTTAAAATTAACTTTGAAAGGAATTTATGTGATATTAATTTTTCCTGTGTGAGTTCAATTAAAGGGGGTCACATAAGACAGAATAAAAAACAGCTCTTTTCAAGAAAGTATGTCAGACTGAGACACAAACCACGGGCAAGTTTATCTTGACTGCACTGTTTTGGTCTGAGGCTAGGCTACTAGTAATGCTGTTCTAAGCAGAGTTACCCCCTTCTAAGTCCACTGAAATCTTTGGGCTTAGAAAAGTGTAACTCTGTGCCATTGTAAAGCTTACTGGGGAGCTTGGATGGTTACCAATGGACAAAGCCAGGAAATAATTTTACCGTGCTCTTAGTCTGTCACTTCAACATCAAGCAGGACTATGGTGGGGGTGGGGGGTGGGGGTAGACTTAGTTCCCCATCCAAACCTGCAGGTGGCGGGCTGCAGCACTGATGCAGCACTGCCCTGCTGCCTCCAAAAGGGTTTTTTGGTGGCACAGGAAGCATAGAAAAGCCCTGGATCTCTAGGCAATAAAAAAAGGAAAAAACCCCCAAACTCAACTTGAGAAACAAGCTAGAAACCGAAATGGTTGGGAAGTCTAAAAACTATCCCTGAATATATATAAAATATATATTGTATTGCACTGTTCTGTATACTGAATTTAAAAACTATACATAAAAATCACAACGTAAAACATTTGTAACTGAGAACTCATACAATACCACAATATCATAAAATATATTACAAATAACCACAAAGCCTCAATGTTAATAATCAAATGCACAATATTTCAGGAAGTAACACATAAAAGACCTAAAAATTCCTGACGCAATTCAAT
The DNA here is from genome assembly GCF_021028975.2 of Sphaerodactylus townsendi. NCBI lineage: Eukaryota > Metazoa > Chordata > Lepidosauria > Squamata > Sphaerodactylidae > Sphaerodactylus > Sphaerodactylus townsendi. The sequence goes on along the minus strand of NC_059425.1, from coordinate 111,635,218 downwards.
CCAGTTGGATCTTCTTCAGGGACCATTAAAACAACCCACACATATATAGAACTATTCATAATCCGTTCAATCTTATTTACAGCCCAGTATGTTTTAAATAGGTGAAAGAAACATTACATGGTGTTTTCATAGGTATCTGTGATATATATTGTGAATCTGGGTTGTTTTAATGACCTCTGAAGAGGATCCAATTGGATCAAAATGGATGAAAGCACAGCCCCACTGTAGCCTGAACGTTTAGCTTTTGTAGCAGCAGGGCTGTGGGATGCGCACCAACCATAGTGTCTGCCCCCTCTGCTGACATAAGTGCCCTGAGGAGGGCAAATGCACCTGTGCAAGGCAGCACCACTCCCTATGGCCCTTTCAGCCCATCCTTTGGATGAGATACTAGTTGTCAACTGCAGATAACATCGGTAAACAGTAGCCTAGGTCCTCCCCACCCCTGCTCTTTTGCTCCCATTGTTATCTAGCAGACTGCCTGAGCGGTTGAGTTCAATCAGGTGTTTAGTTCAAAACATAAGAAATACTGAGCATGATCTGGCAAAGTAGATAATTACCAAGTTTTATCAAAATCAGAAGGAAATCTAATGGATAAGTCCTGGTACATTTCATTCTATGGAACTTAGTCACATGTAGGTTATTCTGATTTATATTCACTGGACAAGATCTAAAGACCTGTGATCAGTGTTGAGCACATGCAATTTTTCCGCCTTCTCCTTACAAGTACAGCCCATGTTTCCCAAAAATACATTCTTGAGATTTTGTGATTCCTCCATGGGATTCAATGCAGTTTGCTTCTAATCTAGACAATAAAACCAACAAAAATAAGATATGAGGCCCATGCCATGCACAAGTAGAGTTATCTTCCAGTCACGTGGAAAGCTATTGGGATCCCACCCCTTCCTTTTTCAGTCTCTCATGGGAAAATTGCAGTGTAAATGCTTAGAACTGTAATGTTGGCAACCATTTCATTCATGGTAATCTGTCAGATATCAGATATAGTCTAAGCAACATTAACACAGACATGGAAATAGACATTATTCATTTTAAAATTAAAGCAGGATTTTTAAAATATCCAAAATTGTGAATTAACTCATATTTTAGGTCATTCTCCTACCACAATAAAGGAACATGTGGACAGTTTTCTTAACTGGCCAGTTCTTGAAAAAGACAAACAAAAATAAATAGCTATTCCATGCATACATGTTTTACTTATTTTTCCACAATCTAGAGACTACAAACATCTGTATTTTCATTTCATTTAGGTCAACCAAATATCAAAGAATTCTTCCATGTATTACAAGTTCCTTGTGCTGTCACTCTATTTAACTATTTATAGTTCTTTATAGCCTTACACAATTTCAATAAATGCTTCATCGGCTGAAATATGATGGTGTGACTTTTTTAACCTCTGTGATTGTGCCAATGTTTATTAATAATTTACAGAAATGTTGGCCACTACAAAACCACATAATTTTATCATGTAAATACACCAGATCTACCATCCAACTCATGTGATAGCACTAGCTTATTGCCTTTCCAAATCATTTCAGTGAATTTTCCAATTAAACTTTTTCTTAATTTTAGCAACTTCAATAAAGTACAGACTTAAATAAAAGCACTATAAACAGAGCCTTCCTAAAATAGACATGTTCTGTAATCTTTTTGCCATACAACCTCCCCTGATATATGATACCATTTTTAAAGAAAAAGAATTAAGCAAGTGAGACAAGGTTTGTATTCAAGCAAAAGAGGAAAAGAAAGATTGATTTACAGCCCAATCCAGTTCCTGGGGGCGGCCAGCGGTGGAGCTGTTGCTGCACCATTGCACTGCCTCCAGAAGACTTCAAAGTGGCACAGGGAGGCAACTAGAAGAAAAAGTGCCACCACCTCAAGTACTTAATGGATCTATACCACCCAAAGGGTTGGCATAACTCTGTCCCCAGACTATGGCATTCATGGCCCTAAACCAGTGGTGGGATTCAAACAATTTAACAACCGATTCCGATGGTGGGATTCAAATAATTTAACAGTTGATTGTTTACAAGCACCATTTTAGCAACTGGTTCTGCCGAAGTGTTGCAAACTTGCTGAATTCCACCACTGCCTTAAACCCTAAGTTGACTTCACCCCCATAAATGGCCTACCCACCCACCCCTCCCATGCCAGTGTCCAAGCAGACACCAGCACTTCTCTGCAGCAGCCTGGACTTCTGGGTTTCGTCACCACGAAACTCAGGTGCATCTGGGTGATGATGCCTCTGCCCCCTCACTCAGTGGGGTACCCCTTGTGCCAATGGAGGGGGAAAATGTGTCAGCGTGGCCTTCTCCTGTTCCCTGTGGGCATTCAGCTCCCCCCCCATCTGGATTGGGCTACCTGAGTATTTAACACAGTAGTTAAAGTGGAGTAAATACAATACAAAAATAATATATTCAACTTTTTAATAACTTTTTGAGAAGATGCCAAAGGTCTGCCTTACACCTTCCAGAAGTCTGTGCCACAGCAGTGGGGCAGCAACAGTAGGACAGGGCCAGACCTGAGCCATAGTGGATTGTATTTTTAGAGAGTGGACACTTCTAGGAGGTGCTGTTACATAGAATGCAATTGTCATACACGTTTATATTGGGAGAGACTGTCCTTTGGGCTAATGGCCATGAACTACCAGGCTTGGAAACCAGTGGGAGTCTGATGTGGGGGTGGGGAGATGGTGGGTGGGGAGATGGTGGGTGGCCCCAGCATAGCATCAGTTATGAGAAAACCGAGAAATTGTGTCAGGTATCTCTAGGAATCTCTGAAAATTCTAGAGTTTCTAGAGAGAACTGGTGTCACTTCTGGTTTTTAATGGTAGTAACATCATGCTATTGCCAGTGATGTTTTTATAAATTATGTCTATCCAGCCACTGGAAGCCAGAAATCTCCTACCCTTGGGCATATTGTAATCCTAGCACTAGCTAGAATTTGAACTGGACACAGAGACAAAAAGGCAGCTAGCTTTTTTTTAAAGCTGATCCTGAGTTCTAATGCTTTTAATATCAGCAATGGCTTCTGTTGTGTGAATAAGGCACATGTCATATAGTAACTTCTTTAGCTCACAAAATTCTGCTGCATCTGTATTTTCCTTGCAACATGCACTGGCTGAACAAGCAGTAGAGATGTGTACAGCGTAGCATGTGAACTGGGCTATGCTTTGGATGTTTTCCTGTCATGCAAAGAAGAAATTCCTTATCTCTCTCCATTATTTCTAGGGAATTGTAATGGAACAGTAGGTCAAACTAGGTGAAACACAGAAAGCATATGTCTTATTAAGCTCCACAATATATTTACTAAAGGGATTATAAAAACCAGAAATAAGTATGCTTGTTTCTACTCAGTGCCAGAATGGGGGGGATAATCAGATTTTGTTCATGTAAACAGCATTAGCTCCAGCTGCATTATCCCTCTAGTTATTATGATGCAGCCTATGAGCTGTCTGGAAGATGCTGAACCTATATTTATGTATCTTTCAGCCACACACTTTAAAGTATTTAAATGCACTTGGCTTGTTCAACCAAAACTGAATGAATTTGCCAGTCTGTAAAAACAACATTTAAATACATTTATATTAAACAAGAATGCCAAGAAATAGAGGGAAAAAACCTGGAAAAGATCAGAAAGAAAAAGGGGTTGATTTTTCCCCCAAGGATCCCCCTCCCCATTTTCCAATGGAAAATATGGGAAATTATATTTATTTAAAACATTTTAGGCCACTTTCCCACCTAGTTTAATCTTCCAAATGTCATATTGGCGGGGAGGGGAGAGGATTTATAAGATTTTGTTTCCTTTTGAAATGAATGAAAAGAATGAAAAATGTTACCTAAGATGACATCAAGCCTTCACTAATGTATGTATATTGTAGACAACTACCACACATTTAAAATAATATATTCATTATTTAAATAAGAGTGTTTGTGGCAACAGCTTATATGCAAATTTGAGATTGACCATAGTGAATCATTAAGGAAGTTTCACTTGATATCCAGTGCACTGAGAGTTCTACTTTTTGTGATTACATGAGAGTATTTATGTCCAAACAATTCTTTCCTTTCTATAATTCTATTTTCAAATTTTAATTTCTGTTTTTCTATCTCTTATGTGACAACAGTTAAGATATGCTAAGTAGGGCTGCTACACCTCCTACTATGGTCTCCCACTGGCAGCTTTTGTGGCCAGCCATTGCATACCATGATGTCACTTCTTGGGAAAACTGGGAAGTGATGTAGGGTAGTTTTAGGAATCACCAGAAGCACTGTAGTTTCCCAGCAATTACAAGAGCTATCCAATGCAATTCCCAGGATTTCCTGAAAGTGGTGTCATGACACATTCAATGTCATATTCCCACCCCACAAACTTTCACTAGTTGCTTGGTAATCCTAGTACTAAACCAGTAATTTGAAGCGCTCTCTCTCTCTCTCTCTTGTATTGAAAATATTTGCACATTTTTGTAGAAATTAAGGTGTTATACTTTGAAATAATATAAACATTCCAATTACTACAATGTTATATACCAGTCAAATTATCAATGAATTATTTTATCTTGTTAAAGCAGCAAAATAAATTTGGGTTTGAAAAGACAAAAAGTATTGCATATATTTTAATTTTTCACCAAATTCACATTTTTTCCTGTAAGAGCAAATACCCTAATTAAAAAAAAACATTTCAGACATGGAATTGGGGGCTTGTAAATAATTTTAAATAAACAAGTAAATAAAATATCTATTTCCGTACTACCCATTTTCATTGGAACTAGGGCCCTTTTCGCACGGGCCATAAACAGCCCCCTGGGGATGGCAAAAACGCTGTCCCCAGGGAGCTGTTCGCATGGGGGGCACAGCTGCATCGCAGCCGCGCCGCCCTCACGCCTCCCCAGCGGCGCGAAGCTGCTGTTTCCCGACCTCGCTTCCCCAGTGAGGTTTTTGGGAAACAGTGGCTTCCAGCTGCTGCCATGCAAACTGGAAGGCGCCAATCCCCCTCCCCTTTCCCAAACGCCTCACTGTGTCCTCCGGCCTCTGGCACGTCGCACAGGCCAGGGGACACGCCCCCCTGCCCTGTGACTTCCAAGCTGCCATGCAGGGCAGGGGGGCATGTCCCCTGACCTGTGTGACGCACCGGAGGCCAGAGGACACGGTGAGGCATTTGGGGGATGGCGCAGCCTGTGTGGATGCTGCGCCGTCCTCCCCGCCGCAACCGGGACCATTCGTGCGAACGGTCCTGGGGGGTTTGGATCGGTGTTATGTACGCCGACCCAACCCCTATCATGGCCATGCGGAAACGGCCTAACACTATCCACTAAGCCACTCCCAAGAACCTAGACTGTGTCACTACTAAACTATTAACTTTCCCTATTTTCCTACTGTTCTCCCATTTTTCTTCAAGTACTCACATGTAACATTATTTTTAGTTTCATTGAGGATTGTGATATAATGCTTCCATATGAGAGCTATTATAATACTCTTGTTTTGCCTTTCGTAACAGTTAGAAATACAGCTGGTGCTGATATCTGTTTCTGCAGATTTCTGCTTCTGTATCCATGTTGCAGAGCCATGCCTGGAAAAATGGATTATTATTGTAGTTAAAAACAATTCATGTTGGAATATTATGTGTTGCTCTGTGTATTTATGTATATGTCATTCTGATTCCAGATGATTTCAGAAGAGCATTAATTGGTGTGAATGTGTTCCTGAAACAATTGGTTGATGGTTTTTTACTGTATTGAATCCATTAGATCAGGGGTCGGGAACCTTTTCCCCTCAAAGAGCCATTTGGCTCACCCTCCCCCCCTCACCCCCCCACTCGCTCGCACGCCCCCACTCCGCTCCCCCGCTTACTTGCTCGCTCGCGGGCCCCCCACCTGCAGGGCAGGCGTAGATGGGTCCGGCCGAGCAGGAGACAAAGCCCGCGGCGCGGCCTGGCCGGCCGCGGGTGAGTGATGCGCCCGCCCTGCTGCTTGCAGGGCGGGTTGAAGACGGGCCGGCAGCTCGGCCTGGCCGGCCACCGGGCGACTGATGCGCCCGCCCTGCTGCTTGCAGGGCAGGTGAAGATGGGCCCGGGGCTCGGCTCATGGAGCCGCAGAACAGCGGCGGAAGAGCCGCATGCGGCTCGCGAGCCGCGGGTTCCCGACCCCTGCATTAGATGTTTCACAACACAATTTTAGGTAGAGTTACTCCAGTCTAAGCCTAATTGAAAGCCCCAATGAAATAAAAGACAGATGTCAGTTTCAGTCACACTTTATAATACAGGATGATGTATTAACTTACAATCTAAAGGGGTATGTGAAGCTGCATTGGAAATTTGTGTCCCAATCCTTAGACATAATTGCCTAAGAATGGAACATGTGGTGACAAATACTAAATAACCAATCTAATCCCTTTATTAGGCACAAAACCGGTATGTGTCAAGGATTCCAAATACAATAAGAAGGTCATTATTGCACAACTTGTAGTACTACTAAATATGAGAGTATTGAACTCTAAGTTTTTCATAAAATCTCCTTGAATCTGATTTTTATCTGTATCAGTTTACTACTAAAGAAATAATCTACTACTAAGCAGCTCTGTTTTCATGTATGCTGTACTGGTCCTTACATGATCTGTGTTGCTGTTATAAGAAGAAGAGAGAAGAGTTTTGATTTATAACGCCCCCCCCCTCTTTTCTTGCTGTAAGGAGACTCAAAGGGGCTTACAATCTCCTTTCCCTCCCCGCCCCACAACAAACACCCTGTGAGGTGGGTGGGACTGAGAGAGCTTTGAAGAGCTGTGACTAGCCCAAGGTCACCCAGCTGGCATGTGTTGGACTGCACAGGCTAATCCAGTTCCCCAGATAAGCCTTCTCAGCTCAAATGGCAGAGCAGGAAATCAAACCCGGTTCTCCAGATTAGAGTGTACCTGCTCTTATCCACTACGCCACTGCAACGCCCTGTTTTTGAATAAGGGCTGTTCTTGAATCTAGGCCGTTATCGCACGGCCATGCTGGGGGTTGGGTCGGCGTACACTGACCCAACCCCCCCGGGACCATTCGCACGAACGGTCCTGGAAACTACCGGGAAGACGGTGCTGCGCCGCGCCACTGCCCGATCGACTTACCTTCCCTGTGACTGTCCGGCGTGTCGCCGAGGCCAGGGGACATGCCCCCCTGCCCTGCGCAACCACTCTGGAGTTGCAGGGCGGGGGGGCGTGTCCCCAGGCCTCGGCGACGTGCCGGACGGTCGCAGGGAAGGTAGGTCGATTGGGAAAGGGGGGAGGGATGGCGCCTTCCAGCTGCTGCCGTTCGCACGGCAGTGGTTGGAAGCCGCTGTTTCCCAAAAACCTCGCTTGGGGAGCGAGGTTGGGAAACAGCGGCTTCGTGCCACTGGGGAGGAGCAAGGGTGGGGTGGCCGCAAAGCAGCTACGCCCCCCATGCGAACAGCTCCCTGGGGACGACGTTTTTGCCGTCCCCAGGGCGCTGTATTTGGCCCGTGCAGAAAGGGCCCTAGTTTCTGAATACACCAACGATAGGGTTGCCAGATCCTCCTTGACAACCAGCAGGAGGTGGGACTTACTGGGTGGCAGGGGGTGCTCTCTGGAAATGTATTGATGTTGTCAGCAATATGCTGACATCACTTTCTGTGCATTCCAATTTAATTATAGAGTTCTGTCTAAATACTAGAGCATCCCCTGCATCCCCCCCACTGATACTTTGATTTCACCTCTGAAAACATGGGGAATGATGGCAGCTTGTCAGGAAACTGCTGATGTCCCTCCCATTTTGGCACCATTTTCTCCCTTGCCAGCCATCTGAGAGCCTAAGAATAGAAATTCTTTCCTAAATAAAGTATATGTTGTTCTTTTGTATAAGACCCTTTTCTAGAAGACTGAAACTAAGCTGTATTATGTATGTACAGCAGAAATTCACAAAGGAGAGAACAACAGTTTCTTTTCTTAGTAGATGTCTAGTAAAATGAAAGGTTATGGGGAAATGTTAACCACAAGCAGTTGGATTCTATTTCCAAATTGCACTGTAGCTTAATCTCAAGCATCAGACGTTTGCAACAGACACCCCTGTTTAGGATGATTTTTGCATTTTGTTAGGTTGGCTGAGAGTGCTTGCATTATTGTTTCCTTATAGAACCCAAACTGCATTTCCAAACCCTGAAATTATATTTGCTTCTGTTTGAATTGCTGTAGGATGTTGAACAAAAAGAAATGAATATTTTATTGGTGTCTCGCTGGCATTTCTGTGTCACTCGCTCTACCTCTGTCAAATATTCAACAAATTAATTAGATGTCTGGCCTGAAATACCTGTTTTTTTTATTACATATTCAGTGACAGAATATCACATTTTTATTCTTTTGATGTATCTCAGAATGTTGCACATGTAACTCCTGTATTACTCAGTCTCCTCTCTCTCTCTGTGTTTTTCTCTCCCCCATCCCCCATTCATAACCTATTTCATCCCTTCTGATTTATGTCTGTAATGTATGTGTGTATGGTCATGAATTCTAAGTGTATTCCTATGTATAAAAATAGGTCAGATTTAGAAAAAAAAACGCCGATGCCTTTTGAGGCTCTCATTTGAAGGGCTCAAGTTTAAACTATGTATCAGTCAAGGTTGACAACACTGCTATCAGATAGAGCTCCTGAAATAGCTGTGCAAAAGACTTTTCCCCCTTTTCTTTTAATGCTAGGAGCTAAATCAATTTCTTTTGAGGATCATCCTTTCTTTTAAGAATCTCTGTGATAGAAAATGGGAGGGGGTTTCCTCTCTGAGCAGTTAAATATAGATACCACATGCTGTAGATGGGTGATGTCACAAGCCTGTCTGCTGTCACTCTATGGGTTTTACTTTACTGTAAATTTTCACCATGTTGCTGTAAACCACCAGCAGCATAACAGCTGCTGTTTTACCTGCATAATTCTTTTATGAGGTGCAATAATTGCCAGTAGATGTCAATTAATCCCAAATATAGTTGCAAAGTAATTTAACTGTTTTAAATGCTGGTCTGGACTATCACATTTTCCCATTTTGCTCCACATTTACATGAGCTATAGGCTGTCCTTACCCACCACCCCCTTAATTAAACCTGAAACACATATTCATCAATTCTAAAATGAACTTTCTGGCTCCATGAGTGTGAACTTTGCAACCTGTCTTTCCTAGTTTTTAGTGTTTTAAGCAATGACTTTCTTATATACAAGTTTATCTGGAGGCTTAATTATGTAAGAACAAGAATCTCTTGGATTAGGTTTAATGAACTGTAAAAGGAAGGAGTTTACAGAATATATCTCTCAGCATTAACTCTGCTTTTCAGAAAAAAAATTCTCTGTTTCTGAGGATTGGGGAACCCTCAGGAAAAAATAGAATATTGAATGGGAACTAGAGCAAAAAAGGGTAATTGTCCGCAAAATTGGTACTCATCTGATGAACTGATTATTGGTGGATACAAAGATGCGTAACAAGCTTGGTAAAAAAGTAACTTAATATACTTTTTGATTCTTTAATGTTGGCAAACACAGAACTAATAAAATGTGATATCTTGGTGGCATATGTTACTATTGAAAGGCCTTGGATTATGTATTCTGCTCATAGATGCAGGAGGAGACAAAATGGAATCCTATGGGACTCTATGGGCTATAAGCCAAGGGGCAGAGCAACAGTTTATCAGCATCACCTTCTGAAACCTACTTTTCAGTTAGGACCAGAACCAACCTCAAAACAGTGCCTCCTAATCCCACCCCAGAAGTGTTCTATGACTGATTTTGTTGAAAGAGTTCCATGACTGATGTTATCGAAAGCTGATGGAAAAACTGCCAGCACTGTAACAGAAAATGCATTAAAATGAGCTTTTGATTGTGTCTTGTGAGATTAATCCTGAGTCTTCCTCCACTGTCACTCTAACCCTCTCTCATGTATTTTAATCACACATAGCCAGAGATGGGATCCAACCAGTTCTCACCACTTCTCTAGAAGTGGTTACTAATTTTTTCTGAGTGCCGAGAAGGGGTTACTAAAGCAACCTCCCTGCCCAATAGGGACTGGAGGTGCGTGTGTGCGGCGGCGCCACTGTTTGAATCCCACCACCATCGGAACCTGTTATTAAAATTTTTGGATTCCACCACTGCACATAGCCCTTACATAAATCAAAAGGCTACCTGAGCTGTAGCACTTGAGAGAGGGCACCTGGGAATGATTGTGTCCGATGCCTGGGTCATTTCCTCATTCCAGAAGTCAACCAAGGCATTGATAGGAGCCCCAACCATTTCAGTAGGAAACTCATTAAGAGTCAGCAGAAACAACTTAGATCATTTTTAATCATTTTCAGATACCACTTAGATCATTTTCAGATACAACTTAGATCATTTCTATAGATCCCTTACTCTCTGTATTCTTGTTTCCAGTATTGAGCATCAATTCTAAAAAAGGCTGACAAAATTCTAGACTTAAAGGATATTTATATATGGATGGCATAACATTATCCACTCACTATTCAGCTAGACTGACAGCCTCATAATGGCCTCAAAAAGTATGTACACAAGATGTGAAAAAGTAAACGAGACTTGCAAAATGTGCTATTTTCCATATAATTAAAAGTAAAAGTAGATATTTCCCTCAACCAGAATACCTGAGAAGCATAAACATAGTTCCGTTCTCTAAGATTAAGTTTATCTACAGGTGCCTGGTGATTTGTCACATTTAAATCCTCTTACTAGTGTCTCTAAAGAGGGGGACTCAAAAATAATGAAAGCACAGTTTATACCCGAGAATAAGAGCAATTTACAGCTGAACCTATAATTAAGTAGTCTGATGCTTTGAATTTCCTTGATAGAACAATCCATACACTAAGGACACAGTTCAGACTGCATCACTGAAATATCTGATGTGGACATGATTCAGTGAAGTAATGGAAGGTTTTATCATGGTTATTCAAGACAAAAATTGCCACCAACAGTTATCAAAAATTTGTAAGATTTCATATTCAGACAATTGTAGAAAATACAAAGATCAGTTAGAAAAGGATAGTATACACATAACTTACTGCCCTATTTTATGCAGTACAAAGACTCTTGCCAGCCACATGGTGCCATCCCAGACATAGTTGCACCTTTTTCAGTCTCTTGACTTAGAAAGATGTAACTATGTTTGGGATGACACTGGCAATCATATTGCAAAGCTAAATCATGTCAACTGGATTTGTGCTAACACAATTAATCACTTCATAAGTGTTCTCATACCAGAAATACAATCCTGACTCAGGTCTTAAAATGATGATAATTATACCTCATATTTGGATACAGTCATTTATCATATCAAATTGAATGCATTAACTGTATCATACTATCATAGATGCTGAAATACCTTTACATATACCACTGAAAAAACTGAGAGCGAACCCACAAAACTAGTCTTGGAAATAAAGCATGCTTCAGAGTCATTCCTATAGTATGTCAAGTATCCTGAAAATATCATGAAAAAAAGAGAAAGAACTCATGTACCATCACTTCTATTAAACACAATTCAAAAAAGGCAATCGTTCTTCAGGATCAGAAGAACAGAAAATAACGACAGTAGTAGTAGTCATCATAGTAGTAGTACTTTTACTAAGACTTCAAAATGCTTCATTTCTATTATCTTATTAGTTATCTTTACAATGCAAATGGTAACTTATCCTGTACTTTGGAATCCCACAGAGCTGAACGTGGCTTGAAAATTGGGGTCAAAGATTTGAATTTGCCCAGTTGAAGTTGCTTTGTGTGTTAAACTTAGTGGCTAGCATCAGTGTACACCATTGACTGAGGAGCTTGGTGTATTTCAATATCCACTTGAAATTCTTACTCAAATTCATGGGTCTGCCTCTTGAAATAGTGGGGGAATTAGCTAAAAGCAGACCCATCTAAGTGAGGAATATGTGGGAGATCTATGCAAGTGCACACAGAAATCGGTCCCCCAAGAAAATCACTCAAACCCAAGGTTGCAGCAAAAGACTTAAAAGTTTTTTAAAAAATATCAAATAATAAAAATATATACACACAAACAATTAAGAGAACCAAGAAACAAAAGGGATGAGCAATAGCAGGAATAGTGGGGGAAGGGGCGATAATTACTGTTTCGGAAGTGAAGAGGTTCGAGTGAGACTGAGACTGAGACAGAGAGAAAAGGCCAGCATTTCTCACATAGAGCAACACTGGGCACAAGTAGGAAGTCCAAGTGCAGAGAACTATGGATTTTGGCACTCTAGTTATAGAAAAAATGGACCTTCTGGCAATGATCAGAGATGTGATTTCTTGGGACAATATAAAGTTCTGTTCCCAGGCATGAACAATACTGTTGAAAATGATTTGATGAAATTAAACCTGGGAGAGCCCAAGACTTCATGAATTTTGGGCTGTGCTGATGAGATTAAAAGAAAGAAACTTGGGAAGCTTGATGAACCTTAATTGTTGAACTGAAGGTTTCTAGAATAAGGTTAATGTTAATCATTCTGACCAAAACAGAGTGCAGAATCATGCAAGAGGTTTGCTGATGAGTTTAAGGTGCAGACCTTGTAAGTTCATTGTAGAACATAAGAAGAAGAACATAAGAACAAGCCAGCTGGATCAGACCAAAGTCCATCTAGTCCAGCTCTCTGCTACTCGCAGTGGCCCACCAGGTACCTTTGGGAGCTCACATGTAGGATGTGAACGCAATGGCCTTCTGTGGCTGTTGCTCCCGATCACCTGGTCTGTTAAGGCATCGAGATAGGTGTGCTTTTTCAAGGCTTGAACTGGAGATAGGTGTGCTTTTTCAAGGCTTGATCGTGGTTAACTAGATGCGAGTAGCTATGCCCTTATGAGGCATTGTTTGAAGCTCTGCTTTCCTAATTCGGGAGAGGGATGGAGGGAAGGATGATGTGATGTGTCAGGCAGACCCTCAAGATACTATGTTCTTGCGTCCATTTTCCCTGGCTTTGTTTCCTTAGACGGGCAACATCTGATATCAAGTTTACATTCAGCAGGGCACTGTAGCTGATCCCAACATAAATGCCCACCCCCCCCAAATTTGATGATAGGCCTGTTTACATTCAGCAGGGCACTGTAGCTGATCCCAACATAAACCTCCCCCCCCCAAATTTGATGATAGGCCTGCTTGAAATTTGATGATAGGCCTGCTTGGTATCAAAGTGGCTAAAGTTGACCCTTCATTATTCCAAGTGCTGCTTACATTGATTCCATTTTGTTGGTTATTTCAGCCCCTTTCCACAAGGTATGACTGCTCAGATTATATGATGGGAAGAGAGTGTGGGAACTGCCAGCTGAATCGATTCTCTACAATGAATATGTGTGCAAACTAGCATATTAACAATTTTAGAAGAAGCGCTCCTTCTGTAAGATTAAAAAATATACTTTAACTATTTTCACGACTGGTAACTGTAATACTTAGGACTGCATAGAGCCTCAGTGACCTTGCATCTATAGAATTCCAGGCATTATGCTGAGTCCAAACATGTTTTCTCCCAGAAGACAGCTGGCAGTACCAATGCAAGATTAGTTCATGCTTCACTGACACAATATTCAATGCTAAATATTTGTCAGGGAGCCTTCAAAGGAATCTGACATTTAGAGATAATCCTCAAGATATAGATATGCACATCATAACATCCTAGATAATTTTGACTACACTAAACTAGCAAGACTGAGAAACGTGGCTAATGTTACAAGTAAATAGTTAAAGTCCTGTGCTAAAATTTAGTTATATGTTTTCAGTGTATATCTGTGATATACAGGTAACTGTAACAAACTCTTTGAAAACTGTGGAGCCAGCCTTTTCCTACATCCTGGAGTGGCCAACTTTGGGTTGGGAAATTCCTGGAGGTTTGGGAGTGTGACCTGGAGACGGCAGAGTTTTGGGTGTGGAAGGAGGTCAGCAGGGATGTGATGCCATAAAATCTACCCTCTAAACTTGCCATTCTCTGAAAAGGAACTCTAATATGGAGATGAATTTTAATTCTGGGAGGATTCCAGGTCCCACCTAGAGGTTGGCAACCTTTCTCATATATCCAGAAACTTCTGAACACAGGAGAAGGTATTCCTCAATGTTTTGAAATCTTTTCATCATCCTAAATTACTTGACATTTTGTCCCTTTTGCTGCCTTCTGTTACTATTAGCTCCATTTGTGTACAGCCCTGTGTCTGGAGTTGGCATCCCAAGTTGGCCCAGACTTTGTCATGCAAATGCCCCCTGCCTTGGGGAGAGTGAGCAAAGCTTTTCCAAGCTGGCAGCTGCAGCAGGCATTTGCCCAGCTGAAGGGGGGGGGGGTCATGGCCGATAAGCAGCAGCTGGCTGAAGCAAACGTCAGCCTGTCACTGAGGTGGAAATTGGCCTTGTCCTATGCCCCCTCCATAAATAGTGGGTAGACTCTCAAATGAGAGGGTCAATCCATGGACCATCCAAACTCGCTGGACAGTCTGGGAGCCAGTGAGAGCTTGCAGGCAGGCTTTGGCCCGGAGGGGATGGGGGCAGGAGTAGGCATGGATAAAGGGGAGGGAAAGTGAGAGAGAGATGGGGAGGAGACTGCAGTGCATTCTGCTCAGCATAAATGGAACATCCTGAGGGTGTTATAAAAAAGTGTTTTGGGAACAACTTTGTACAGCTGTTCCCCAAAATGACTTCAACTGTTTTATTTCTTTCAACCCGGGTTTTCCAAAAATCACTAGACTAACTAATAAAATGGGACTCCCTTCTGAGTACACATGTTTAGTTAAGATTGTTCTTTTACTGCCCAATCCAGAGGAGCCTGGTGGGGGAGGATGATGATGCTCATCCTTCTCCTAAGGGCTTTTCTAGGGTGCAGAAACCCAAACAAGTTTTTTAAAAATTTAAAATCCCCCCCTGGGGCAGAATAGAGAGATACCATTAAAATCGTGGAATATCTTTGCTGGTGGCTTCACCAGCACTCCAGGTCTGGCATTTGTTCTGGTGGGCCTGAGTGATGGAGCCAGCTTCTGGTTTGGGCACCAGCCACTCAGGTAAGGTGACCATCCACTGGCACATTTTCCCCTTGTACTGGTGAAATGGGCACTCATACCCACATAGGGGTGCACGGGTTCCAGAGGCGGATACCATTCAGGTAGTGACTTTCTAAAGCAGTAATATTTTGTGGGCAATTATCTTATATCCTTGAGTTGTTTGCAATTGACTATATGATACAAGATCATAGAACTATTCCAGTCATTTTTCAGGCCAACTCAACATAGTTTCCATTTTTTTGCTTTATTTCAAATCATTATAATATGTGTTAATAGGCTGACCGATATAGCACTCCCTTGCCATAACTGTACTTGAAGAGTACAGCTATATAGCAGTCTGAGTAATTTGCCCATCACTTAACTACTTCAGCTGAAAACAACACTTCAACCAGAGGATCCCACATTAATTGCCATTCTGATTCCCCTCCCCATTTTGTTTTGTGAAACAATAGCGTCTGTATCAGCAACTTCCCCTTAACTTATTTATTATCAAAGACACATCTGTAAAATAATCTCTCGGGTCGTGGAGGATATTCAAAATTATGTATGTATTATCTCTCGGGTCGTGGAGGATATTCAAAATTATGTATGTATTATATATGCAAAAGAAATTTCTTTTTATGTAAATAATTTGGCTAAGTTGACTGAGGGTGGAAAAATGAATGGAATGTTCAAATACTGAGGGAGTTGTTAAAATGTGTTAAAATGTGTAATAGCCAAATATGTACAAGTAATAGGTTGTCTTGAAAACTCTGTGTGCAGTTACTTTATTTCTTGACCAAAAATCAGTTGCCCAAGTGTTTGCCTTGTATTAAAAAGATACTTTTACAAAATAGTAGTGTTTTAGGATTAAAAGGTTAGTTCTGAGGTGGCTGCAATTAGAAGTAGATAAAATGTAATGTAGATAGTGGCTGTTGTGAAGTGCTATAAATGACTGATGGAACAAATCAAAAAGGACAAGCAAAAAATCTTTCTAGGCCATCTGCACATTTGTGTCAGACTAAAAAAATATGTCACATGGAAAGAGCCACATGTTGTATAACCTTTTTTTCCAAGGAATGACAGTAAAGAATGTTGAAAAACAGACTGCAGATCACTCCTTGGGCATATCACAGATGGCTCAGCTAGCTGGGTTTAGCTCTTCAGAAAGAAAAATGGAATACATCGTCATCTAATGGCTATGGGTAGTACCCATCTGCTACACGTAAAGCGGGAAAAGTTAGACATCAAATGAGTAGATGACCTTTCCTTGGGAATAGGGGTGAGTCCAAATAACTGGTTGGTTACAATAAGCTATTAAAGTGTTCATTGGTATAGGCAGCCCTTCCTGTAGAAGGTGCCTAAGGACAGTATGGAAACCTTACACCCACAATCTACCCAGCCAAGTACTGTATATACTCGTGTATAAGTTGAGTTTTTCAGCACATTTTTTGTGCTGAAAAAGCCACCCTCAATTTATACACGAGTGAAGTGTATTTAAAAAATATTTTAGGGTTTTTACTTTGTCGGCCACCAGGGGGCGCAGTTTTTAGGCTAGCTGCACCAAAATTTCAGGGTATCATCAGGTGACGCTCCTGTTTGGTAAATTTTGGTTCAGCTCCCATTGGAAACAATGGGGAATGGGGGCACCCTCTTTGGGGGTCCATAATTTTGGACCCCCAAAGGGGGTGCCCCCATCCCCCATTGTTTCCAATGGGGCAGATGGGGCTACATTTTGAGGGTCCATAACTTTGGACCCCTTGAACTAAACTTCACCAAACCTGGGTGGTATGATCAGGATAATCTCTTGCTGATACCAGCCACATTTGGTGATGTTTGGTTCAGGGGATTCAAAGTTATGGATCCCCAAAGTGGGTGCTCCCATCCCCATTGTTTCCAATGGAAGCTAATAGTAGATGGAGGTACCCTTTTGAGGGTGCATAACTTTGGACCCCCTGAACCAAACTTCGCCATACTTGGGTGGTATCATCAGGAGGGTCTCCTAAAGATACTCTGAAAAGTTGGTACTGCTAACATAAACAGTTATTGTTGAGACCATATTGTTCTTGTTGACCCTCTTTTCCACTTACAGAGCTAGTTTACTGTTTTTCTTTGAAATAAATATTCAGAAAAATTAACCTACTGATGCCTCAATTAATGTAATTTTATTGGTATCTATTTTTATTTTTGAAATTTACCAGTAGCTTCTGCATTTTCCACCCTTGACTTATATGCGAGTCAATAAGTTTTCCCAGTTTTTTGTGGTAAAATTAGGTACCTTAAATTATGTGTGGGTCGACTTACACACGAGTATATACAGTAAGTGAGAAGGCAAGGAGAAATTAGTTATAACAAGCAGGGGATCCATAAGGACTTGCAAAGGTATCTTATATCTCCTCCCACCATTTCCTCTGTTCCTTTCCTGAAAGCCCCCATAGATTATCTTTTTCCTACTTCCTTCTCTTCTTCGCACCCACCAACCAGCCAAACTATCTTTATCTGCCCATCTGTATTCAGCTTTCCGTCCTTCCATCCATTGACAGTGCTTTTCTGGGAAAACTGTTGCAGATCTATGCCAGGCTCATTTGTACAGTTGGAAACCCTCAAGGACAAAGTGTAGTTGAGTTGTCCCCTGTTGTGCCACATTTTTATAGGTGTAGGTTAGTATAAGATTAGGTGCTAGCTTGTTGATGTTTTGTCCTAGCTTAGCGTGGATGTTGTGTTAAGAAGGGTATTAGTTGCTAGGTTAGGGTTGTATTTTGTTTTTTAGCTAGTAAATTGTGTTTTTTCCTAGGTAGGGGATGTCTTTTTTAGCTGACACCCAGGAGGAGGATTTTAAGGAGCTGGGGATCCTGGTGCTCATGGGGCGTGGGAGATACAGTGCAAGACACGGTGAGATACGGACAGGCTCGCCCTTTATCTGACCTGCGGCCTATCCTGAGGGATGTAGATTGTGGAGTTGGGGTCATTTACCCTGCTCCGGAGCTGCTGTTGTTGAATGCGAGGCCAATTAATAATAAACATGCTATGCTCTGGGTGAGGGAGGGAGAAATGGTCTCCCTCAATAACCTCACCCTTGACGGTTCTGTGGCAATCCAGCAACCTCGGACACAGGGCCGGGGGGTGGGGGGGTGGCAATGCTCATTCGGGATTCCATCCCCTTTAGAATGTCCCCAGTCCCGACTATCACCAACATGGAGTGTTTGGGCCTCCACTGGAATTGTCCTGAGAGACTGTCTGTCTTGTTGGTGTACCGGTCACTTAGTGCACCAGCAGACAGCCTGTCACTGCTACTGGAGGTCATGTCTGGGTGGACATTGTAAAACCCGAACTTGATTGTGTTGGGTGATTTCAACGTCCATACCAACTCGGCCTCCTCTAGTGTGGCTGCTGGTCATCCATGGCAACACTAGGCCTCTCTTTGGTTAACACAAGAGACCCCACCCATCAAGGAGGCCACACTATACACCTGATTTTCGTGGCAGGTGTGCATGTGGTCTTATCCACTATTAGCAGAGTGCTGTGGTCTGACCACTACATTCTGAGGGCCTGAATTGATGCTGCCAGCCCCCCATCTAGGCGACAGGCATATTTGCCTGTCTATGGAGGCTGATCGACCCAGAGCAGTTCCAGGACATCCTGTGGGAGACCCCAACCACTGGCGACACCCTTGACTTGCTGGTAGAGAGGTGAGATACCAGACTCCTGTGGGAGACCCCAACCACTGGCGACACCCTTGACTTGCTGGTAGAGAGGTGAGATACCAGAGCTTTGGGGCCACCTGTTGAAGATAATCAATGACTCCCCTGAGCAAGGAGTTTTTCTGGGTTGGCTTAAAAGGGTAGTGGTTCATGCACTACTGAAGAGATCTCAATTAGATCCTTTAGATCAGTGGTGGCGAACCTTTGGCACTCCAGATGTTATGGACTACAATTCCCATCAGCCCCTGCCATCATGGCCAATTTACCATGCTGGCAGGGGCTGATGGGAATTGTAGTCCATAACATCTGCCGTGCCAAAGGTTCGCCACGACGGCTTTAGATCTAGCCAATTACTGCCCAGTCTCAAATCTTTTGTTTCTGGGAAAGGTAATTGAGCGAACAGTTGCGGACCAGCTCCAGAAATTCCTGGATGACACAAAAGCATTCGATCCCTTTCAGTCTGGTTTCCACACTGGCCATGAGACAGAGACGATGCTGCTGGCCATTGTGGATGAACTCCGACTCCAGTTAGACTCAGGCGGTTCGGTGCTGCTGGTGTTGCTAGATCTCACTGCAGCGTTCGATACAGTAGATTACGACCTTCTGGTCTGCCGCCTCACTGAGATCGCAGTACGTGGGACAGTCCTGGATTGGCTGTCCTCGTTTCTCCATGACCAGGGATGGCAGGTAACATCGAGGGAGTGAACAACACCCCATGATATGTGGGGTGCCACAAGGAGCGATCCTCTCCCCAATGCTTTTTAACATCTATATGTGCCCCCTAACTGGGTTGGTTCAGAGTTTTGGGCTGCGGTGCCATCAATATGTGGATGACACCCAGCTCGCGTTCACGATGGCGGGTCACCCGCCGCTGCCCTTGGGACTCTCCAGCGTTGTTTAGAGGCTCCCCACTCTCTCATGTGTCTTCTCCAAGCCCCCAAAGAGCAAGCTGAGCCTGGAGGGGCATGGGTGACAGGCAGCACCCTCTCCATTCCCCCACCACTCTCTCCTGCCCCAAAGACCAGGGAAAGGACTTACTTGGCAGAAGAACAAAAGGTATGTTGATGGGGAGGGGGGTGCAGCAGAGGTAGCAGGGAGAAGGTGGGGGAGGGGGAGAAGGTGGCCAGGTAGGAAAAGTGATGAGCCTCCTACCAGCCTGATCAGTCCCCCTCCTGCCCTCACCCACTCCCTGTCTGGAGCCTATTTTATTTTAATTTAAAATGGGATTTACTGTAGTGTATTATAAAATGCATATATCCAAGGAGCAATTATACTAATGGCACAACATACTATCTTGATTATATATCCGGGTCTTGTTTCTTTATCTTTGTTTCTGGATGCCATTAAAGGTAATTAATGTCTTCAAGTTGTAATTCTTACCTGATCATAACAGCAAAAAAGTCTAGGGACTTTTGTGCACTTACTGCTTGTCTTGTTTGCTTCACAGTGGGGTTTTCCCAGTTTTCTGTTTAGACAGGAGACTTGGCTGGAGTACTCACTGGAATACTCATGTATTCATTCTCAGGTGCATTCAGCAGGGACAAGCAGGTCCACAGTAACAGCTTTTACTTTCTAGGAAGTTACCTCTTACAAGCATCAGCCTTAGCTAATGGAGAACTAGAAACAGAAACCAAGAGCTCCATGCAGTAGGACCAAACTAAATCACACAGAAGGAGCAGTGGGAGTTTGCCTCCACAAATGGAGTTTATAGAAAGTTTCCTGCAAATTCTATTCAGGAAGGCTCCTCTCCCCCAATCTTTCTTTTTTCCTGGCATCTGATAGATCGATTCACCAGGCCATTTCCGCACGGCCGTCGAGGCGCCTCCACGCCGGCAAGAATTCTGCCGGCGTGGAGGCGGAGGCCGTTCGCATGCAAGCATGCAGGCGGCCTCCGGAGAGGCTGGCAGACGGCAGGCGGCTCCGCATGGAGCCACCTCTTCCCCCTTCCCCGTCCCACTCACCTTGTCCCTGTCGTCGGCCTGCTGGCCGTCGAAGCCCCGCCCACGCTGCCCGCCGACCTCCAGGGGTCGGAGGACAGCGATGAAGCGGCTTCGGCGGCAACCAGCAGGCCGACAACAGAACAAGGTGAGTGGGATCGGAAGCACAGCGTGTTCCCGGCGGTGCTGTTCACACTGCGCCGCCGGGAACACACTGTCGGGGGAAAAACAACCCTTTAAAGGGTTGTTTTTCAGGGCGGCCTGATGCCGCCCTGTGGGAGGGGGAGCCTGTGCGAATGGCTCCCTGGGGACGGCGTTTATCCCGTCCCCAGGGCGCCATTAAAGGGCCGTGCGGAAACGGCCCTGGTCTTTGTTGCAGCACTAGTCCTGCAGTGCTTAATACACACACATATACAAAAGCCCTTCTGATTGTTCAGAAATGGTGACTAGAAGGGCCCACTTGGGGATGCTGCCACTCCTCCACCCCCACGTGGTACAGTGGTTAAGAGCAGATGGACTCAAATTTGGAGAATTGGGTTTGATTCCCTACTCCTCCACATGAGCAGCACAGTCTTATCTGGTGAGCCAGATTTGCTTCTGCACTCCTACATTCCTGTTGGATGATCTTGGGCTAGTCACAGTTCAGTCAGAACTCTTGTTCAGCCCCACCTACTTCATAGATATCTGTTGTGGAGAGAGGAAGAGAAAGGAGTTTGTAAGCTGCCTTGAGTCTCCCTCCAGGAGAGAAAGGCAGGGTATAAATCCAAAATTTTCTTCTTCTTTTCTGGTATCCGATAGATCAATAGATCATTCTCTTGCTACAGTGTCCTGAACCATTTAAAAAAACACACACACAAAAGCAAAGCCCTACTATATGCAAATGGTGGTCAGATGAGTGGAAAAACTGCGTTGGGAAAGTTGGTGAAGGCAGGAGGAAGCAAGAAACCCAAACAAACAATTATACTTGTTGTTTAGCTATTTTGCTTTATGGAGAAAAGTGAAGCAACAGGAAATGTCACGTTTTGCCAGAATTTGGAAACCACACAGTTTTTCTGCTTTGCCTTGTAGAGGCTTCAGAAAGGGCGAAAACGATCCATAAAGGAACATCTGCAGTGAAATAAAGGCAAGCTGACTGCAAGGCAGAATGTAAGAGTGTAAATGGCCTAAATTGATCTGAGTTTCCAACTATGCTGTTCAGCTGTTCTCTAGCAGCTGTTGAGGGTTATTGCAAGTTTCTTAGTCATGAACACAGAAGCAAACATTATAAATCAGTGTTAAACTAGCTACTAAAGGACTTTGTTTAAGTGTTTTATAGTGGAAGTTTCAACTGTAAATAAGATTCAGTATATCTCTACCACGGGAAATAAAAGTAATAATCATGCATATATCAAAACCTGTAGACCCTCCTTTCTAACAGGAATGTAACATTACACAATCTAAAGCTTTCTTCTCCTCTTACTTTTTGTTTTCACATCTCTGCCCTCTTAACTGTATCTAGAGTTTCAGTACCAAAACAATTCTGCTTTCCCATAGTTTAAACAATATAATACCCTTCCTTGAATCATCACTCTGACTTTCCAACTGGTCCCATATCTTGCAGAAATTCCTCTCCATGCCTTGAAAGACTTCCATGAAATGATGTTCCCTAATTTCTTGGCCCACCTATTCCAATATACCCTTGTCCTGCAACTCCCTTTCAGAATATCTCTTTTTTGCCCGCTGTCAAATCTGCTTTCAAACTTCACTTATTCAGAGATGCTTTTGGTTAATCCCCTAGTTTCCACACCACAACGATGATATACAATGACTTTCATGTACTTTCTTAGCATTATACTGGAATTTGAATTTCATCCCCACTCCTCTTTTATTTCTGTTTTTTTCCATGTCATCATTTAGATAAGCACTTTGCGGGGCTGGGAACTTGTCTTTTTTCTTGTTACTCTGTAGCATGCAGGGGCGGAGTGAGAGGAAATGCCCCCGCCCCAACCCCCCTGCCCTGTGGGCACTACTCCACTGGTAGCATGGCATGTAGATGTGTGTGCTATTAAATAGTAAGAAGAAAATTTTAATTCAACCAAATCTATGTTTCTTATAATCCATGCTGTTTATGCTCTGTAAACTCAATGGATTCAAGCCAGCACATTCTTTTGAATGGTCAATACCACTCCATTTCACATAACAGTTATCTACTCTCACTTTTTAAAGCAAAAAAACAGACTGTCAATGGACCACA
Source organism: Sphaerodactylus townsendi (assembly GCF_021028975.2). Taxonomy (NCBI): domain Eukaryota; kingdom Metazoa; phylum Chordata; class Lepidosauria; order Squamata; family Sphaerodactylidae; genus Sphaerodactylus; species Sphaerodactylus townsendi. The sequence goes on along the minus strand of NC_059425.1, from coordinate 111,612,353 downwards.
TGGTGCTTTACCTATTGAATGAACTTTCTCCTGAAATAACCACCAAAGTCGCCATTTTTTTAGCTGAAGCAGGAAAAGAAAGGGAACAGCTTTCTATTTGACTGGATTTTACTTTTTGGTTCATTATGATACTATGGTCATAATATTAAAGGATGCTGGGAGATCTAGCAGTTACATTCCCCATGTCTGGTTCTCAATAGAAGGTATCAACTGTAATGATAAAAGTAATATCTATCCAAAATCCTAGTCTGAATCCAGATTGAAATGGCTCCAGAAAATCAGTCTCTTCCAAGAACCCCTGGAGCTGAGAGGCAACCTGCTATAATTTGAAAAAACAACATTAGCAATAAATCATATCATTCATTGAATCATCTGGGAACAAAGAATTAATCCTTTATGAGTTCATACCAGTTATCTTCTTTGTATGTTACAGTTGATAAAGAGCCAGCAGGTGTAGTGGTTAAGAGCGGGGGACTCTAATTTGGAAAACTAGATTTTATTCCCCACTTCTACGCCTATTAGGTGAACTTGGGCTTGACACAGTTCTCTCAGAACTCTCTCAGTTCCATTCTACGATGATTGCTGTATGTTCTCCAAACTGATTCTTGATGGCTGAAATATGACCAAATAGATATTTTGAGCTGCTGGGATAAGAGGCATCCTATAAAGATTGTTTTTGATGTTAGTTTATCAATTCCAGAAAATGACCCTGCTTGTAATGCTTATTTATTTACACCACCAATTTATAACAGAACAAATCTACAACCTGCATCCGCAACCAAAAATGCATACATTGAACATGAAACTATTGTTTAGGCCAATTGGCCATGCTGGCAGGGGCTGATGGGATTTGTAGTTCATGAACATCTGGAGAGCCGCAGGTTGCACACCCCTGGTTTAGACTATCCATGAATTTGAACCAGTGTCCATGGCATCCCAGAAAAGTATGCTTTTAACCAATTTTTTTAAAAAATTATTCCTGTTAGTTGTTTTTTGGAACTGCAGTTTTCAAAGCATGGCTCCATTCATCTGAGAAGGACAAAATGCAGATTACTCTTTTTGTTACAGTGTAATTCTATGCAAAATAACTCTGAATAGAAGTGTATTGTTAATATATATTTTAAAGTTGAAAATTAGGAATTATTGTGAAAAACAGGTTATTCTTTGTCATGTTTACACTAGACTAGAAAGTGTGTCAGAACAATTTAGTATCATTTGAAGTGTGAATATGCCAGAGTGAGCAACATCTTGAGTTATTATCTGCTTGTTATATGTAAAACATACTGTTATGTGTCTTAGAGTTGCCAACTTCACGCTGGGCAATTCCTGGAGATTTGAGTGTGGAGTCAGGGGAAGGTGGGGCTTGGGGGTGTGGAGCATTATAACGGTTTGATAGGTTGATTCTATGGCCTTTTATACATGTATTACTTATCCCATGGTGGAAATGCAGTCAATCCCAATCTTTGCTTTACAGTGTGGTTTTGTTTTGTGTACTATTCTTTTCTCCCTGTGGTTTTTCTTTAATGTATTGAGGGTTTATTTTCCTTTATACAAAAGGAAGCTTTTGTTAGCCCTCATCAGATGTGACAAGGTCAAAGGGGGAGGTTCCTTTTTTAAAACTTTTGCCCAAAAAATCTGTCATAGCTGTGCAATAACAGGAAATGTGAATCTTTGTAGATCGCGGTAAATGATAGCACTTCCCATTCATTGCTCTCCTGCCTCCATTTTCATGATTCCCTTTCCACCATTACCTTCTTCATTACCAGGCAACTTCCGTTTTGAAAGGTTTTTGTTAGTTCCCTGCTACAAATGTCCACTTCTCCCCCCATTCCTGAGTTTTTTCCTTTCATTTCATTGGCAATAGACTAGCAATAGATCACTGATCACAACTCTAAGCAGGGCTTGATCCATGGGTTAAAAGGGGGGGGGAAGAGTTTTTTGACAGTGTAAGCTAGCCTGCTAGCTTGGGAATGCCTTCATCCAGGTCCTGACCAATCTAAAATGTGCTTTCCTAAGACCCGTATAAGGGGTGGGATATCAATAGGTGACACACAGAGAGCCAGTGCTGGAGGGTTCATTGCAAGAGACTTTTGGTACAAGTCCTTTGCCAGATGGCCTTTCTCTCTTCATTGTCAGGCCATCTCCATTTTGTGAGGTTGCCTGATGAAGCTCTTTTTTATGGCTATAGATTAGTAATAGTTCACTGATCATGGTTGTCAAACACAAGCTTTCCATTGTACTGTAACACTCATTCACACTGCAGGCACCCTCTGAAAGTGGGGGCTGCTGTGTGCAAGGGGGGAGCTGGTGGGGGGGAGGGGGCTGGCAGCAGCAATACAATTGTCCTTGCATTCCATAAAAAATGTAGTCCTACTTTCCTCCTCATCTTCACAGATCCAAACAGCACTCTATCGCTAGTCTAGTGCCACAAGTTGGGAAAAAATGAAATGGAGGGAACCTCACAAAATCAGGCTGCAAAAATGTATCCAAAAATGGATGAAAGCTGACCTATTGGGATAGAGCACCCCCTTACACACGCACGCACGCACGCACGCACGCACACACACAAAGTTTTTTGGTGGGTCAGTGTCTAGCTAGGGAGGAGCTGCTAGCCCCCCTTCCCCGTGGTATTCTTTCGGGGGAAATGGAACGTGCATCCAAGATGCCATGTGGCTGAGGAAGCTCATCCCATCCTTTCAGGCAGAATCAGAGAAGCAGCAGCGTGTGACAGGCTCATGTGAAGTGCAAAATGCTTCTAAATCCAAAGGAAAAAAACCTGCAGGTGCACTTTCTCCATGAATCCAGCCTTGTCAATTTCACTCAGATTCATTGTTGTATTAATAGACTACTGCCACAAACAATCTTTTTTTAAAAAAACTACTGGGAAACCTATACAAACTTCCAAGAGTCTCAAAATGGAGGTGGCATGAGAATGAAGGCATGGGTGGTCGAGTGCAGAAGCGTATCAGGGGGAAATGGCCCAGTCTCTTGGGCACCTCCTGCTACACCTGGGGCGGGGCTTGCCCACCCCAAACCCTGTCCCCTCCCAGCTGCTGGCTCCGAGCCACTAGCCAGCAGTCCCTTCTGCCCTCCCCGCTGGGGAGGACAGAAGGAACTGGAAAGCTCCATGCTGAGGCCTTTGCTTTTATAAGCTTGGGTGTGGGGCCATGCCCATGAGCTTATAAAAGCAAAGCCCCCAGCACAGAGCCTTCCAGTTGCTTCTGTCCTCCCCAGAGGGGAGGGCAGAAGGGATTGCCAGCTGCCAGCTCAGAACCGGAGGGGGTGGGGCTTGTGGGGGAGCCAACAGCCAGGAGATGGGCGAGGCTGGGGGGTCCTCTGGCTTTCTTGGCTTTGTTCATGTCAATGATTACATGGGTGGGGTCGAGGGCGCCTGAAGAGGACAAGGCAGCAGACTTCCTGCTGCCTTGCCATCTTCCTGGTCACGTAGTTGGCTGATTTTGCGCCCCCCATTTGGCCAGATCAGTGGTGCCCAGGGACAGAGGGTACCCCCTGTCCCTCGGCAAATCCGCCACTGGTTGAGTGGGAGGAATGACTGTGGTGTGGATGAGAGGAAGATAGGGAAGGCCTGAGGAAATCTTAACACGTGGGGATTTATTTCACTTCCCAGTGAAGGAAAAAAGGCTACATTTGGGGGCATTCCCACAATGTGGGAAATCACTGAACTGAAAATGTGTTCTTCAAAAAATGACAGGAATGTATGCTGAAAGTGAAGGAGAACACACATGCATTAATGGTCTATACGGAGGTCTTTTTCTGTGATCACTGATCAGGGGAACTGATTTCTGTCATGTGGAGATCAGCTGTAATTCTGAGCAATCACCTGGAGGCTTGCAACTTGTGTGTGTGTGTGTGTGTGTGTGTGTGTGTGTGTGTGTGTGTGTGTGTGTGTGTGTGTGTGTGTGTGAGAGAGAGAGAGAGAGAGAGATATTGTGTGTGACAGATTTTCTAGTGAAATTGTATTCCTTTTATATTCAAGAAAAATATGTGTGACACAAGTGCAATATTTAAGGAAGATTCGCAATTTATGTATTTTAAACTTATTTCAGAGAAAACATTAAATCTCACAACTTTTCTGACATGAAAAACCCATTTATTCTACATTGTTTGTCCTTAAACTCCCACTCACCCCCCAAAAGTTTCTGAGATATTCCAATGTTGCTGGAAACTCTTTAGCATTTTATTTCACTGAATGATTTATTAGGCTGTCTAACAACCATAATCATGCTTTCCTTATTTCCATAAATTGTTCCATAAATTGTTCTAAGTTTTCATCCATCCCTTTTTACCTGAAAGGATGCTTGCTTTACATCACAAATGAATTCATTTATTTTTGGACTTGTGCTATTTCCGAAATGTTGTTATTGTTTGCTTGCAATGACAATGCAGAATACTCATTTACTCATGTGATTGTCTATTGAGGACAAAAGAAAGGTAAAGAGCTTGTATTTAAAAATTCTTCAGAACTCATTAAAAAACTAAAAGGCTACTCAAGTGTTCTTGTAAAGTACTAAGACACCTTAGAAGATTTAGATTTTCCGAGAAAACTGCCATTTGTCTGGCTTTCCTGCTAGAGAAGGCAAGAATGAAAAACTGTGAGTCTGGGAGTCTCCATCTTTCTTGCCAGTGCATATAGAACAGTTAGGTAGATGGCAGGTGGCTTCTATAGGCCGAATCCCCATTGGGTAATTCAATCAAACCAAGTTTTGAAAGTAAACTGCATCTTTTCATCGAGGTTTCAATCTCCCCACTACAGCACGTTTCCAGTGAAGACATCTAGGCCTATCTCGGATTCAAGAAATGTAACAATCCCCACTACCACGCAATCAGCTTGGCGGGTCTCTCCTGATTGGCTGTCGTGCCATGTTGGGGCATGCTCCCGTAATGATGTCAGCACGTCATCATGTCAGCACATCTCCCCCCCTTCCCAAGTTTCTGGTTGGTTGTTCTCTCGTGCTCTCGCGAGAACAGCACCACACACACTGATTGGTTGTAAGGCATTTGCATCATGCTCCATGGTGGGAAATTTGAACCAGGATTAGACCTCCGATCCTCTCCTCCAAATTGGATCGAAGACATGTGTTTTTTTTGAAAAATTAGAATTTTCAAGCAGGTTCAGCAAAGATGCGGGATAAGGGGGAGAATGAGCACCAGAACTGGTATGAATCCTTGTTTGTCGATCAGGCAGTGGGGAGTTCTTCTTGATATTTTGCATGAGTATCACACGATTAATTGACTGTGAGGAATTGGCCTATTCTCATGTTATCCATAACTGACTCTGGTTCATATAGGTAAGAAGGTTGCTTTTTCAGAATGGGAAGTAATTGCAAAAAGGTTCTTTGGCCGTTTATGCATGCACTACGTATCCATTAGTTGAAGAAGTCAATTTTCTAACTTTACTTTCCAGTGGGGTTACACCATTTCCCCCCTGCAGTTTTTTTGTTTCCCTATCCCGGGTGATTCTCCATTTTGCCCACCCTTCCCCTCTTTGTTGTTGCTTGGGAATCTCCATTTGGGAGATTGCCTGCCATCTTTTGGGGGAAGGCAATTGTCCCTTGCCTTGTGATAGATCACTGAAACAGTATTGTCAGTTTCACTACTCTCACTGGTGCAGTCTACCTGTCTAGCACTAGTCTTTAAGCATGAAAGTTTTTTTTGTTAAAAAGTTAGTGGGGAAAATGTGTGTGTTACCAAGAATCAAACTTGAAGGGAATGTATGCTCAAAGTCGAAAGGTCGATGCGACCCCGGGAGGACCGGACAGCCAGGCACAGCGGGAACGCATCGGAGGAATGACGGGGAAACCGGGCGAGGGGATGGCAGCACGCAGGGAAACTGTGCAGGGCCATGGACTCCGCCGCGCCCGGGGCACAGCTGAGCCCATTCAGCGCAGCTCAGAGTCACTCCAGCTGGGGAGAGGGAGGCTTTTGAGAGCCAGAAGAGCATTTAAGAAGGGAAACTCCGAGGCTCGGGAGCGGCTGCTGCAGCCGGGTGACGGGAGGGGGATTCTGGGGGACAGTGAAAGGAGCAAAGGCGTGGGAGGGCTGAGCCGGGTGGGGAGGCTAGAAGCAGCTCAAGCCGGGAAGCTAGTGGGAGCCCAGTGAGGCAACTGGGCGGGAGTGCCGCAGCTTAGTGGGCAGGGTCCAACTGACAGTGAGGCAACTGCAGCAGGACCTCGGCTGGCACGCATAGGGTTTGGGGAGGGAAGGCTGGGAAACCAGGGACGGGCTGCCTCCAACATCAGGTGCCCTGTGGGCTAAACTATTTCTTGGCCCCTCAGGCCAATTGGAAAAAGACACCTCTTGGGAGGAAAAACCCCAGGAAAGGGAGGGAGGGAAGGAACCACAGCCCGAGAGCCCTGCGCGGGGAGGGGAAGTGCCACATACAGTAAACTCCACAGGGCATTTTTCTCATGTGTGATTCTGTGTACATCTCCAAGGTACATATAATTCTGCTAGTCTCATAACTGTGATTAAGAAACCAATAGTAATTCAATAGTTCATGTTCTTCTCCCATCTTTCATTTTTATCGTCTGTTCCCTCCCCTCATCTCCTTTTGTTGGAATTTACAGTGCATGGTGTTATGTCTGGATTGATAACAACCCTTATGCAATGGCAAGTCTTTAATGGTAATCAGAGTTTGAAACCAAGGTTTAAAACTGGCATGCATATACTGATTAAAGCTTATCTTGGTTAATGATAGCCATAGTTAAGGGTAAGTACAGATGTAATACTACCTCTTAATACTGACTAAAGGTTATAGGATGTGGGGAATTTTCACAGGAGTAGGCAAAAAGTAGAATTGCAAGACTGTAAAGGTAAAGATAGGCTCCCATTATATTATTCATGATTTAGGCAATTGGCAGTGATACAGCTTACTATTCAAAAGCCTGTGCAAAATTTTGTATGTTGATCACTGTGAACCTACCTATACATTCTGCCTGAAGGAGTTGCCACTTCCAGGCTAGGAAATACCTGGAGATGTGAGGATAGAACCTGAGGAAGGCAGGGTTTAGGGAGGGAAGGACTTCAGTGGAGTATAATACCATTGAGTCCTCCTGTCAAAGTGGCCATTTTCTCTAGTTGATCTCTGCTGCCTGGAGATCAGTTGTAATAAGAGGAGATCCTCACCTACCACCTGGAGCTTGACAGCCCCACTGCGTCCTCAGTTCTCTGGATTGGAGACTATGGCCCTTTCTGCATGGGCCATTCGGGCGTCCCTGCATTCTGCCGGTGCAGGGGTGGGGGCCGTTCGCACAGAAGCGTGCGAGCGCCCCCGCAGAGGCTGGCACAGGAGAGGCAGCTCCGCATGGAGCCGCCTCTTCCCCGTCCCTCTCCCACTCACCTCGTCGCCTTCGTCGCCCTGCTGGCCTCCGTAGACCTGCCCACGCTTCCCTCCGACCTCCAGGGGTCAGAGGACAGCGAGGGAGGGTCTTCGGAGGCCAGCAGGGCGACGAAGGCGACGAGGTGAGTGGGAGAGGGACGGGGAAAACAGTGCATTCCCGGCTGCCCTGGGGGAGGGGGCGGGGAGCCAGGTCGGTGCTGCTGCGTTTTGGCAGCGCCGCCTGTGCGAACTGCTCCCTGGCGACGGCATTTTTGCCATCCCCAGGGCGCCGTTTATGGCCCGTGCGGAAAGGGCCTTAGAGTCAGATGCAGAGTAACATGCAAGACTTGAAACAGCTCATGCTTCAGTTGGGTTTGTAACACGAAAATATATTGTGCTCATCAGTCCTTCATATTACAAATGCTTCTCCCCCTGTGCTTTCAGTGATGAGACATTGAAATAAATAGGGCAGAGGAGTCCCAAACATGATTAAAGATCTATCTCTTCTAGAAGCAGTAGTATTCCATGCTTGCTATATGTTCACCTTAGTAAGCTCTGATTTTGCAACTATTTTCTAGCTAGGACATTGATAGAAGCCAGACTGATAGACATGACAACTTGGGTTTAAGACCAGTAAATCTTCAAGCAGTTGTCTTGTACAGCAGGGCTCTCTCATGCTTTATGGGGTGTTGGGAGTGAGGAACACCGAGAGGTGTTTGCAGCTCCCTTTCTGCGAGAACTTCTTGAATAGGTGACTTGAGTACAACAATAATATAAGCACTTCTCTCTGAGAAAGCTAATAAATCTTCTTCACAGTCTTTCAGGATTTGCAGACAAGGAGTATAAAGCATTTATATCTGCCTTGCTCATCATCACACCACAAAGATAAGACTTTCAGCTCTATCAGGAATGCATATAGGAAGGTCTGTGATGAAAGCACACACAATAGAAATAAATAAGTAAATACAATAATGCCAACTGCAAACTCATTTAAATAATTACATTTAGTTAGATTTAAAATACATGACACACACTCAGTGCTATCAGGGCAGAATAAATTCTTAAATTGAATTTCATATAGGAAGCTTTTTCCTGCCCAATAATCAAATATGAATAGAAAATACTCTGCATATTATTCAGCTGCCTGTTATGTGTCAGGATCCCTGTGGCTTGACTCAGAAACCTGATGGTATAAGAGTTTAGAGAGTCTGCTTAAACCTCAGAGTCCCCTTCAGAAACATATTATGCACATCAAGCCTCTGATTGGCAGAAAGTGTGCAGCCTCTGAATTGGTCAGTTCTTGTACAAACATTAGGAATCTAGTCTTCTGTCTTTACTTGGCAAGCAGAGCAGTACTCGCTGTACTTCGTGCCTCGTGCTGATGGTTTTGCTTGCTGCCAGGGTCTCTGCCAGGACTGTGTTTGGATATGGATGTTATGGGGCTTCTCAGTAGTTAGCCCACCTATTCCAAAGGCAATTCTTATGCACATCTCCTGGAATGTGCAAAGTTCTATTTTTTTTTAATTGAATCACAAAAATTCTATTTCAGAAAATGAGACAAGATTTATTTGAAAATCAACTATCCAGGATGAAATGCACATTGGGAGAGTTTGGGAAGCATTCCACCTAGACCCTAACTGAACAATATTGTAGATGCCCTGTAAATTCAGCATGAGATTATTATTTCAGTTCTCAACATTCATATCTGTTTCAATAACAGTATTTTATTACAATCTATGACAGAATATCATTCGTATATATACAGTGTGTAGTCCAATATGTTCTTTCTTAAATATGTTCTTTCTTAAAGAAGATTTGACAGTGAAGAAGAGCTAAACTTAACAGTTTTTTGCACAGTATTGCAAGAAGATTCTGCCAAAATGTTGGAATTGTGCACATTTAATCCAAATTTTGAGATCTTCCATAATTCACAAAGCCATGAAACATTTGCAACACCCATCCATATTTGTGCTGCTGAGCTACACTAGGAAACTTATCAAAGCTGGCCTCCAGAACCTGATTGTGAAGGGGTGTAGCAAAAGAGTGTACTGCTTATGGAGTTATTGTGGCTTTAATTTAAGGTGAGTTAATTCAGCACCTCATTAGAGATAAAGGAGGATCTCAAGTTAGACAGAGAAGAGTTGAAGAAAAATATGTGACTTGTTTCATCTACTGTTGTTAAGCACTTCCAAGAAAGGCCATATTTGTGCCAGATATAAGGGATGGTGGTCTAACTATGCCAAAAGTAAGTTTGGGGATTCCTTCTTGTTCTCCAGCCCATCAGAAACGAATCTGAAAGCAACTTGAATGAGTCAAGTACACACCTTCTGTGGAGTTAAAAAAATGGGAATGCTTAAACCACCTTTATATGTTTACAGCATTAACAAACTTCTCTCAAGACATCCAGTGAAATGTAGGCCTGATGACTTGGAAAATGGCATTTTGGACATCTGTGTCACTAATGTTCAAACAGCTGAACTTTTTAATCACACAAAGTGACAGCAGAACCTAGATGCTGATACATTAAAGGCTAGCTGACTGGAAAATACACCGAAAGAGAGAAAACAAAATCAGATTAATGCTGGGTCTTGAGCTGTCACTGTGTGTTAATGCACAAGGGGGATGCCTGCAGGGAATGGCTTAGTGGTCTCAGCGCTTCTTTTCCAAAAAAGCCCAATATTCTTAGATTTCAAAATCCAGTCCCTGTTTTGTTGCTATCTGAAGCCAATACCTGGATTAAAAGGCCACCATGAACTTGCATAGTGTTTTGCAAATTCACAGCTTTCTGCTGATATGAATATCATCAAGAGTGACCACTGAAAAAGAAGCTAAAGTGTGTGAATATGTGAGGGAATTGCATGAATGAAGAGTCAGAAAGGAAAGGAAAAAATATCTATCAAATTCTTAGAATATATGCTGCCCATTTCAGGTGCATCTTACAGTAACAGTAGGTAACAACACTGAATAAGCAGAGAATAAAAACACCACTAGACAACAATAGAGTGCTTTCTTTTGAGCCAAACACTATTGATAGAATAACTGAACAGTAATTTAAGACAGAGTCCTATCTAATATTTTACAGGAGGGAATACCAGAAGGAAAAAGCATTCTACCCCCATACAATATGCTCCTGAAATATTAAACATACTGTATGTATGCAAATCAATGAGCAGGAATCTGTAAGGAGCAGTTGTATGAGGCTTTAATTTTGAATTGAATAGTAAGATAAGAGTGCCTAGGGGTGTTTTGTAAATGTGGAGGATTAATTGAAATGTGTACTTCTACTGTCTTTACAATAAATTGATAGTTCTCTTTTTCAAAATGAAAGGGGTTTCCCACTTTTATCATGGGAAATTAATCTGTGTGAACACTTTCAGCATTTTATTTACACATTTCTTGTTTTATATCTTTGGGAAAGAATTAGAAATATGTAAAACAGGAAAAAATTGTGGTTTCTCAACAGTTTTAGAGAGAGAAGAGGAAGATTGTATTGTGGGAGAAGATGATTAACTTCCCAGGATATGTTGTCACATTACTAACAAGACAGTAAAGAAACAACTTTGGATATTGTTGTAAATAGTTCTGTGGGAAGGTTACTTGATCCATCTTGCCCCAATCTTCAGAGATGGATTATGATTGCTTTTTCTGATTCTATAATAGTGACTAAGTTGGTTCTCCATTTTTCCCCATTTCCCTGTTCTTGTATTTTGATAGTTATTGATTTCTGTTATTTATGCATTTTATTATATTGTGAACTGCTGTAGTATCCCTTGAGGGCAGAGATGGAAGGATACAAATAGTTAACTAGTTAAATAAAAGAGTGTCTGATTTGGATCATTGAATTACAAGGAAGTCTGTAAACCTGTGTAAAAAGATGTAATGGTAACGAACTATCCCACATTTATGGGCAAACCAGTCGAATTTTAATATAAAGGTTTTGAAGAGTTTTTGAGTTCTTTATTCTTCCTTTATCTTCTTTTGGATAAATGCTTGTATTGGAGTGTTGTGTGGTTTCCGGGCTATATAGCTGTGTTCTAGTAGCATTTTCTCCTGATGTTTTGCCTGCATTTGTGGCTGGCGTCTTCAGAGGAGCTGATGGTAGTAAAGCAAGTGGAGTATGTATACCTGTGGAATGTCCAGGGTGGGAGAAAGAACCATTTGCCGGTTAACAAGTGTAAAGGGAGCAATTAGCACCACCCACCACTCTAGGCAGTAAGCAATCAAAGGGATCAAAAGGCCAGGCTACTACAATGCAGATGCTCTTGCTAATTGATTATGCTATCTTCATGGTTACTCACATGCTAAATGGGTGGATTCCACCCAACACATGCAAATCAAGCTTGCTAATTGCTCCCTTTGCACTTGTTAACAGGCAAATGGTTTTTTCTCCCACCCTGGACATTCCACAGGTATATATACTCCACTTGCTTTACTACCATCAGATCCTCTGAAGATGCCAGCCACAGATGCAGGCGAAATGTCAGAAGAAAATGCTACTAGAACATGGCCATACAGCCCCGAAACCACACAACACCCCAGTGATTCTGGCCGTGAAAGCCTTTGACCATACAAATACTTGTATTATTTACCTGTTTTCTACTGCCATTTTACCTTTAAAATTTCCCAGTGCACTTCCTAAGTTTAATAAATGATAAATTACAGATGATATTGTTGTACTTGTCTATATGGTATAGATACAAAGGCAATTTCTGCTTCAGTAGACAGTGAAAAGAAATAGTGCATCAGTTATGTGTGTGTGATGTTCTTGGTCATTGTTCTAAATGTTACCACATTCCAACAAGCTTCCAGAATACACTGGGGCTTTTATGCAAGGCTAATACACAAAGTACATTATTATGCTCTCACTGATAAGCTAGGAACAAAGGAGTTCCTAACACCTTGACTTCATGTGGTATGCATGAAGTAAACTAGTTGTAGCTTCAACCCAGACTGATTCTTTTACAGATGTCTCTTTGCTAACTAGTATTTTCAATAAAGAAAAGAAGAACAGTTCTCACTGGGTTCCTCATCCCTAACTCCAGAAGTGAGTTTTGATGCTATGTATCTTACTAAGTACTTTCTTTGCATAGCTAAGTTCATACAAGTGATATTTCCAGTAAATTTCTACTAGATGGCAAGCCCATGTACTTTTTTGGACAATCCTCTTGACTTAACAAATATTTCTGAATATTTTTAACAATTGTTTTTTTATTTTTGAACCTAGAAACACAGTACAATAAAACTATCAATTCTTGATAATTAGAGGTAGAGTTATTGTTTTAAATTTCAAGATCCATGAATGGACTGAAATCTACATGAGGTATTTTGACCTTTTCCTTTCCATTGGAGCTATTCCTGAGAGATTGGGAATTTATGTGATATTTGAGGGTTCCATAGGAGCATCCTTTGGTGGGAAGAATGAAGCAGAAAAGGTTCTTCATGATCCTCTTGTCAAAGATCTTAGGTTGGTTCTGCACAGCAAATGTATAACGGTTGCAGTCATTTTAAAGGAACCCATTTTCCTTTTCCCTTTTCACATGGGTGCCATGCAGGCAGTGATTGGCGCCCATGGAAACAAGCCAGTTTGCTTTTGCACCTTTACACAGAGATGCTTCTCTCTCTTTTGAAAACAATTTCCTGCAACACATGTGTAGCTGTACAGGTATACAGAAATGAACCACCACAGCCATGCCGATCACAATACAATACAATTGGCTGCACCTGTGTAGCTGCGCATATGCAACACGCAAAATAAAAAAAGAAGAAAAAGCGGCCTCCCTGCAACGGCAGGAAAATGGCAGGCGGAGTCTCTCTGACTGTGGTCAGTGTGGTGTATGGGAGGGAAATAAAATGCCTCCTGCCTGTCTGTTCACAAAGGAGCAGTTCCAACCCAGAATTTTGCAAAAGGATTGCTGGTTTAGCAATTTTCAATAATCTCAAGTTGAGGAAAATAGAACAGGGCAGACTTGTTTTGGTGACGGGACCTATGCGAAGCTCCCCCCCTCCCCAGTTTGTATTGTGTCCTATACCCGTTATATTTGCTCTATGTGGAATCCACCTTAAGAGTCAAGACACTGAAACCAATTAATGCCCCCTCTGCAAACATAGATTCCTGTATGCAATCAATTCTATTTCCTTCCTGTATTAATAGGGGGGAAACGTATGTTTTATAAATTTCAAATGGCAGAAGATTTGGAAGCTAAGTCCTGCTAAGGCAAGAAAAACTACCTAGAGAAGTGGTAGTAATCTTATATTCATGAATATTAAAGTAAGCATAGAACAATATTCAAATTGACTTCACGGTGTTTTCAAGCCAGATGTCTGTTGGCATTTATAAGCAGGATCTCTGTACTGTTCACTAAGATGCATAATTTTTGCACACTAATTCTCAGTCGTGGTATGTAGTCATTGCTTTTCTGACAGCCATCTGCTGTGAGCTTTCCATTCATCCACAACACGACCTGGGGATGAGGAAGCAAACAAATAATTTTGGACAGGAAGATAGTGTTGGGTTGTTATATGGATTTAATTTAAACTTTTGTGGCTTCAAAGGAATAATCAAGCCTTAATTTCGGAAGGAACTAATTGGGACCTTAATTATCAAAGTGGAATTGCTATATTTGATCTTAGCATATTCTGAAGAAACAATACTTATAGCTTGTTTGGGAAAACAAATGTATTAAAAATGCTCATGTAATAAAGATACAATACACTTTTGACTGAAGTCAGCAACAACATTTTTAAAAATATAGCCCACTTTCATCTTCTGGTCATGTTGGGTATACTGCACAGTAGAGGTGTTGCATAGCTCCTTCAAATCAAAGCGTCCATTAATGCCTATGGCATATTACTTTTGTAGTTAGGAGCATTGTTGAGATAGAGCCAACTCTAGCCTTCCTGTTTGGGTCCATAGTCAAGAATTTGAGGAACAGATTTGTTTCCCAGTTCGCATTTGCTTTCAATGATGCCAGTGGGAAACATTAAAATGAAAAGAAATGGGCCCATACTTCAGACACTGATGGCCTCAATTCCAAAAGTGGGGCAGATGCCCAGTTAAAATAATAGACAGATGCTGTGATGCAAAGCTGACACTTTGTACCATTTTCAGACAAATTAGCAGAGGCAGTATTTTGTCTGTGTTTCTGTCATAGTATAATTCTTTCAGTATTTTTTGTGTGTGGAGAAAACGACATTTTGAAAAGCTTCTTTTGACCCAAAGTAGAGAACATCACTTGTGAAATAAATTTCAAGTGTGCCAGTGAAAAAAACTTTCTTGGGGTTAGAGCAGGGAATAAAAGAAGTCAACAACTGAAAGGAGCATCAACACAGACAAGAATACATTAGCTTTCTTGTAAATAAGAAAAGTTAGCAGAACTGTTTATGGCCAGAAAAGAGAACACGATTTGAAAGGGTGAGGTATTGGATTCTGTTTGTCTTTGGACAAATAATTCTTAACATCATATTTTCCAGTCTGCAAGCACTGTCTGGGTTGTGATTTCTCAAAATGGAACTTATTTTTCAGTTGTATGAAAGTCTTCTTTTACATTGTGGATTGAGTGCATTAAGTTACTCCCTGCAGTGCACAGCTGGAAAGCATCTTTTGCGGCAACATTTTGTTTTGTTTTGTCTCAGCGTTTTCCCCCTGTCCTCCTCGCTGTGTTCCAGTGTACCAGCACAGCTTAGTACTACAACTAGCAAGCTCCCTCCCCCGCTTTTTCTTTCCTAAGGATGCTTAATTAAAACATCTGATTCTATTTCTTTTGGTCTTTTTCATACAAATGTAGTGTTATTTCAAAGTCTCCACCATAGAACTAGATGATTGGTTTGAAAAACTTAATATTCAATTTAGGCAGATTGTTCCTTTTGCTGCTTTGAATTGGCAAGAGATGTTTGTGGTGGCTAAATTGGGTAGATAATTGTTTCCTAGAGCAGAATGTTAGAGGAAAATGGGGAGATTTAATCATGAAATGGGAACAGCCTTATTTTTATTATCTTTTACAAAGCATCTTTTAGATTGTTGCTGAAACTTATGTGCATTTAGCAACAGAAGCATTATGTGGCTTTGAAGCCTTCTCAGCTTGTGATCCATCAGGCCAAACGTACCCTTTCAACCATGAAATGCTGTCCTTCCAAGGATAAATATCCCCTTTTGCTGCCTATCTGGGTCTACAAAACAAGGCACTGTTAAATACCACTGGGCCCAGCCACATACAGCTAGGAGGATTGCAAGTTATGTTGGCCTCTATAACATTGCATGTTCTCAGAGAAGTCTCTTGTTCATTGTTCCACATATGTAAGAAGTGCAAGGAGAATATAAATTGATTCCTGTGCAGGATAGCTCCAGTATTCTTTTAGAATTAGCGTATCATTTGAAATTTTAAATAAAAGCATGAGCATTCCTGCTTTAAAGACTTTTAAAAACTTTAAAAAAACCCAGGACTTAGAAGACTTTTTAGGACTGTACTGTTGAAGTCTTAAAGGGGAGGAGAATTCTTTGCTTGTAAATTCATATTACACTGAATAGAGTGTTCAGGCAATCCTGGGATTGATAAGATAAGATAAGATAGAATAAATTAAAATGTTATCAAGTTCTCTTTATATGCTATTTTGTTGTATGTTTAATTAAATATGCCGGGTTTTGTTAAGAATAATAATGTATTGCAATGAATGAGAATTTAACCCATTCTGAATATTAGAGCAGACACTTATGACTGATACAGGGATAGATGCTTGTGGAGTGAAAAAAGAGAAACTAGGAAGGTTGTAAACCTGGACCTTTCTTTTTAGAATTGCATCAGTCTTTGTCTAACAGTGGAATAGAACCACATATCGTAGAGTGCAAAATTTCTGTTTACCAGATGCAAGAAGGAATTGACGACTGTCAGCCATTGTTTCTGTACCTGACCCAAATTGACATCATAACACAACAGTTACAAGCCAAGCCACTTGACACGGGCATTTCCCTGACAATTTTAAGTAGTGCCTAGTTACAAAATTTAGCTGCATGTTGCACATGCACATTACAATGCCCAACCCTAGCTAATATCACAGCACAATAATCAAATGTGTAGAGCTCATTTCAAACAAACCTTCCATGCTGTCTCAAAGGGATAATAATATTTAGACTAATAGTAGTATAAATAAAGGCTTAGTCATAACCATACCTAGATTATAGCTAAAGTAATAAGGTTAGCCATATTGAGCATTATATTTTCAAAGTAAAATGGTTTGGGATCAAAGATAAATGGTTCTCATGATACCTTTTCTTGAATAGGCTATGATAGTAAGGTAAACTAATATGATTTTAATATTTCAAAACCCTAGCCACTACTAAATAGTACTAATCTATTTAGTAGTAATCTATTTAACTTTATTTGAAAGGTATACTCATTATTTTTCTGTTCAGTCTATAAATAAATTGTTGTCTATAAATCTACTCTGGCTGTTGTTTTATTGGGTCTGAGCACCCTTTTTGCATCTATAATTCAAACCACAGGGAAGCACAGGGAGCCTTTTGAGAAATATGGTGAGATTTTGCACTTGGATCTATAAGGCATTAACAGAAAATTAGACTTCCTTACTTACACAAAGGGAAATAAATTCTTGTTAACACTGGGTGCCCCAATCCACATCATCCTACCGTTGATTCACATACCATTTGGAAGATGTACAAATTTAACTTCCCCTTTATTTTTGGTTTACAATGTCAGTCTTAAGGGGAAACAAACAAACCTTACAAATTATCCTTGTCAGCTGGGTATCAAATAGAATGACATGCCAGCTCCATGATTTGGCTGTTCATCAGCAACAATCCCAGTTCCATAAATTCATGGTAGGAGAGCTCCTGCACCTTCTGCTGCCTTTGTGCTTTGCCTGTCATTTGTGTTCATGTATGCCAGCAGGGTGGTTGAACATGATAAGATTCCTTCTCTTTGAAACAATAGAAGAACTAAAAATGTATTTTTGACAGTCAGAGTACACACACACACACACACACACACACACACACACACACACACACACACACACACACACACACACACACACACACACACACACACACACACACACACACACACACACACACTTAGTTTAGCCTAAAAGTGCAGGCTGGAAAAAGCGACCTGTTCACTTGAGGCTGAAAATGGCCTGGTGGGAACTATACTTCCCAGGAGTCCTTGGTGGGAACTACACTTCCCAGGAGACCTTGGGCCGTTTTCAGCCTCAAGTGAACAAGCCGCTTTTCCAGCCTGCACTTTCAGGCTGAGCTAAGGTAAGTGTGTGTGATCGGGGGGGGGGGGGGATTTCCACTCCCAGGCATGTGTCCAGGGCAATGTGCACCCCCGCCCTTGGTAGCTCCGCCTCTGTTAACAGTACATCTGACAATAGCTGCCTTTTTTTTGCTGCTGTAGTCAAATTTTGGTCTCGGTGGTGGATTCTGCACAGCATAAATATAACATCTTTAGGACGTTTTTAAAAGATCCGTTTTGACATTTTGTGTTCCTATAGTGGGAGAACACAAGCATTGCCAGTCACAGTGGCTCTTTTTTTCTCACCTGCTGCACAGAGTTTTTGTCAGTTTCAAAGTTATGCACACCATTTTGTGTGCTGCTGCAGATTCTCTGTGAAGATTCCCCATGGAGGTCTCCTCTGTTTGCAGCTTATCTATGCATGATTTTGCTGTAAAAAGTAGATGAATGAATTTTGTTGTTCCTAGCAATCCCACATATGTATCATTTTACTTTTTTGTTTTGAGGGGTATGTCTGTGGAGCTACAACAACACAAATATGTGCATATAGCAACTTTTCTAATTGTGTTGCTGTAGTTTCACATGCATCCCCCTCAAAACAAAAAAATGAAAAATGACACGTGCATGGGATTGCTAGTAGCAATGGACTTTATTCATCTTCTTTTTACAGTGAAATTATGCATGGATGAGCTGCAAGCAGAGGAAACCTTCTGCGAGGAATCTTCATGGAGAATCTGCTGCAGTACACAAAATGACAGACATGATTGGTGAGAATGATAGTAAGAAGGTTGGAAGAAATAAAGTGTTTTCTGACTGCTTGTGTTTGCTTAGCAGGCAGGAAATGTCTTCAACCTGGTTTGGGGGAAAAGATTGCTAGTTTAGCAATTTTTGAAAAACACGCATTGAGAGAAATAAAACCGGTGAAGTCATTTTGAGGGAGACAGCTGTGTGAAGTTCTTCCCCAAAACACTTTTTATAACATCCTCAAGACATTATATTTATGCTGTGTGGAATCTACCAATGGCATTGATTTGGAGCAGCATGATCAGGGTTTGCTTCCTTAGAAATGTTTGGTAAATCGTTGCAAGAATAAGTATATAAGTACATAGAAGTACATGTAACTTACCACTAATAACCCTAGACTAATTTGTTGGGTTTTCACTGAGTATATTGATTGGATTTTAACATTTTCAAGAACTTTTTATTTCATGATTTCATTTTGGGGACTTTTTTGCTGATATGTTTCTGATATTCTAGCCCATTATACATGGAACACTTATCTCAGGGCTCTTTTCTGCACAGTGCGCTTGTAGTGGGCTCTCCCCATGTTTTTCTGTTTACACGCAAGAATGCACTCACACCTGCCATAGTTAAGATTGCTGGCTTAGCCCTTTAAACTGCACTTATACAAATATGACTATTTCAAAAATAATCCCCCCAAATAAAAGAGACAAAGCAATTCCTTGGATCTCAGGCTCCTATAGAAGACTCACCCCCTTCCCTTCCCTTCCCTCCCCTCTACTCACACCCACACAAACATATACACACTTCCTGCTGCTGCTGCCGCCACCACTGGAGAACAGAGAGGCTTGTTATTTTTCAAGCACTCTCTGTTATTATTATATCAGTGTTTCAATGTATCAATCTTTGGCTAAGCCCATGAGAGTAAGCTTCTTTTCTGTGACTTGAAGGAGTCAGCAACATGATAAGGAAGGAAAGGGAAAGGCATGGATGGCAGTGCAAGGGAGTGAGAAGGCTTCCTATGGGTGGAGGAAAAATGTCTGGGGCAAATCTGTGTGCACTGGCTCACTGTGACAGCAAATCAAATTAAAATAATGCCAGAAGTGGCCTCATGTGCCATGTAGAGAATGAAAAGTGAAAGCAGGGCTTGAGGAAACACGTCCGTACAAGAAACCTTACCTCGACAGACATTTGTCCTCTTTGCGTAGTGGACTTCTTGTTCATAATCAGCCTCTGTGTGTTGAGAGTTCCTTTGTTTTCATCCTTTCATCTGTTATAACGAGTACTTCTTATCAGCTTTGGCTGGTGTATCAACTGTACCCATGTTTGAACAGAAATAACCTTTCCACTGTTATCTGTGATCTGGTTGCACCAGGGTTCATTACTGGAATGTGTTCTGTGTGGGGCTGACCTTAAGGACTTCAGACATTTCATTTTGTTGTAGAGCCATAGCTAGCTAATTTTATACCTGAGTCAAGAATACAGGGATATGGCAGGATATAAATCCAAAAATAAATATACATTTGGATAAAGAGTATATGTAAATAACAAGCAACAAGAATTATGACACAAAGTTTATTTTAATCATGAGATCTGTACACACAGTCAAACAATGTATAAGTGAGTATTTAGCTTGCTATTTAAAATATATAAAATTAAACTACAGGTAGAACCATTTTTACAGTTGCATTTTTTATGCTTTCAGTGAAATTAACATTAAACATTTTGTAAAACTTGCCAGAAAATCAGGAACATTAACACAAACACAAGAACAGCATAGGACTAGTCTGCATTTTTTTTTAAAATATTCTGTCAGGGTTAGATTGAATGCCCTTTTCCTCCTGCTGTCTTCTACTCCTGATTGCAGCCTCACAAGGTTGCTTTTTATTTTCAAATAATGTTAATGAGAGAATGTTACTTGCCCTCTCTGTTGCAGCTAGTTAGCTCTTAAAGGAAAAGATTTCTACTAGGGAAATAAAATATTTCATGCATACTTATGCTGTGTACTTGTATGGGTGTGCGAGTGAATATCAAGGCCCGTGCCGCACTCGCAAAATAATGCATTTTCAAACCACTTTCACAACTGTTTGCAAGTGGATTTTGCTATTCCGCACAGCTTCAAAGAGCACTGAAAGCAGTTTGAAAGTGCATTATTCTGCATGTGCGGAATGAGCCTAAGTTTAAAAAGGCGTAATTACTGTGTGTGTTCTTTTCCCCTTACTAGCTCACTTATCTTATAGCCCAATATTTATTTTCCCAAAGCATATGTCATAAACTGTTCCCTGTATCATCACATTGCCTTTTCTGAATGCACAATATACCATAAATTTTACCAGTGGTCAAACCTTGTGTCTTGAAAACATTTTTCGTGAAATCATTCCGCATACCTTTATTCCCACTGTCATTTTTCCACTTGTCTCTTCAGTTGCCTTTATTCCATGCACTACTGCTGAAAATGGATTATTCCTAATGGTGGTGGGATGTCAACTATGATGCAGAAAAATAACCCTCTTGCCTTTTTTCCTTTTTGTGCAGGTGCTCTAGTGATACTGCACAATTACATTGAAGTGGCAATTCAAAAAAGGTCTCAGCCTTCATTTCTACCATTGAGAACTATCCTCCAAAAAACAAACAACTCTACTAGAGCAGGCACCATTACTTGAAGGAACAGGAACATGTAGCCTACCCCTCACTCTAAAACACATTTTCTGGCGAAATCAGAGCTGCAGTAACACACAATCATTACTGCGGTAGTTCCTTTGTTAATTTCACTTACTCCTAAGTACAGACACAGTGTTTCTTCACCTTAAAGTTATGCTGCTAGTTCAATATGAAATTGACAAAACTGATCCAATCACCTGTGCTTCTTTGTATCTTTGTATGTGTGCTTTAATGTTAACATCACAAGCTCTATGTGAAATTGACAAAACTGATCTAATCACCCTCCTCCTTTAATATCAAGCTCTATCAATTGACAAAGCTGATCCAATTGACCATGCTAGTTTGTATCTCTGCTTAAATATTAAGATCATTACTTCTATATGACATTGACAAAACTGATTTCATCACTCCTGCTTCTTATCTCTGCTTCAAAGTTACATCACTAGTTTGAGATGTGAAAGATTTTTTTAAAAAATCCTTTACAAAATGGAGGGTATGGGGAAGGAGAAAATGGCTGAAGGGGAGGTTGGGCGACTACATGAGGACATATGTAAGAGCAAGGTGTTTGGTGGACAAAGAAATAATGGCCTTTTCAACATGATCACATGCTCAAGAGAAACTAGCTCAGGTACAGACAGAAAAAATGCTATAAAAATGCTTGGGAAAACAACAGAGAAAAAAATAAAGGGAAAACGTTTTTGGAACCAAATAGAGGATAAAACGTGCGGAATTCAAAGAAAGAAAAGAGTTGCATTTAGTGGCAAGATTTGTTGTAAACAACTTGTGTGGAAAAGACCATTGTTTGTTAACACCATGTTCCCATCAGATGAAGCTATGTGTTGCACTTGAAAACAGGCTTTTGTTTTATCACTAAATGATCATTAGCCACACAGTGTGAACTATAAAAGACTGTAAGTGAATCTGGAGGCACCAAAGCCACTGATGATTCATTTGCATATTTAGCACTTTACATTAAGCCCTCACTTCACAAATTAGTAAATATTTCTGAAAAGATAGAACAAAAAATACAACCAGTATAACAATGAAGAATTTCACAGTATCATAGACCACAAAGGTCATCTAGTCCAACCTCCTGGACTAGACTAGACTAAACATGTCTAGTTCCCTAAGCCACTCTTCATATGGCATGGAATCCAGGCCTTTACCATTTAAAACACAATACAAAAGGGCTGATATCTATAAAGATGGGGCAAGCAGCAAATCCAATAAAGTCCTAGGTATTGATCGACTGGTTGTACAAATTGGACAGGTTAGCAGTTAATTGGGTGCCTTGCTTAGGCAATATGTTTAACATGTTTTTTAAAGACCACACTGAAGTCACTAACTTAGAACATCAGGGATAACTGTACCATGACCAAAAGGGTCAGCAATTAAACAGCACATAAGTTAATTGCAGGAACAGACCAGAGAACAGAGATGGTAGTTCAAAAGGAATCAGCTGAATATCTCTACATTAATTCAGCAAGGAAAAGAAGAGACATTTCATACATTCATTACACATTCAAGACCATCCTTGGCAATTTTTGTTGAGATGAAGATTCATGCTTGTTAAAGTATGGAGCTGGAAGCTGGCATAAAACTAGATTCTGGGGGTGGTAAAGCAGAAAATTCCACTGCAGTGCTCAGACACAAACCTAAATTCCACTATCATGAGTGCCCCTGCTTCAAAGTGATGATGCACCCCAATCGAGCACGTCCTCCTAGATTGCGAACTATATACTTCATCTAGAAGACAATATATAGACCCATACACTGAGAACTATGCCAACTCACCAGACAAGGTTAAATCCTTCTTTCTGCTTTGTGATCAGTCTCCTCAGAGATCCCTAGACGTTGCCAAATTTCTGGCGCTGGCACAGCAGATTCGTCACAGATTTTAGTTTATTTATTTATTTATTGTTTTAACCGCTGGAAATGTTCGAACCTACTTATTTTAACTTGATTCTCCTCAACCTCCCTGTTGTATTTTAAACTTATGCCAATAAAAAGGTTGATGATGATGGTGATGATGCACCTGAGAACATTTCATGGCATTACAAAGTATATGAACTTTGACAACAAGCATATATGAGAGGAACACAGAGCTGTAGATAAACCATCTGCCCTCTGTGACATCTGTATTGTTTTTATTGAACTGCATCTAAAGTGATATGCACTAGGAATTGGCAGCGTTTCCAGCTCTGAGTTGGCAATATGTGCCAGGTATACCACACAAACATAGATGCCATAGCCTGTCAGAGGTGAAGCTTACCTAGGTAGGCAGCCGGGAACAATGCATGAATCCCAGCTTTTGTACTATATGGTGACAAAATTGGTCAGACCTTGAACCACAGTGGGCTTGAAGTGGCAGGAAGTTGTAGCATGTACATTTCTTTCCACAGAAAGTTATACTATTTGGGCAGAAAAAGTATTCCAGATGCAAATACTATTAGGGTTTACTAATGTCAGATTTTTTTTTGTTGAAAAATGGTAGTTTGTGTGAGTTGTCTAATATGTTAAATTCAAAATATTGTTTGTTCAAACTCAAAATTAAAATTACAACTTAAAATTACAGCTTTTTAAAGAAGCAAAACTGATGTTATTCAGTATGCAAAAGGGGAGGTGTGCATGAATTCACAGGAAAAAAAATTCCTTCATGTGAAAGTGTGTTTTCAACCCTGGAAGTTTTGGTATTGTCCAGTTCAATTACCTGCCACCAAAGTATTATTAGTTTTGTAGGACATTGGAATTTGGCTTGTGGTAGAAATCATACCTCAGATTTAATATGTGTAAGTTTTTGATGAAATTGTTTGAGTGTTAAAAGAATGTCCTTGGGGGAAAAAACGGGGAAGAACTTCCCCCAGAATTTTCTCTTTTTTTTCCTGGATCTTCATATTTCTAACCTCCAATGGGTATAAATTTCTACCTTATTTCTGGATGCAGGACACCCCCGCCCCCCCAATGTTTCTGAGCCCTTTTATCACACACTAAAATAACTTGGATAATGGAGCTTTGACTCTTGAAAGCATAAATGTCCTGAAACACTTGTTGGTCTCTAAGCTGCTACTGGACTCAAATGTAACTGTTCTTCTGCAGACCAGAAGTGAAACTAAAATAACTAAAGCAAAGCTTTCACAGCAAGTGTGTGATTAAATCAGTATGATGATTCAGGTTACAATGGACATTTTTTTCTGTACTTCTTCACTTCACTATGATATGTGAATCATACTTTTTTCCTTGCAGGGCTGTTTCCAGCAGTGCTAAACTTGGCTTCTAATGCACTCATCACAACAAATGCTACCTGTGGTCAAAGAGGTCCTGAAATGTACTGCAAATTGGTGGAACATGTACCTGGACAACCTGTGAAAAACCCTCAATGTCGAATTTGTGACCAACACAGTAGGATTCCAAATTGTATGTGTGCAAATTTTATTCATACTATATACATACTTCCTAGAGGGGGGAAAGGGAGAATGTTCAAATTCTTTATGATTTTTTTGTGAACCAAGTTTGAAATCGGAAGGGAAAGAGGCTGCTGAACAAACTTTATCAGTCTTTGTCAGGTGTTTTAGCTTCTGCTTAAAATAAAGTATTTATGGATCAAAAATTTGATTCAGAATGGAGCCCCTCCC